>NC_090206.1:7706185-8035114 GCF_033026475.1 Channa argus
GAAAAAATGCTGCAAAAATCTCTAAATTCCTTCTTTCAAAAACACACATCTGCCTGACTTGCAGATTTAAATTGTGACCTTTCAAGCTGGAATAAATATACATACAATCAATAGTTCTTAATTAAACAAGGCTATACCCTGTAGGAAGTGGCTTGCAGAAGCCTATTTTAGCTATATTGATTAAAAAACTTACAGTGGGGCAAGAGTGATTAATATTTTCTTTGTCGGATACGGTTATCATAATTACAGGTGTTTTTGATGGTGTCAAGGTTTGTAGAAAAGGCTGTTTATAAGTTCACACACAGTGTGAATGTATCTCTGTCCTGCAGAGTTTGTTGAATAAGATAATTACTTCATTTGTTCTCCGATCACATTATTGTTTAATTATTTCATAGTAAATAATATAAAACATTTTGTCACAGTTCTTACTTTCAATGGTTACATTTTGGTTTCAGATTTATTTTTCCCGTGAAAACAGGTCCTCAATGAGTATTTCCTGTCATTATTTGGTTGAGAAAACACTGATTAACAATGGCTGAAATATCAGCATAGACGAGAGGCCACTCTACACATGGCTGCTATGGCAACAGTATCGACATAAAGATGGAGGGAGGATGGAGGGGGGGGGCTGCTCTAATGGCATAGCGCTCTTACTGTATTGATATGGCACACACAGGCACATATGTATGGACTGAAAAAATTATTTCCACCTTTTTCTCCACACACCCAAAGTCATTCAGACAGATGACGCAGGGCATTTTTCCCCTGCTTTATCTCAGCACTCTGTCCCCTGGAGAGAACCTCATGCAGCTTTAGAACGAATCCGGGGACAGGCTAATTACAGCTGTGCAAACATGTAAGCTCCAAGGCCATGTATACATCTACACACACAGAGTACAGAAGATTATACAGAACACAATGTATGCATGACCCAGTTACAGTGAGATGCATAGTCTCTTTCTCTCTCTCCTTCTTGTCTTCTGCCTCTTTAGTACCTCAATTCTCTCATTTCTCTCTCTCTCTATGCTGCCACTGTGAAACCCTCTCTCCTTTGTAGTCACTGTGGTCGTGACTGTGTAGAACAGATCTAGAGGCAGAGGAGGAATAGATATGTCTAGCATCTGACTATACAGGGATGATTGTGTGTGTGTGTGTGTGTGTGTGTGTGTGTGTGTGTGTGTGTGTGTGTGTGTGTGTGTGTGTGTGTGTGTGTGTGTAGCCTTTGTGTCAGCAGGAATCAGGCTCTGTCAGGCAGGACATGACTGGAGGTGCCTTGGGACACTAAGCACAATGTGGCTCAGTGGGTCTGTGTGTGGTTAGTTAGAGGGTCACAGTGCAGTAATGGGCTACTCAACCTGTTTAGTCTTCTCATATTAGTGCAGAGATGTGTGGCTGTACTCTTTTATAAAAGTGCTAATGGTTATTTGGAAATGTATCATTTTTAATCCAATTTCAGGTATTTCCCTGTAGAATTAATATTCATGGTTATATCACCGTAGATAGTTACATACTGTTCAACCTGTAAAATGAGGAATCCTTATCATAATCTTATTTAGAGCGATACAATTACATACACCATGTTTAAATTATGTTCAATTGGTTAAAAATATATTGTAGTGACTTTACATTAAACTTGCTTTCATTATAAAAAAGCAATTCTCAGCATGTGGGAATGTGCTCATTAGGCTTTTTGCTGAATGAAAGATGATATTTTGTATTTTTTAACATAGATTAGACAAACTAGAAGCAGAGTGAGAAACTATCTTTAAAGTAAAAAACAAAAAACATATACCCACCCACACTTATAAAACCTAGCTAATCTTTAGATGAGAATATTATATAGCTAAATGGAAATGTACAGTAGAAATATACATTTCTTTAGTACACGTTTTACTTTTTTATTTTTTACTTTTTACTTTACTTTTCAACAGAAACAGACTGTCTGCTTGCAGCTGAAGCTAAGCCCGGCTAATCACCTCTCACCTCCCACTCCCCACTTCATAGATAACCCACAGAAACAAATAGATGTCAATTTATCAATTTAACTCTTGGGAAGACAGAGAAAACTCAGATGTTTAACAGTTTCTTTATCCTTTCAACACATCCCTGTTACAGGGAACCTCAAAACACTGCTTTCTAAGAGCATCACACACATTGACTGTAAATGATCTAAAGTGAACCTCTGTTTGTCATGCAGAACTATGGCCTTGAGACAGAGAACCTACGGACTTTGTCCCACAAGCTGAACGCTTCGGCAAAGAACCTCCAAAACTTCATCCTGGGCAGGCGGAGGGGCGGTCATTACGATGGACGAGCTTCCCGGAGGCTACCCAATGATTTCCTTACCTCAGTGGTGGATCTAATTGGAGCAGCCAAGAACCTGCTAGCTTGGCTTGACAGGTAGGGACCACACATGAGGCTATGAATTACTATGACCATGAACATAATTTGACCATAAATGGCAATGCCCCCAATTTCTATCATAGTAAGATCATTTTAAAATCTAAATTTAAATTCTATGCAACTTTATTTTTAAACAGCTCTCTTTTGTTGTAGAGTTGTCAACTGATTCCTATCATATTCTTCCATTAAATATGTAGGTTCAACTAGTTAGCTTAGCTTAGAACAAAGACTGGCCAAAGTCTTTGTTCTAAGCTAGATTTAAGTATAAAGTCCCTTTTGTTGTGTCATTTTAAATTATCTTGACCTGATGGACCTACATGAAGCTGAAAACAGATATAATAAAGCGATGTTGACCTCTTGAAGATCCCTGAGCTGTGTAGCTTCCAGTTTAAAAACAAATATTATTGTTTACCTTTATGAGTTGCTCCTGTGATCTGAGAGAAGCAGAGAATAACTTTTTGTTCTGTTTCTTTTGCCTTCTCACAGCTTTTCAAATTATATTGTGTGCATGTAAATGAAGGGAAGGCAACAAATGAAAACAGCACCATAGAATAATTAAATATACAGGAACTGAATAAAAGAAACTCGATTAAAAAATGTGTGAAGTTCATTTTGAGTCCTATTTCACCATAACCAAAACATAGGCTTGATTTTCAATCTTGAAAGACAGAAGAATTTGATAACATATTGACAAAAACATCATAACACATATATCTAGTGCTTTTTCATATCATTTTAACTTTGTTTTGTTTGTTTCAGGTCTCCATTTGCCAGTGTGACAGAGTATTCATTACTGAAGAACAACATTGTGCAGCTCTGCTTAGAATTAACTACCATTGTACAACAGGTGGTTATAAACACACAGAATGCACAGTGACACAATTCCTCATCCACATGTTCATCACACCCATGTACTAAAGGCTATAATTTAAGGTAATAGGGCAAAATTAAAGTAGATCGAAATGATAAAAACATAGAGCTTCTTCTTATGTGTATAGATTTGACCAGGAAACATATCTGTGCTGCCACTGGCTGTTGTCAGCATGACTGGTTCTTATATGATGTACACATTGACTCAGAATTAGACCTCATCCTTTGCCTAAATTATAGACGTTAATGGACAATAAACTACGGGCATATCAACACTTCATGCCTTACTTCGTCATGTTCCACATTTTTTAAATAAAAATGAGGTGCATGAATCTACACTCTGATATAGTACAAACATTCTCATCATTTGGACAGAAAGTATGTCTGCTCTCCTGGACCTCATCCATGTCCTCCCTGTAAGAGCCTGCTTAGAGAGTGTGTTAGAGTGTGTTTGTATGTGTGCCCAGAGTGAGTCCTGGAGCCGAGCAGATAACACCCATCCCCTCTTACAAGGGCCAGAGGAGAGGAAAGAGAAAGGGGCCACCGCACAAATGAACATGTGGCTGCCAGAGTGCAGTGAGACAGACAAAGGTGGCAGCACTGCCCGCACTAATGCATCAACCAGATGAATTAACCGCTACCAAGCACATCTGGTGGATTTACTGGGCTACTTTCCCAGAAATAGATTAACTATCAGCTGTCGTTAAATAACATCAACGGTCATGTTCAAATAATGTATTTATTTTAAATCCTGAGAAAGTTTGTGAATCTGCAGACAGCGTGTTGCCCACAATGTGACAAGTTGTTGCATTAGCGTGCCTAGGTTATTAAGTCACATATACAAAAGATAGGAAACAAAAATACTGAGCCGACTTATTTCTCTTGTTTCTTCCTTTCCTGACGGTTATATTTGGAGATATTTGAGCTACTGTGCGGACGTCCGCATTGATGCTTTCTCCATCTCATTTTTCCTTCTTCTGTCTCTTCCTGTCTTCTCGTTTTTACAGGACTGCACTGTGTATGAGACAGAGAATAAGATTCTTCATGTGGTAAGTTTCTATTGCACCTGTTATTGCATCCTTAACAGTGACAACTAATAAATGGAAAGATAAAATAGTTACAACCAGATTTCTATTCTCTTGCATGCATTAAACCACAACTTGTCTCTGATTGGGACATAATGAGTTTGTTAGTGACGTTGCTACCGACGCTAAGCTAAACATGTCCTTGCTCCAGCTTTATGTTTATTGTACAGCCCTCAGTGACTTCCTTACTTTCCTTACAGTGAAATCTTATTGCAACTGGTAGACCTGGTTATTTTCAACTAATGCAGGTGTGATCATTTTCTGTTTGAAAAGCATTTATAAGACTTTGTAAAAAAACTGAAACAACAGACAGTTAACCAATGTTTGTGTTTGCTTCTATATGTTTGAGATTCCTATGTGGGAGCCTGTGTGTCTGTGCGTTTAAGGGAATTTGTGGCATGTAAAAGTGCAAGTAAGCTTAAGGCCTTTTGAAAGCTCCATTTTGGATTCTATGTGTGCGCGTGCACGACAAAGATCTGTCTGTGTCCACGTGTGAAACTGAGTGAGCAGCTAGTGTCTGATCCAGGCTGACAGTTGGACTGGGACACTTCCTGCTGCTATTCAAGGTCAGGTGGAGGCAACCAAATACAATGCTGGCAGGGGGAGTTCACAGAAATATATTGAAACTTTTAATGCTATTGAAAATACTCAATAAATATTATGTCATAATATTTATATACAATGTGCACAAATATTCCATTTCCTCTAAAAAAATAATCTTGACACAATGTTAAAGATGTTGGTCTCCTCATGCTAGAGTGTCCCCCCTGTCAGTCTTTCTGGAAAGAGCCACGGCTGTCGTTTACCTTTATTTTCACAGCCTTGTTAATGACACTAGACTGTGACATTGGGCAAATCCAAATATTTAAATGGCTCTTCATGTGCGCACTCGTACACAAACTGCACACAAAACACTGGGTGCCAGACTAAAGGCTACACATGACTAAGTCGGTTATGTGTGGGAGGTTTAAGTGTGAAATAGGGAGACAGCGTGCAATGAGAGAGAGAGGAGGAGGTGTTTGTTTTTAGATGATGTTTCCTAGCTGATGCTTGTTTACTATGTGTTTTAGAAATTAATGAAAACCGGATAATGTTTTATATCATTTATCTATGAACTGCGGGTTTTTATAGCTGACTTGTCCAGTGTGTGATGTCTCAATGATATCAAAACATTTTTCAATATTGTTTATGAAAAAAAATATGAGTTAGCAAGTTACTTGAAGACCTTTAGCAGTTTTGATATTAGTAGTAGCATTTGTTTCGAGAGGAAAATATTTTTATAATGGAGCTTTTTCACAAGGTACACATAGTTTTACTCCAAAGAATTGTTTGACATTTAGGAAAACACTCAGATTAGAAGATAAATAACATTCATACCAGCTAGTCAGATATGAAACTAGAAAGATGGTAACCTCAGCGTAGCAATATAAGTACAAATGGATGAAAAACACTTAGGCTTATTGGTAAAATAAAAACCGAATGTCTCATATGCATAAAATCTCATATGACAATTTCTGTTCATTTATTACAATTTATTTTCCTTGGCTTTTATTTAAGCAAATAAGTTGCATTATTCCTTTAATCCATTCAAGTAATGCTTGAAAGGATTTTGATCCAGAGAAATATGTAAATTTGTTACATGCTACAATATTGTCTATATCTGCATAAACGTGGTGTAAACTAGGATCCAGTTTTTACTCCTCTTAAATGGCAACTAATTAGACAAATAAGACAAAAAGACTGCACTTTTTTATTTACTTATAGTGGAAAATCTGTCCCTTAGAAGGATATAGTCAGCTGTTTCAATCAATAGGATGATAATCAGTTTAGGGAGCTCCTGTCAATCAGGGAGCCCCTACCTTACTTAAAGACATGAAATCTGGACCTGCCTCGTTATCAAAGTCTGTTCTTGACAACACAGGTTTGTTGAATTGTGTTGTGGCTCCAAAAAGCAGGATTTCTGAAGACCTTAGAAGAAGATTTGTAGCTGCTCACAAGCCTGAAAGAAGCAACAAAAAATATCTTAAGACTTTGGACTCCACAATTTGGCTGTCAGGCAGATCTTGTATAATTGGAGAAAATTCAACAGCACTGTTACATTCCCCAGGAGCAGTCAACAACTGAAATCACGCTAAAATGTGTAATGGTCTGGGAGTTTGCAAGAAGCCCAGGGTCATGTCTAGAAACCTAAAGTCGACTCTTGCAGTGGCTAATCTTAACAGTCATGTGTCCACCATCAGGAGAATATTTTGCAACAAGGGTGTACATGGCAGGGTTGCAGTGAGGAAGCCACTACTCTCAGAAAAGAACAATTCTAAGTTTTACTCAAGGCCATGTGAATAAGGGAGAAGGCTACTACTAGGCTACTAAGAGTTTTCGGTTGACGAGACTGTAAAATGTTTTCGCTTGAATGAGAAGTGCTATGCTTAGTGATGACCAAACACTGTATTCCAGCAAAAGAATATAGAGGTGGCAGTATCATGATGTGGGTCTGCTTTGCTGCCTCTGGAACAGAACTGCTTTACTATCATTGTTGGAACTCTGAATTCTGAGTTAGACAAGCGAATTCTATGTGAAGGGATCCATCTGGAAACTGAACAAAAGTTCAACAAAAGTAGCAAGATGACAACTTTCAATATAAAGGTTGTTCTAACAAAGAATGGTTAAAGCAGAAGAAATTTAATATTTTGTAATGGTAAAGTCAATGTCCTGATGTTAGTCATATAGCAGGCAGTTCAAGGAAGCCAAACAATATCACTGAGTTGAAGCTTTCTCTTTAAAGAGGCATGAAGTAAAATACCTTACTGCCAAGAGTGGGTCACAAAAGTAAGGCACAGGTTTAAAATATTGTTGACGCACACAAGATCAGATATCAGATAACTAGATATCAGATAAAACAGTTTTCTCTTGTTTGCCAAATTTGCTTCTCTTAAATGTCGTTCTAGGATGTCTGTGAAACTTCGATCATGTTTTAGCTCATACTTAAATAGAGAGGAATCTAAAGGGTTCACAAACTTCAATGCAACAATGTGTGATAGCATTGGTCGGCCAGTGTGCCTCCGGTGTGTATCCAACATGGAGTTCAGACACTGTTTAATGCTCTGCCCATTTCTGCTGTAGCTACTATAGAGGTAGTTGTACGTTTGTTAGCTTCTGCTCAATAATGCAAAACTCACTGCTACTCTGCTCTGTTGCTGCAGACTACGGCCTGCAGCAGTCACATGGACAGAGATAGTGTACTTTTGTGTATTTGTGTGTGTGTGTACATGTGAAAGAGAGACAGATAGAGAGGGAGGAAGGGAGATAAGAAATGAGCTTGTGTGAGTGTGTGTGCCTGATGGAGCGTGTATATTTGTATATGTGTGTGTGTCTTTTATGTGCATGCATGCATCCATGCATGCATAAGGATGAGAGGAATTACATAAGACTGTCCTAGTTGTGTGTCTCCCCTTTCCCTTGTTTTCTCTCTCTTTCCTCTCTTACTCTACCTCCCACCTCACTGCAATTTTAGGTCTCTTTTCCATTTTCCTTTTCCCTCACTCTCGCCATCTTTGTTTATGTTTCAGGTTTGTGGTTGCTACAGTGAACATGCACACACACATGGAGACAAATATTGGCGTGTCATACCATGTAAACGTTTGTGCATCAAAGAGAGGCTGTGAGTGCATTGGGAAGAAAATGCAAGAGATAGCAAGAATGAGGAAGGTTGTGGGTAAGGGGAGGTCAGCCTCATAAGTTAACCCTTTAATCTGCACTCTGATTCTCTGGTGTCAGATCAAGGCTGGGTGTTTGACTGCTGGAAGAGTTGAGAGTCTCCACGCTGGTGACTGGCTTTTTGTATCTCTGCCCTGTGTTAATCCCAGTTTAAGAATATTAGTCCAATGATCAAAGAGGGATGCAAGTAGAGCCACGGTGTTGTCGCTCGCTGTTGTGGTTTCCAGATGGAGACTTCAAATGCTATTTAGAGCTCTACAGGCAGGATTATAAATACAGTGACTCTAGTTTTCTCCTTTTTGTCAACAAATAAAAGCTCACAATGTGTTTTTGGTGTCCGCTCATGACATGGACAACTTTGGGTATCCCACTGTGCACATTGAAAAGAACAATATATTACTGTATAAACAGAAACAGGCAGTGTAATGTTGAATTAACTGACCCAGAAAAAGATGGAAGTCTGTGTGTGTGTGTGTGTGTGTGTCTGTGTGTAAGCGAGAGACAGTGAGAGAGACAGAGAGAAAGAGCATCACAAACCAGCTTACTGAAGATTCTCCACCTTGTCTCTCACACTGAATGAATCACAGGCTCTGAGCTGTGGTGTCTGTTGATGATCTCCACTGTTCATTTTATAATGATAAACTGGTCATTTCTCATTAGAGTTGAGATCAGTAGATTATTTCATGCAGAGGTCACATCATTGCTTTGCAGATGTGTGAATGCACATGCTGTGTACTGATTTAGTACACATTTGTTACACTCCTGTGTGAGTGCATTTGCATGCATGTGTGCACTAAGCAGTGAAGCAATGAGGCAGGATAACCAGGGTAACATTCCATAAGCCCACCGCAGTCAGTCAGCCAAGATTAGAAGGCTGAGATCTTGCTGATGATAAATTAGGTTGCACTCGTGACCAAGCAGACAAATAGCTTGATAAACAGTCAAGGTTTATTTAGGACAAAGGGAAGGTGAAGGGATACTTTTTACTTGATGTATTTACCCAGGTATACTCCAATGGGATAATATAAGTGCTCTGTAAAAGAAATACAGCACTCCACGATTTGTTTTTATTTGATGTGAAGGAAAAAAAGATTACAGATAACAACAAATGAAGTCTGTGCTCTGTAATTTAGATGTTGGAAAATGTCATCTGGGCCCCTCGGGGTCGGCTGGTATTGGTGATGTGTTGTTCCGTCTGTGACGGTGTCTTGTGGGCATGCCTGTGGACAGACAGTGACAGGAAACAGTTTGTGTGCTGGAGTGATGGAAGCGGTGATGTGGAACAATCTGATGAAATGATTTCTGTTTGACCTCCTCGAGCTAGGTCACAGCATCCCTCGCGGACCAAAACCAATCTCAATAACTTTCTTTCTCTTTTTGTCTCTCTCTTGTCATTTCTCTGCTCTCTTTACCTCCGACTCCATCTCCAGTGTAAGACCTTAGCAGGGATATGCGACCATATCATTTCGCTGTCGTCAGACTCTCTGGTCTCTCAGTCTGCCCATCTAGAGGTGGTCCATCTTACCAGCATCATGCCCAATGAAGGACTAGTAAGAACACACCTGCAGATGCACAAACAAACTGTCAAATATGCACTAATCATTATTCTTATTTTAATATTTATTTTCCGTACTGGGGATGCAACTTTACACTAAAGCTGTTCATGTTAGCATCTTTTTTCTGATTGTTTCAGTTTTCAAGGTCTGCAAACTATGTTCTCATCGATCACTGCTGCAGCAGACAAATTGTTTTCAATGGCTGGTAGAGACCAAAATCAGAGCTAAATGAAACAACTTCCAACAACTGCTGATACAGCACTTTCTGTACTGAATGTGTAAATAATGAAATGTTGTCTAACACTTGCCATTTAATTTGATAAGGACAAAGTATATCACAGTAGGTTGTGTTTTCAGCTCTTGTTATGCTGCTTTGAAATAATGCTGTAAATAAAAAACTGTAAATATGCGAAAGTCCAAGAGGGGAAATGGCATCGTGCTGCTTTTACAAGGCAATTCTAGGCTGAGTTATTAATGATTAATTATTAGTTATTATTTACTTAACTGAATTAAGGTCTCTTAAGTGCATGAGGAAAATAATTAAGTAGTGTATGCCTGCAAAACACAAGTTAGGCAGAAGTTTTCATACTATTCAAGAGGCCAGAATATAAAATGAATGTGAATCACATTATATCCTTCAAGCAAATAGCTACAAGAGATTTTGGACTAAAATCATTTTTAGAATTAAAATATGAATTTTTTTCTTTTTTTACCTAATTCTGACCAGAGATGCAAAATGAACATATTGTTTATTCCACAGTATATTCTGTATTATACTAAGTCCCCTTTTCTTATGTTTGCGCTTCTGTTACAGGGGATGTATATCAAATCAACATATGATGGTCTTCATGTTATCACCGGAACTACAGAGAATGTGAGTTTTAAGTTTGAAGATCGACAATCTCTTAGCTACCGATTATAGGCTCATATTTGGTGCGGTGAAGTTAACCTTTGGGATCTAATAGGTTACAGATCACCAGTTACAGTACCATAATAAAATGTTATTTGGTCTAGCAGCTATTTTAATTGCTTCATGAAATAATGTTACTTTTGAATAATTTCCCCAAAAATGTTTAAACTGAGCAATAAATCTGTAACGTCCTACAAATATTTTAACATTAAATACATAATCCAGACACTATAAATTTCACAACAGGACTCAACAATCAATACTGTCAAACTAACTGTAGATGTTTCAGCAGGTTGGACATTGAGCTGGTAAACAAGCTTTACAGTTTATAGATATTACATGTAACTATTCTATCACTTAAGCAGTTACATGTTAATCATGAACCGAGGACTTGGTGACTCCAGAGCTTGCTGTCATTTTTCTATTTTGTCTTTTGATTTTTGCCACTGCAGTCTCCAGCAGACCAGTGTAAGAAGATACATGCAGGGGACGAGGTGATCCAAGTCAACCACCAGACAGTGGTAGGTGAAACACTTCCAAATCAAATACAATAAGACCAATAAGAAATAAGTGGCATATGTGCTTCCCACGTATTTCCACTGTGAACGCAAACTACAAACTGTTTGTTCTCCATTATGGGTTATGGAGTTGTGGAGCTGTCAAGGTATATAATGTCTGCTACCACCACCATTGTGATTCCTATCCTGTGCCCTTGTCGCTACAGTATGTAGGCCAGTTAGGATTGCTGCTAGAGCAGATTATAGGATGATTGTTATAAGACCTTTGTTCAGTCCTCTGTGATTGTCAGTTCACTCTTACTGGAATTTATTCCCATTGTTGTAAGAAAACCCCTGAAGGGGGCGTCTGATCTGAAACGTGAACTCATGTCTCACTTTTAGACTTGAATAAGTTGCATTTCTGCCATTATCACCTTTCTGCCTTCAGTTCATCACATCAGAGGGAGGCACAAAAAAACGGGACGCCATTTTAAATGGAACAGTGCCTTGTGAGAGCATGTGATTGAGCATGCTGTCTATTGCCTGTGCTGTCAGCTCTGGCACAAGCAATTTGTTACAGCATTTGTTTGAGATTTCAGAAGGGACACACACAAAAAAAGGTTTGCACCCGTATGTAGATGTCTTTTGTGTGCTTTTTCTGTAAGTATTTCCCTGTACATCTCGATAGGTGCTGCTCATGTGAAAGCTTGCAGGCAGGCGGAATTGATTGACGTGTGAGGGAACTGCGTGTTATCTCTCCCTCTCTCTCCTTGGGGTGACAGTGCAGATCTCACCCTGCCAGGCTCTCAGCTACAACCCCTCATTACTCCCTCAGCTAGACCCTCACCACTCTGATCCCTCACCCTGGGGGAGGAGATAAGCAGGGGGAGACAGAGGTGTGTGTGTGTGTGTGTGTGTGTGTTTGTGTGTAATGAGGAAGGGGAAGTGAAGCAGCAAAGGAACTCTGGGATGAGAGATTGGAAAGTGAGGCAAAAAGCGAGGAGGAAGTAAAGAGGGACTTTGGGACAAGAGGAAGAAGATGAAAAGAGAAGGGAGAGACCAGGGGGAGACAGCAAGTCTCTTGTCAATATAGCTTTTTTTTCCTCAATCTTAAATTGAGCTACTGAGTAGGGAAGATGGATACACACTACCAACAAACTCTCTGTCAACATCACAACTGATAAGTTTATCTAGTGAGGCTCCATATTTAAAATTTACAGTAGATTAGTGTGAATATTGAATGAACAAATTTTGTTACATTATAGCATCATTATGTAGGTCTGTCCCACGTATTTACCAACAGCGCTGCCTTTCTTTCTATGCATGAGCTTCTGTTTGAGACCCACTTCAAAACGGGACTCAGTTTTTAGCTCAGCTTCTCTTCTGAGGTAAAATGTGGAATTTGCTCAAATGACAAACTGATTGTTTGAAGAGGCAACATAATTATGTGGAGATAATAGCATCTGGGAAAAATAATGAAGACCCCTGGGATTTGAAAAACCTCTCCAGCAGCAGTTTATTCTCTGTTATTATTTTGGGAGGCCTCTCCTCGTTTCCCTTTGCTGTCAGTGTATTTGCATTACAGAACAGTTCTAAATCGGCCTGCTTAGAACAGGCTCTGTTTCCTGTTAACACACTCTGTATGCACTGTCCACTGTTGGTTCATTTTACCTTTGGCATAAAAACGACCACCCCCTGACAAATACATATTATAGCTCACACAAAACAAAATACAATATCACATTTTAATTTCTGTTTAAACCACTTTGTTGTCATTTTAGGTCTCTAGTTTTAAATTGTTTTCACTTCTTGCTTTTCCACTCTCAAACCTGCTCAGAGCTGGGTGAAGGTATTGAGGCTTTGTCCCACTCTATAGCAATATTCTTTCCTTTTACACAACTTACAAAATTAAATGACTTAAGCAAATGAATATATAGTAACAACTGCATTAGAATACAAAAAGTGCTCTTTAGCAATGTTGACCTTGAACATGAAGTTACTCACTCTGTAAAAATTTATAAAATATCATCATAAGTATATAATTAAAAATACTCTCATAAAGCAAAATATATTCACAATTATTTATCATTTTTATTATTAGATACACACATAATTTAATTGTTTAGATAACTTACTTTGACTAGATATAAGAGAGGATGTTTTTCTACAAACTTATTTTTGAAATAATATAAGCTAATGCTCACTTTTCTTTTTTTAATCTTACTTTGTATAATGTGAAAGAGTCGGCACAGTGTTGTCCTCATTTCCACGGTACATTTTAGCATCTTTGGGATCAATGTTTTCATTTAGTCCATTTAGTCCATTATTTTAGTGCTGTTATTCACTTACTATGCTCTGGTTTATATTGTTTTGCCTGCCACAGTTTTTGGAGGAAAAATGGCTTTAAAATCCACCTGCTCAGCACCAAAAGAAAGTTTTGCTGGTGAACATATAGTGGACATTTTAGCACAAAAATGACCTTATGTTCAGGACATCCAGTCTAAAAAGTGTATTTGAGCAACTGTCGGTTTAACTTTTTATTTTTGGTTTACTTAGATTTAGTGACAACTGAGCAGTTTTGTGGTTTCCATCAACTTTAAAACCCTATATGTTCCAGTAACCTCACATTACCATTTGAGTGGAAGCGCTTCAATCAGTTTTCCCATAACAATGTGCGTATGATGTCATGACATAGGCTACTTTCAACTCAAAGGTTTTTTACTGCCTCTCAACCGTCATTTTCTTCTGTAGTGGAGATCGTGGAAATGTGAAGAGAAAGGTGAGTTTAAATATTTTGTGCCATTTAACAACTTTTTACATAGCTGTGCAAAGTTAATTAACAGACTTGACAGCAGTTGTGAGATGAGCTTGTTGAAACCTTTCTGCGTTTAACCAGTCAACTGGGTATCATTAACTTTAGTTAAGTCATGCTATTGTTAGCAAGCTTTTACGTAGTTATAAGCTCATCCTTCCTGTCATTATGAGAAAACTATGTATTTATTGTGATGGCTGTTATTTAGCTAAAACTCTTAGTCTGGGAACACACCATTCAAAATGTGCATCTTCTTCCTGGCTCAAAGACTAACATCAGTGCTGGTACTCTGTACTTCAGGTGATTCAGTGAACTTCCACTGTCTTACACTGGAATACACAGAAAGTCTCAGCAAGTGTGAGGCACAAACTGAGTTATGTATGTTAGCCAAATGTAAATCTGTTTTAAACATTGCTACATGCACAAAAGCACTAAAGAAAATAGTATGTGTATCTCCTGCTCTGATAGAATTGTTTGTTGTTTGACTCAGGGTGGTTACTTCAGACCTGGACATAGCCTCCTTTTGGTGGATCTTTTTTTTTAACTTTACCAAGGTAAGCAGTATACACCGATCAGGCACCACAGTATGGTCACCTGTGCACTTTAATGCAATCTAATACAGTGGCTATGTGTTTATTATGGAGATGGAAGTGGGTAGTGGAGAATGCATTATGAGTAAAGGTGGTTCTAATGTTTTGGCCACCTCTTTTTAAATAGGGGGGCAAATCATTAGAATCACCTCCTCTCATAATGCACTCAAATGCAACTTCACTACCTACTTTGACCTAAATAATCACATAGTAGAATGATCACCTTCCTGATAGTTTTAACCTAAAAACTAAGAAAGTATAACCTTGTAAAAGAAGAATTCATGGCAGCGCCACTGTATTGGATTGTATTAAATTGCACATTTTCATAATGTTATATGCCTGATCGGTGTATCTATTAAGACAATGCATAGAGAACCATAATAAGCAATTATTCTATATGGATTACAGAATTGTGTAGTTAGAAAACAAGAAATGCTACAGGTGATTTGTCTATTCTTTTCTATGACTGAAGCTCTGCAGAAAAATGGGATTTCACCATCTGATGGAGACTGGAAAGAGGAATATTAGACTGGTTATTGCAGAGACCATGGATGACGTTTCCCTACATGTGACAGGAGATGATGAAGCAAGAAGCCAAGACCAAGGCCCTCAATAGATGCCATGCCCTGTTCCAACAAAGAGGTAGTAATGGGAATAGACCGGTTACAGTTTGGGTCAAATTACAGTAGACACTAATAATTTGGTGGTCATAGTGGTGGTCAAATATTGTCAATTTTGGAATAAAGCATTGCACTGTGCCACTTTCAATTCACATTTTGTATTTGTTCCTGTGATTGTTTTAATGTGTTGTTTCCTTACTCAGGCACAAGTTACATTTCAAACTGGCCAGATGCAAGTTTCCTTCATATGCTTATTTTATTATTTATTTCACTCCAGTATAGATTTCCAACTGCTGTTCCCCTAGAAGAGACATTTATGGCCCAGGAGGACCTGGACTCAAGAGGGCAGATCAGTATGACCAAGAGGAGCAACTTGTGAAAAGACTGCAGACACCATGCAAACTTTGATCAGGTACAACTGTGTCACCTGAGAGGGAACAGTAGGGAACTTTCTCATTTTATTAGCATTTAGCCCTAACAATTTGCTATTTTAATCATCAGAAAATGATTATACTCATATTTAACTTTAGTATTAATATAAAAAAAAACTGCTATTTTGAGCCTAACTATGGTAGTTTCTTTTCCTATTTTATTGTAAACGAAATATTTTTGATCAGTTCTTGTCAATTTTCTGTTTTAAAGATCAAACAATTAAGCAAAGAATCAGATTCATTAATGAACATATTTCTGTTGCGGCCTCACTGTAGTCATTGAACAACAGTTAAGTCAATAGGCTCTCAGTGACTTTATTATTTCAACAATAATAATCCAGTACAAACTGTCCTCTTTTAATTGTGCATTTACAATCATGCCTCTTTGGGAATAAGTTAAGTTCGGCTTGTCGAGCTCAACTGAATGTAAACATGTGAGCAAAACAAAGTTATTTGATATCTCTCAGGTTCTGATTGACTGAACACACCTGACCCGCACATTTAGCAGTGGGTTGTGTAGGTATAAATGAAAAACAAGCAGGTCAGGGATACTTGAGGACCAGGATTGAGAACTACTGCTCTACAGAGTACAAAGGACTACAGACATTATTCAATGTAACAAGGACACGGTTTCTGAATAAGATGTTTCTGATTAAAATCGGTGAGAAGCATGAAAGAAATTTCATTCCCTTTCAATGTACTGAGGTGGAGATCTCCAAACCTGGGTGCATTAAAATGAAAATAGTCTTGTTTAGACAGACACTGCTATAGGGAAGTGAAACTGTGATCCCACCTCCCCAAACCCCCTGCCTGGAAGTGCCTTGAGGCTCTCATATATTAACCAAAGCTCCCTGACACCTGCAAATTCACTACAGTATCACAAAAATTACAAAGTTTCTACTATTATACTATTCTTCTTGCAGGACAACCTATCACTTGCCTTTGTGCGCAGTATTTATGTAAAAAAAAATGACACTGTCTTAGTAGAAGGTGTAGCATGAGCTGTCTGGTGCATTCAGGGACAATACCGAGTGTACTTTACCTTTGTTTCAAAAGTGTTTAAAGCCCAGAAGCCCTCAATAATCGCTTTAAAAACAAAGCGAAAATCAAGGTCTAAACCGATTCGTGGATTTAAAGAATTGTAGATCTTATTTTAAGCCCTTATTTTGTATTCTGACAAAAGTGAGGTTTAATATAGTTAGTGAACTACTGCAGAACGGAAACCCTGGCCTGATAATGTGCTATATAATGTAACAATGCAATGCAATGACAGTCACATTTTTTGTATTAAGTAGTATTAAGTCATGCTGGTTAATGGCAAATGCTGTGGATTTATTTGCATATTTTATTTGTTTGCAGCCAAAGGTCAAGAAGAACAGTTTGAAGAGATAGTTCAAAGGTCCCGGATCAGCTCCTCATAGCAGTGTTGGCCACACAGGAACTGGGGAATGTGAAACTACTACAAGATCCACTAAAGACACTGGCATCATTATAAAATTGTGTGTCCCTTTTCCAACGCTATTTTGTTTCACTTTTGAAATGCCATTGGAAATCATGGAGCATATGAACAGCAGAAGAGATCCACCAATATTTAGAAACTGTACGGCTACAAAGCTGGTTGTGGTGGCACTTTTCTGTTGATGGAAGAATTAGGTAGACTCAGACCAATATTGTGCATATAGACCATTAAAGTGAAAATTCTTCTGGACACTGGACTTTTCCTGGACTCCCTTCTATGCCTCAAACCGAACCAAGAGACACAGTTTCTTAAACTACAGAATGAAATGCATCTACAGCAATGTTGTGCTAACGTTGTTGGTTAATGATTTCTCTAGACATTGTTATACAATTTAAGCTTTCATTTAGTTTTAGTGTGTTTCAGAAAAAATAAAAAACTAATTTGAAAAAAGCTTCATTAAATTGTGTTTTGCCAATTGAAATAATATGATTAAGTTGTTCCAACTTTTCTTTTTTTAAGTTTAGGTAACCTAAATATTTAATCCTAGGGAAATGGATGTATGTTTTTCAAGCTAAAATTTCTAGTTATGAACAAGCACTATATTCATTTGGGGTAAAGCAAATAATTAAGTTGGGAGAATTGGCAATTTTAGGTTAACTTGTAGATAAATTGAGTTAGAGTCATGCAAGCTGTTGAATTATAATAAAGCAAATCAAGTATATCTAAAGTAAATCAGTCAGGTTTATCGAAATTGCAAATCTACATTTTTATAAGGACCACAACACAAGCAACAGTGCAAGAACTTCAATAAAGGACAGTTTTGCATGATAAATAAGATCACAAATTAATACACAAATGAACATTCTTGGTGAGTACTGGTGTGTTCTATGTTACTTTTACTTCTTTGAGTTGACAAACCAGGCCAGATAATACTATAGGAACATAACTTACGTCCAGTGTGACTCTTGTTGTCGATGAACGCTGGCTGAACCCAGTCTTCAGAATTGGGCGAAGCGCTAAAGGCTGACACAGACTGGTCATCATTATCAGGAATAAGGTCACAGCAGTTTCGTTTGTTTGTGTGTGTGTGTGAGTGTGTGTGTGTGTGTGTGTGTGTGCGTGCATGCATGCACGTATGTGTGTGTGGTGCCCCCTGTGGACACTTCCAGTGGCTGGGACCAATATTGTCAATCAATGGCCTGTCTAGTGCTAAGAGCTCTGGAGGCAGGCTGGCTGGAATCATGAGGAAGAGCTACAGTCAGTCATCTCTCTCACTTTCTTGTCTAGAATTTGACCATACTGGCTGAGCCATCTTGTAGTTCAGTATAACAGTAGTTTTCAGGCTACTGGCACTGAGGACATTGTGGTGTGTAGTGGCAGTGTCTTTTTGTATTGGTAGCCACTACGTTTAGTAGAGTAAATAAAGGCTTGTTGTAATTTTTAATATCTCAAATGTTTACTATAGAACGTACATAGCTGGATATCATGTAAACATTGTGTAAACTAAAAAACTAAAAACTAAATATCTTTTGATTTTTTTTTTATACGTGGCTTTAGGTCAAGACAAGTGGTCATGGTCGATTCATTTTTTGATTTTCCTAAATCAGATGTAACGATGTCAGAAGATTTTCAAATTATTCTCTACAGTCCACAAACGTCTGCAAAATCAGGCTTTTCTGAAACATATCTCAATCTTACATCATCAGTTTCAAAGTGTCAAATGAATGACTACAGTGCAACATAGAAGAGACTTTAAGGATAAGTACTGTACAAAACCAGAAATAGAACCAACAAATAACACTAAATAACTATAAACATAAACTAAAAAGTTTTAATTAACACAACACATGCCTAAGGACAGTACTTAAGGCTTAAGCACAATATAAACTTATATATACTTATATTAGCAGCAACAACTTGGGTGTAATCAAGTTCCTGTGGATTTTCACCTCCACCTCTGGCATGCTGGTGAAAATTTGGCAGAAAAGTGTTTAAATTTGCATTATTGAAATTGTAAGCAAAGATAGAAATTTGGTCAAGTTGTGATGTTTGATTGCTGATGCCACTGTACAGCTCTTGCTGTGCCTCTGATTCATTGGTGTTAAGGGGGCAGGTAGACAACAGCAAAAGCTAAGATGAGACGAAGGTGCCTCTTAAGGCAAAGCCAGGGACTTGATTCTTTGATTTTAGTCAAACAGCTTTTTATAGTCATGATAAATTAATCCATCAGTCTAGATTCTATTTTAATATAATTATTTTACAGTGCATTGCCTTTAAAGTTTTTAAAGTCTAACGTTATGTGTCTGTGTGCACGTGTGTGTGTGTCTGTGTGTGTGTGTTTTCCTCAGGTGGGCTGGCAGCTAAAGAACCTGGTCAACGCTCTGAGAGAGGACCCATGTGGAGTCATCTTAACGCTTAAGAAAAGGCCCCAGAACACCCTGAGCTCCACACCTGCTCTGCTCAGGAATGTCCGCTGGAAGCCACTGGGGCTACAGGTAAACACCAGCAACACATGGATACCTTAAGTAAAGTCCCTACTTCAGCCTGAAAAGGGCTTAAAACACTCAGTGACTCCTGAGCTACAAGGACCTTTGTAACTGTAATTTGGTCTTCAAGGCTTTAAGGAATTATCACAGTATGAACTGTCCGCTCTTTCTCCTACGGGTGTTTAAAACTAATATTTTTAAAGGAAACTTGTCCAGTGTTTGACCTTGCATCCATCCTCCCATTGAGCATTTCTACAAGTTCCTTATTTTCAAAGCTTGCTTTACTGCTGGTACACTTCAAAGCCATTCACAAATGGTTTGGTGGCTAATGCCACTTGCAAACAATGCGTGTATACCAAAAGCCTATGTTTAGATTGTGGTCATTCAAGATTCATAGAAAAGGGGGGACCTAACTCACTTCACCTTTGCACTTCTGAGTTGTATGAATGATTCAGAAATTGTACAAAATTGCTTTCTTCCCGCTTAACAACAAGAGCAGGCCAGTGCAAGGTCACCAAAGGGTGCATTCATTCTCACACTCACTTTCCGATTTACGGAATCTTTGGCCCTGATTCATTAAAACCTATGTCCTGAAATACATGTCTTTTCCACAGGAAAGTAAATTTGTAATGTACAGTAAATATAAAACGTGGAATAACTGTTTGAAGGCTTACAGCTCAGATCTGTGTACACATTTCACTTAAGGGCAAATACTCTGTAAATCTGCCACTTACTCAAAGCCCAGAAAAATTAGTTGACAATTTTGGTGCACAGAAAAGAACAAGCCGTGCTGAGCAGGACGGAGGGGTGAGGCGAGGGGTACTCTGGCGCTTCCTGAGTGCTTTGTGAAGCGACAACCGTCTTGTCAGACCCCTGTGTACCACGATAGCTATTTTTAACCTCACATCAAGCTAATTCATTTACATGCTACATGCACGCTTTGATCTCTGCTTGTCTCTCGGCTGCTCTTTGGCTTTTTTTTCTCTGTCTCCTTCTTTGTCTAGGTCATTCCTCCATTTCACTGTCTCCTCCAGCATTTTTCTTCTTTGTTCTTTTCAAGCAAGTGCTTTATATGTTGCTGTTGTTTCCACATGTTCATGAACATACAACTACAATGTTCACATGGTAGACGGTGTTTTGTGAATATGGTTTCTGTAAAGGCCTACACCCCATAATAACTATTGAGCCACAACTTTATCACCATCTCTGTTTTTAACAAGCCAGAGAGCTGTTCCTGTTTCCAAGTTGCTCCCTTGTCAGATCATCCTCTAAGTTGTTACCATGAGCTTATTGTTATTGTTGCAGTGTGTGCAACAGCAGTGGATTGTGGGAATTCTACTCTGATGGGCTGTTGAGACACAAACTCACCCTGATCAGAGCACCAAGGTATCTGTAGGAGAGGAAGAAAAAAAGGAGTGTTTCAGATTTGTTCTCTCTTAGAAAGACTGGAGCTGTTAATTATTCATAAGCAACTACAGGCAGCTCCACTGGATCTGAAACAAGAACCGCTACTCAGCAAATACTGGAGATAATTCACTGAATCCAAAATATCTTGCTAAACAGCCTGTGAGTTTGTGTGTGTTGGAGTGGGTGGATGTGCGGCACTCATTTCTAAGCATTGCCATATGCACGTTTGTCCATCTGAATGTGTTAATGTGTTTCTGTGCATGTTTGCACAGGGAGTTGTTGTCCGTTATCAGTCCTGTTGCTCCTTTGAGAGGTGAAGGAAATGGGTCACAGCACTCTGGAAGCTTGATTTTGGATAAATACTGTACACACACACACACACAAACACACACACACCACACACACACAGCACTAAGCCTGGTTTTGGAGGATAAATTGTACAGCTATGAAGTTTAGCCCATGTGTGGCAAACATTCAGCTGGATTATAACTGAATCCACAAAGGAAACAATTTATCTCTGCAAATTATCATGTGATTCCAGCTCCAAATCCCTCTATGGCTCTCTTTTAATGATGGCACATATCATCTCTTTCGCTCTCTCTCTCTCTTCCTCTTCTCCTATGTGTGTCTGTGCTTTTGCACGTGTGTCTGTTTTGTCCACAGTAGGATGGAGTAAAAGCAATTTGATGATCCGCTGTAATTGCAATGACGTTGGCAATGATTTAAACAAAGACGATGAGGATTACTCTGGAGATCCACCGTGCTGCCAAAAAATGAGCCTGCAAAAAATGTTCTTTGACTGCTTAGACTCAAAGCCACGTCACGTCCACATCACAGGTCATCGCGCCACTCACATGTCTGTGACCCCGCTTTCATAAATTTGTTATGTGTTCAGACCTTTAAATTATTACCGTGTGTAAACACCTGCTATTTTAGGCAACGGGTATTGGCCAGTCATGTATTATTAAAGGTCCACTTGAATGGTTGCTTGCAGTACGTTCTTTTGGGTTGTTTTGGTGACAGCAACGTCAAGTTACTGACATATTATTAGCAAGCTGAATGTTCGAGCTCTGTTTGTAGTAAACCATAGTATAGTATAGTACAGTAAATGCAGCTCACCTGATGGTCCGTTCAGTAAATATCAGTTCACACGTCATCATTTTCTGCAAGTGAAATTTGAAATTGTCATTTTTGTAAACACCTGTCAATACATAATTTGGTTAAAATCATCACTATCATCACCAGGTCTCTAAACTAACACATACTTTTGACCTTATTCTATATTACTTAAAAATTGCATTAGGAATAGTTTTATCTTTGTAACTTTCTTAAACAAATCTGGACTAAACTTGTATACTAATGTACAAAAGTTACAGTTTAATTAGAATTTTTACTTGTAGCGGACTGTTGTTTTTGGCAAGAATTTTTACTTATTGAGTATTGAGTTTGTGTAGTTGTACCACCTCTGGCAAGTATCTTTAAAGTGCTCCGAAAGCAAAGAAATCTGAACATTAACAGTTCCATGAGAACTCATATCACCTAGTGGTATGAAAAAGCTGCTAATGAATTGACATTCAGGTAAGATTCTTTTTTCACTTTTTATTGATGCTGGTGTTCAGATTCTATGTGCTTTGGAAAAAGCCAAGCTAGAAGTTTTTTCCTGTTTCAGTCTTTGTGCCTTTTGTATATATACATACAGTATGTATACAGTTGTTGTAGTTTGCAGGGGTCAAATGTGTGAATGGTGTTTTAACTGAGTGGAATTTCGGATGCAGTGGATGTCCCATTGCTTTTTGCTTCTACCCCCTCCCCCCTTTTTCATGAAAGCAGTGGTGGGCTGTAATCACTAAATTACTGTTTTCACTTCCAGCTCCAGTCACCACACTGCACAGCTCCTCAGCCTTACTCTCCTTCTCCTGAATTCTTTCCCTCTGTCTCTCTTTCTTTGTCCTATTTCCTGTGCTCTCTTTTCTCCATCTCTCTTTTCTTCGTCCCTCTCATTCCACCCCGTCTTCATTATTTATTGTGGAGCTGTCTTACTGTAAGCTGCCTTCATGAGAGGAAAACTGTTCGGGAGACAGAGATGAAGATAGAGACAGGGCCTGGGGATGGATGAAGTTCAGGTGGTGGAGGGAGGGAAAGTTTGGAGTATGAAATGAATTTGCCTAATGCACTGCTGATAAAATGATGAAACACTGTTCCTCCTTAATGAGAATTCTGCCCGCCTCTCCATCGTCGGGGCTCCTTGTCTGTTTATCCATTCTGTCCACACTCACGTCTCCTTTCTGAAAGGAAGCATACTCCTCAGACATAGAGTACAGTGAAACACTCCATTTTTCTAAATCTGGGAAACCTCATCCTCAGGGAGACAGGCTACGTATTTGTCACCACAGCTGTTCTGGCTGAGAACAAATATAATTCATTTGAAATTTGAACTGAGTTTCCGTGACATCCGAGGCGAGGCATCCTGTCCTTATGAAGGACCTGATGATAAATGAATCCACGTGTCCTTGAGTCAAGCTGAGGTAGGAGGCCACGCCAGCTGTACTTCGTCCTCTTCTCGTAGCATGGAAGAGGGGAGGGGGAGAGGTGATGCTTAGTGAGGAAGAGTGAGGAGAAGATGGGAGAGGAGGGGTTGTCATGGGAACAGACATGATGAGAGCCCAGTGTGAGTGAAGAAGCTTGAGATAAAATGACAGAATAGTAAAACGATTGAATGTGGGAGATGCTCCACAGTCAGACAGATATAAAAAAACGACAACATACACAACATAGCAGCTCTGTGAAAATAACTCTCTTGTTTGTGATTCTGTGTTAAAACGAGTGCCAGCTGCAGTACAACGAAGATATCGCATATAAAGGGGTTCCTTTAGCTCGAAACAGTGTAAACTGTCTGCTTGGGGGGGAATGTTCAGCTCCTTTCTCTACTTCTTTCTCTCTTAGCCGGTACCCACCAGCCCCACCAGCACCTCCCCTACACCTGGCGGGACTCTAGGAATGTCCAAAATGGATGGCCCCAGCATGCAGGATGTCTATATCCTCTCTCCTGTTTCTGGCCTTTACAGCACCAGGTCAGATGCTTACACACACAGATGTTTGATGATGATCATTACGTTGATTATTATGATGCAGCTGATGACAGTGATGATGGTGCTGATCACAGTGGTGATAACAGCTCTGCTCCCTGCAGGGATGAACTGGGTCTGATGTCATGTGACGACATCAGCCGCTACAGCTCTCAGTCCGGCTCCAAAGGTTCAGAGGCAGTCAGCTACTACCTAGATCAGGACAGCGGCCAGTACTTCTCTCTTCTGGAGGGAGAGGGACCACCGGTGCCTGACTATGACAGGGCGCGGAATACGGGTATTCGTCGTCGGGACAAAACCCCTACACATGGTGAGACAGTGAATGGTATCAAGCAGTGCGAATGCGGCAGGCTCCAGCTCCCTCTATTGGATCTAAACAACAGCATGTTCTCTCTCACCTTTTCTTTTGACCTTTTTCCCAAAACATATGTGTTCATCACTTCACTTCATGCCTGTGCTTTGTGTCTTTACCTTGCGTACACACGTCCAAGAAACACGTGACATGCCAAAGGTCCAGTGGAAAAGAAAATGCTGTCGCCAACTCCCTGTCTGCCCCACCATCTGTGTCCACCTTTGTCCCAGACAGTTTCCCAAACATCCTTTGATGTGCAAGGCAAAGGTCACGGGACAGATGGAAGATTTGGACGTTTACATTTGTATTAGTCTTAGCTGAGACTGATTCTCAGCATTTTATTGGCACTCGAAGACTGAACTGAGTGAGATTAACAGATGTGAAGTTACAGTTATAGTGTTTCTGATGCAGTTTCTCCAGTGTGTGCCCGTCTGTCTAACGGAGGGCAAGGCAGCTCCTACACACACACACACACACATACACACACACACACTCACACACAATGCACAGCAGCAGCTACAGCAGCAGTGTCCCAACTGAGGTGGACAACTCTTTTATTGTTGTTATTGGTCTTTGTGTTGTTACTTGCAAATACAACTTGACAAGTAAAAAAACAATAAAAGTAGTTTATTAAAACATCTGTCAAAGCGTAAATGCAAAACGGTAATGTCAGCTCTGCCTGCTCTAAAGACACAGCCTGTGTTCTTAACAACAGTGAGTATGTCTAACTGCTGTAAAGATGCTAGAACAGCCTAATTTGTCAGTTCATTAGCTTCACCATGTCAGCACCATCAATACCATGTGTCCACTCCGATAAGAGTGTTAAAATGTAATTTTTTGGGGGCTTATTTGCGATTAACTATAGACCGTCTGTGATTAATCACAATTAAAATTTTAAGTGATTGACTAATGCAAAAGTAATACTACCGTAGCTATATAACCTTGTTCTGTAGTACACGTAAGATTTTACTGATGAATTCCTACGGAAATGTAACTTATACATTATCCGACTTTAAAACGTAATTTAAAGCTGCACTCATCAATATCCCAATTTTAACAACGCATTAAATGGTTAGTAACGATGAACTTACAGAAAATTATGATCCAACGCTCCAGCTTCCCCCCGCAGTGTTGGGTGATAATTATCGGTATTTTTAAGCTTCTTACAAATAATTCTTTTGTTTTTTGGCCCATACATTGAAAATAAAAATGGTTTGCATTATACTGAATATGCTCCCTGTCCAGATTAGCTGATTAGCTGCTGAACTTAAAGCGTTTAGCAGCCAGATAAAAAAAAATAACCTAAAGATTAAATTTATTAGAATTTCTGTTGAATTCTGTTGAAAACAAATGAATTAGTAGTTTACCCTGTGGCCATCTCACCATTGCCTTGCACATCATAGCAGTCCCTCGAGAGTTTCCCTTTTCTTACCCCTCACCTGCACACACTTTGTCTCACGTGTCCACACCCCCAGCTGTCTCCTACTGTCTCTCACTCACCGCTTACCCTCACT
The DNA here is from genome assembly GCF_033026475.1 of Channa argus. Lineage (NCBI taxonomy): Eukaryota > Metazoa > Chordata > Actinopteri > Anabantiformes > Channidae > Channa > Channa argus. Next base: position 7,731,978 of record NC_090206.1, read on the forward strand.
TCCTCCCGCAAAAGCCGACTCTCTGATTGCTGATTGGTCATTCCAGGTGACCTCAGACCTGTTTCCATGCCTCCCGAATATAACTGGATGGCCGAGGCCAAGGAACCAAGCATGGGCAAGAGAGGGAGCCGAGGTACACACACACGAACACACACACACGCCAAAAAACACAGCCCCCAAGAAACTTAACACAAAAGAGTCAGACTGATCCCGTGCTTTGCTCCATACTCAGCTCAACATATTTCAGCTCATCCTCTGGTTATCCATAGTGTTGTGGTTGTGTTAGGATACATATCTGCCTGGTATGTATCTCACAGACTGACCAATAAACATAAATGCAAGGGAATTGCATTTATACGGCCGTTCTGGAAATGAGGCTATTTTTATGTGACCAATTCTAACCAGCTTCGCCGTTTTGCAGCGAGACTCGATCTGTATTCAACTGAGGATCCTCCATTCTACCAACAGAAAGTCTATGAATAACATTAAAGCACAATACTTGTGTCAGGGGTCTGCCTTTCTCCTTCTCTTTCTCTGAGATCCTTTTTACTTTTCACATTTAAGTACATATATACAATAAACAAATTAGATAACAGGCTTTTTTTTAATCTGGGGCTTAAGTGGAATAAAACTTTCTGTGACTGACAAGATTTAACAGTATGCTCTCGAAATCACAGCATAATCACTGCATACAGATTAGCTGTATGTCCCTGGCTGTGGATCCATATCAGATACTGCAGCTTTGAGGCACTTTTATCCCTTTCTGTTTGGGTTTTTATCTCGAGAGAAGTCGATTCACCCTCATCAGTTTTCTACTCTGGGGTTCTCCCTCATCTCTGTGATGATATCTCCTCCCCGTGTGGTTTTCTTCCCTGTCCTCTCTTCTGTTGAGCCTGTCCATTCTCTCACTCATTCACATCCCTCTCTTCCCCTTGTTCCCTGCAGATTCAGACAACTCCCTGCTGCGTTACCTTAGCGACGACAAGATCCTGGTTATCGAGGAGGAGCCAGAGGGTCCAGGCAGAGAGAGTCGGCGAGACTCCACCAGACGTTCTCGGCGCAAGAGCCGCAATCCAAGCAGCCCTAGCTTTCCCATCAGCCCCTCCATGCTGTCCTCCACTCTGCGCCTAGACCAGCCACCTGAGCCTTTGCCTGTACGTACACAGTCTTTTACACAGAACTATGATGCCCTTTATAAATGACCAAACACAATAGTTTATGCTAAAGCCTGAGGTAGTTTATTTATGTGTATCATAGATCTCCACTGTTGTGCCAAAACTAGAGAAACACATCCATGTCCCACTGTTGCACCTTTGTAAAAAGGAAAAAGGGATTGGGAGTTTATTTTGTCAATCCCACATTTACCATTTTCCAGCTGTAATGAAAACTGACTGCTACCCAGGTTTAGAATAGTCCCAAACAACACTGTTCGCAACCATTTTAATAGGCATTGTTAATAACTCTTTTGGACAACCAGTCAACCCATTAGAAAAACAAAACAATGGCTCAAAAAAGTAAATCCTGACAGGAAACAAATGGGCTGCGGGGATGTCAGAAAGTATTGAAAGATGGCCTTAATTACTGTTAAATGGTCTTTTAAAGTTACTTGGTGGTAACAGGAAATATATAAAATATTGTAGGTCTATATATGTGTGTGTATATATATATATATATATATATATATATATATATATATATATATATATATATATATATATATATATATATATATATATATATAAACAAATTAAATATCTGCATTTCATGAATAAAGAAACAGCATGTAGAAAAATGGAAAAGAATTTCACAGTGAAATAAAAGCAATGTTTGTTTTTTCTTATTTTCAGTACTTGATACTCGATGTTTATTTATTCATATACAATCCATTAATAGATATTTTCACAGCAGACTTGTGAATGTAGGAAAAGCAAATGTGACAGTGAGCCAGTAGGCACAACCAGTACCCTAAAGCTAAACAGGCTAATGGATTTTCAGGATTCATTAGTTTTAATATACACACCTGTGCATTTTACTTGTCAAGAAGTGGCACTGAAATACCCTTAATGTTTCATGTAACTAAGTGGAGAAGAGTTATGTCACTGATGGACAAATCTTTATTCACCTCACTGTAAATGGCCAGCTCAGCTTTAGGAAAGGTCATGATGCCCACAGAACAGATTCACACACATTATTCAGGTAATGGTGACAAAGACGAGCGAGGATGATGAATGTTATGGAAACACTGCCACCATCACGGATCAAGATAGTGACAGTCGCACTCGAAGACACATTGATATGTAACAATGCATTGTTTCTCATGCACATGCCACTACAGACACACACACTCCCGCATACACAGACAAACTCACACTAGCAGGGGTGTATTTGTATTCAGGGTAGCCATCTCACGACTCATCTTAACTCATCCTAATATCCCCATCTCCTCAGATGCGCCTGAGTCTAAATAGGAGTTTATTCTGGACCAAGGCACAGACGTGCACACAGGACACACAGGACACACACACACACACACACACACACCGACACAAACAAGTATCCCTGTGAGTAGGTGTATGACTCAGCATCAGCCAGACCAATTACAATCACAACTGACAGACCGTGCTTAAAACACGGCGCACGCAAACACACACATTCACAAGTTGCTAACAGCTTAGCTCACACCAGCCCTGTCTAACCCTCTCAGCTGTGTGTTTCTCATGGTGGTGACTCATACCTGTTTGGTAACACATCGAGTAAGCTCTCCTGCACTAACAAACATAAGCCAAGCTAAGGCTTAATGACCTGCTTGTTTCCTCTCTCATTTTATATGTATCTTCTTTGCCATCAATTTAAATTACCTACCTTTTGGCAAATGCCAAAACAGCGTGACCACCTGTGCAATATAATGCAATCAAATACAGTGGCTCTGCTATGATTTCTACTTTTACAATGTTATAATTTCTCAGTGTTTAGGTTGCAATTGTCAGAAAAGGGATAATGGAGTCATATTGGAGTGCATTATAAAAAGAGCTTCTAATGTTTTGGCCCCCTTATTCATTTTAAATAGGGTGGCCAAAACATGAGAACCACCTCAACTCATAGTGCACTCTAATGCACTCTCCTACCCACTTTGACATCAGGAATAAACACATAGTAGAATTATCACCTTTCTGACAATTTCAACCTAAAAACTGAGAAATTATAACGTTGTAAAGAATTCCTGCAGAATTCATAGCATAGCCACTGTATTTGATAACATTGTATAACATCATAATGTTTTTCCTGATGAGTGTACCTGTAAGAAGTACAGTATTAGTTGACTGTGACTGAATATATTTTAAATGTCTGTTCCAATTTGTATTCATTTCAAGAGTACAAGATACAGTACTTTTGAAATCAAGAAATGGCCATTTATTAGCAAAAAACCTTTTAGGGCACTGTCAAAGTGGTTTTGTTTTTTCAAAATGTATTGGAAAAACTGCCCATTCTTTGTAAACTACTTTATGTAGTTTGCTTTTTAATAAAGAAAAATGGAGAAATTTCCTTCTATACCATGTATATCTATGTGTCCCTCCATGGTCTTTAAAAGATTTATAATAAAGCCTTTTTTGTTTTCCTTTTTCTGTTAGCGAGGTGCAGACACACTCCGAGCAGACACAACAGACAGGTGAGTTTGCCTTTGTGGTTGACTGTCGTTTGACCACTTACTTGTGACTGTGTAAAGGAGTCCTATGAGTTGTTTTTGGTCACATCCAGTCCTGTCCATCCTCCTACAGGTACTCAGGCTCAGGGAGCTCAGGAGCAGCCTCCATGAGGAAGGTAATGGAGCAGATGATGTTATGGGTTTGACCGTTTACAAAATTTGTGCATCCTTGTAATTTTTATACAATCCTATCTTTACGGTTCATTTTAAGTCAGATTCTAACCCCAATTTACTGAAGCAACATGGGCTTTACAGTTACATCATCAGTCTCTTAGCAACTACATCCAGTGTTACATGGAAATTGATTGTGTCCAAATAACAGCTGAACATACAGCCAGACAAGAATAGGAGAGATACCTGAGATTAAATCCATTCAGGAATGTAATTATTAAATAAAGATAACAGTCAGATGAGGTAAATTGGTTTCCATATTTAGGTTACTGTGACACAGGAAGCTGTCTTAGTCATTAGCCCTATCTCTTCCAAAGCACTATGAGTTGCAGCATGCAATGAGTCAGTTCAGATGACAGATATTTATTCGGTTTTGTTACCTAGATAAATAGCCAGCAGCGTTATTTAGCCATGCTAATTTTAGTCCTCTAACCTACTTAATTGCGACTTGTGGCCACAGTAGCCACGATTTCACAGAGGTCATACAAATGACAATTAGCATACAATTTGGGCACGGTTGCGTTTAATATCAAGAATATATTTTGTATATGTGTATTATATATATGTTTGTAAATCAAATATTTAACACCTACATAGAGGAGAAATGTATTGCCTAAAAAGCTTGCTCTTCTCCTTCTCTGAGACAAAACTGAGGTTTTCATTTCAGGCTAGTTTCTAATTAGTCTGATATTTATTTCTTAAAATTCTTTAGGAGAAATAAGTGAAAAAGACTCATCCTTTAGATGTAAAGGAGATATAGAAGGGTTAATTTTTTTCCTTTGAATAAAAAAAAAAAGAGCTCTTCAAGAGAAAAGGAAGAATTAAACACCGCTGAACAATACAATCCACATGAATGAAAGGATTTAATAAAGGGCTGCTGTACTATACTGCATCAGTTTAGGTGTACCTAATAAACTGGGAAATAAAATGCTGTCTGTACTAATGCACTTTGTTCCATAGTAGCTCTGGAATTGCCCGTTTTCTTTCCAAAGGAAAAAAAGGGAGCCATCTAACTTGTAGCAGAAACATACAAGACACAGAAATAAAAACTAAAATGATTAAGCTCATATTAGTTATGAGAATCCCATTCTTTCCTACTGGGGTGTTGTGCCCTCATAGCTGAATGGTTACCACATATACCACATAGCCACAGTGTTCTGGTCTTATAATGTGCTGCATGTTTCTCTCTCCCATGTTTCCTGTCTGCTCTCTATTGTATAAAGACAGAAATCCTCAAAATAATTTTTTTAAATGCATCTGGGCAGTGCCGTTTTGGTGCATTTGAGCATTTTCAGATTCACTAAAAGTAGCAAAGGTGATGCAGTTCATCCTGACTTCATTGAGCTTTAGCCTCTGTGGCAGGCAGCTTTCAGCGCTCCATCACAACTTGTGGGTCACTTCTTGGCTGTAGCATTGTGGTTCCTCGATCCCCCTGTTCCTGTAATCTTTTCAGCAGTATCTGTGAAAAAAACAAAATAGGCTAAACATAGATAGACATGGAACTGGCTGCTCCTCTATGTGTGAAATGCATCAACACCAAAAATAAACTTGAGCTTGAACGTGTTTCAACATATCTTTCTCAGAATTGTTTTACAGATTTTTCTGAGCTAATACATTTTTCTCTCTTCTCTCTAGTCTTTCCATTACACCTCTCTAAGAACAAAAACCAAAAAGAGAAGTAAAGGTAGGCACTTGATTTTGAATTTCTTTTATTCAGTTGGTATTTGTCCTTCCGTAAAGGATCCTGTATTTTACCATCTTCGTCAGTGTCGATGCATGAACCCTAAAGACAGCTTACATTGGGAACCTGCGGTGTGTCACTAGGAGAAAATGGCTTAATATATGAGAAGAAGAGCTTAGACATGCATGATAATATAAGTGTGTGAAACGTCCATATATACTGCACAGTACTTGCTAGCTACAGTATGTGCATAATCGGAGTCACACTTCACCTTCAAAATGAGCAATTTACGTGAACTTATTTGCAATTTCATTTTTTTCTCTATTGTTTTCTCCACATTTATTTTACAAGGGGATGGTCCTTCTCTAACTTACTGAGTCCCGACTGAGTTCCAGAGGAACTATTTGAACATGTGACTGACAGCTGTCTTCTTGTGCTTGTGTGCTCTGTCAGATTGATTTTCAAACAATATACAGTTAAAATTATTACTATTGGTTTTAGCCTCAGGTTTTATATGTCAAGACAATAACTGCTGAGAGATGTCAATGGGAGCAAAGCAAACCATTTTGAATAGGAGCAAAGGGTGAACCACAATCGGAGACACAAACAATGGCCATACACAACCATTTTCAGCAACATACACAGAACTGTTTATGAAACAGAACAACAAAAGCTGATGACAGAAATACTGTGAGAGCTGTGAATAAAAACCCCAAAACAACAGTCCTCACCAACCTCACCAACAACCTCCGCAGTGCAAGGGTGAAGCACACTGCTTTATGCACATCACCTCATTAGCAGTAAGGTCTGAAAAGCCAGGTTGGAATTTGCAACAACAAAAAAAAAGTACAGAGATGAGCCACAAAAGTCTGTAAGTTTTATGGACTGATGAGACCAAGATTAACCTACTTACCAAAGTGTGGAGGAAGAACGGTTCTGCTCATGATCCAAATCATACAAGCTTCTCTGTGAAGCAGAGTGGAGGGAGTTTCATGGCTTAGACCACATGGCCGCTTCTGCTACAGGCTCAATAATTTTAATTTGGGATACAACTCATGATGGTAGCAGAATAAATATAAATGTCTACAGTAACAATTTGTGTGAAAACATCATCAGATCATCATGCAGCAAGACAATGATATAAAACACAATGGAAGCTCAACAAAGCAACCGGTGGAAAGGCAGATCAAAAGAAGAGACCTCCAATGGAGAGGTATCAGAGGCTTGATGCAGATACTAGAATTTGCGACAAAATATTAAGCTTTGTCTACTTTGATTTACTTTAAAACTACCTGTTTCAGTGCTGTTGTAAATGATAGAAATTCTGACCTTCCATCTGATAACTTCCATCTTTCGATCCCAAATGTTTTCAGTGTACAGCACAAACACATGGATTAGCCTCGCCATCGCCGCACTTTGTATATTTCTCAACTTGATTTTTTTACTGTAAGTAAATCACTTGTAGTAACACCCTTCCCCCCTTCCCCCTCTCTCTGGAGGCTCTCTAACAAGTGCAAGTCGAAGGAGAATTTCCTGTAAGGACCTGGGCCACGGTGACTGCGAGGGCTGGCTGTGGAAGAAGAAGGATGCTAAAGGATACTTCACCCAGAAATGGAGGAAGTACTGGTTTATCCTCAAAGAGTCTTGCCTTTACTGGTACACCAACCAAAATGTAAGGCTTCATATTCAACTAAAACAGCCCCCAGACTTTATACTACTTTTTCTTCTTCCTGCCTCTTTGTTGACAAAGTTATAAATACACAAAGTAAAATAAAGGAGTTTTAAGTTTTAACATAAAGTTCAGTCCACATTTTTAAATGACAGCTGTATAATGTCTGCTGTGACTAAATGAGCCAAAATCTAAGCTCTGACAACTATATCATCAAGGGAACAGGCAAAGATTGAATCATCAAATATCTTGCTTTACCAGACCAACAATCCAACAGACGAATGTAGTTAATTTACTGTATAATATGGTTATAATACTCTGAGCTAGAACCATTTTTTTTTTGTTGCAATTTTTGCTTGAAAATATTCAAAATGAATGGATGACTTGTTGCCGTTGATACTTGTTGATCTCCTCCGTGCATCCAGAGCATTTGATGAATAACTAAATATTGCACAGTATCTAACAAAATCATATTTTTCATGTTAAGTGGCAAAGGAATTTATCCTGGCCAATGTAAACAACATGTGTTGTTTTCAAATGCTTGACTGGAGTACTACTATCTCAAATAAAACTGGGTTTTCACTATGCATGACATTTTGTTCTCTGTGTTGATGATGTACCACCATCCTCCATCTGTCTGCCTGCAGGATGAGAAGGCTGAGGGTTTCATTAGCCTCCCTGAGTTCAGAATAGACCGAGCCATAGAGTGCAGACGGAAATTGTGAGTGCCCATCATGTGTCGTCAAAATTACTAATCAAGCACATTTGCACTCACCCACACAACATGAATGCACACAAACATACCACGCAGATACAAAAACACTAATCAGTCTTCTTCTCCCTGACTGACTGCAGTGCCTTCAAAGCCTGCCATCCCAAAATCAAGAGCTTCTTCTTCGCCACAGATTGTCTTGAGGAAATGAACAGGTGAGCACCTGCAAGTCTCTGATTGTGTGTTTGTGTCTTAATGTGGACTGTAAGCAGAGGCTGGGGACATCACATGTTCTTCTATGAATATTTTATCTGAGTAAACCAAGTTTACGCAAGGCAACAGTCCACCAACGCAACACTGTGCATGAATAAAGCATGAATCTGGCCCTCTGTTGTTAAATGTTGAACTGTGTATGTAAATGTGTGTGTGCGTGCGGGTGTGTGTGCCGCCACATATGTGGTTATGTGAGAGGGAGATTGTAGTGATATTTGCAGGAGCGCTATCTGATGAGCTCTAATTATCCACACCTCTTCTCAGTGACATTGGGTGTTAATTAGGGGAGAGTAATTAACCAGCTGTATTTGACTTCCCATACTGTGTTTGGAGGGGCAAGTGATGCTGTTGCACGTACATGTATGTTCATGTGCACTTGTATGCACTTGTTTCTTGTCAGAAAGGTAATAATTCTACTTTGTTTATTATTGAGGTCAAGGTGGGTAGTGGATTCGTACTGGAGTGCATTATAAGAAGAGGTGGTTCTAATGTTTGGCCCCCTCATCACTTTAAAAAATGCCAGCCAACACATTAGAACCACCTCTAACCAATAAGAAACACATAGTAGAATTATCACCTTTCTGATAGTTTTAACCTAAAAACTGAGAAATAATAACCTTGTAGAAGTAGGAGTCATGGCAGAGCTGCTGTATTGCATTAGATTGTACAGGTGTACCCAGTGTAAGGTTGTGGCTGATCGGTGTACGTGTGAAGGTAGGTAGGTACTGTAGCTGTTAGCGTAGGTGTGAGAAAATAGTCTTGAAACATGATAATGAAAGTGTTTTGGTGAAAAGTGCTTGAACATAACATATTCAGTGCTGGAAGCCTCAGCCAAGTAGCTGCTAGACTATTTCCTCAGCAGGAACTTTTTGGGGGGAACATTTTCCTAGTTAGATCCATTTATTGTTCATAAAACGTGCTAACAATAATAGAAACAGAAAATATTCAATCTGAGTGACAGCATTGATTCCTGCTCATGTGCATCCTTGTACGATCAGTTCCCTGTTCTTCACACAATGTCTGGGACTCTATTCTTAGTAGCGACCTTATTATTCTGTGTCTGGTGAAACAAAGGACATAATCTGCAATGAAGACAGATGGAAGGATGGGTAGAGGAAATAAAGTGTGAATATAGAGAGAGAACGCCAGTGGTGTTCTCTTCTTTGGATTGTCACTTCTTTCTTTCTCTCTAATTATCTTGATGCTTTTCTCTCTTCATTGGGGGGGTCCGAGGGGGAGTCAGTTAGACAGACGTCAGCCATTAAGAGACACCACTTAAATTATTTAGATTGAAAGTTTTTTATTCATCACCTACCATTTGCCCAGTATAACCCATCCTTTCCTCATTTCCTTTCTGCTGCTATTTTCATCTAACCTTTCATGTCCTTCTTATCTCCTTTCGCTGTTTCCTACAGGTGGATGAACCGGCTGGGACTGGCTGCTATTGGCTACACACCAGATGACAAGGTGCCACGCCCTGATGAAGGTGAGATAGATTGGCTAATTTAAAAATGATTCCTCCTTCTCTACTCCTACGTCCATGAATTGCTGACATTTCTTGTTTTTTTTATCCCAACACCAGACTACTGGAGTGAGAGTGATCAAGATGAGGTCGATGGCTCAATGACACTGAAACAGGAGGGACCTTCATCCCTCTGTGATACTTATCATCGCACACCATCGGTGAGTAAACATGCATACACACACTTACACACATGCATGCAGAAATTTCCTTATGGTGTCTCATTCTGATAGAATATTTTAATTCTGAAACCCCCTTAGTTTTCACAGCTGCATAGACCAGAGCTCTCAGCATTAATATAAGATCAGAGTGTGAGACTATCTGGTTAGGTAAGCAGCCAAAACTCTCACTTCTGTGTTCTGCTGCCAGAAATAGTTCACACTGTGACCTCTAGATGGCGACAATTCACAATGCTCACCTGTGACAGATAGTGTAATAAAGTACTCCTCAGATGCTAAGACATATACATGAGCAATACCAATGGCACTTGTGCCATATTTGTACCAGCTAAAACCTACAACATTCAGATCAGTCATTCTAAGAATTACTCATCTGCCATCTCATTTTTTGCTGCCGTTTTGCTCTCATCTTTTGGTCTTTCATGGCTCTTTATACTTTCCTATGTTCTTTTTTCAAATGTCCTTCCTTGCACACCTCCTTTGTGTCCTTCTTTTGCCTGTCACATTTCCCTTATATCTTTGCTTACATTTACCCTCCACATTAACCGACTACATCCACCCCACTTGCCCTTGGCCCCTCAGACAAATCTCCTTCACAGCTATGACCAGTTACCCCGATCAGTCAGCTCCATGAGCCTCATGCGCTCAACACCGTCTCCACTCCCTCCACCAATGAGTGCCTCTTCCTCCCCCATCCCTCCACAGATGGTCTCTTCCTCCTCCCCTCTCCCTCTGCAGGTCAATTCTTCTAGCCCTTTCCCAGAGCCCAAGCACGGTCGACACTTCTCCAGTGAGTCCACGCACTCCCACTCCTCAGCTGAGGACCAGCGTGGAGATGGCATGGGCATGGGCACAGGCACAGGCAGCACCAGTACCCACTCATCTGGCTGCCGCTCTTCACATCGTGAGCGCCGCTCCTGGCAGGATCTCATTGAGACTCCTCTGACCAGTGCAGGGCTGCACTTCCTCCAGACAGCACCGGGGGACAATGATTACGGAGGCCTAATGGGGAGCATGGCTGGAGAGATGGGGCTGTACGGAGGCTTGGGCAGACAGGGCATGTCCCCAGAGAGACGCAGACAAGCCACGCTGCCCGTACGGAGACACCACGCCGCAGAGAGGGACAGGGAGCGGGATGGGCCCTTCCCACTGGAGCGGGGGCCATACACACACAGCCACACACACAGACGATCCCACAAGCAGCGGAGCCAGAGTCTGCCCAGGAACACAGACCCGATGCCAGGAAAGCTGTTACACACCTCAGCTCATATGGAGGAGAGGAGCGAGGATGAGGAGGCAGAGGGACAGGCTGCAGATATGCTTGAGGGTGAGGAGGGTAAGAAAATTACTCACTGTCTGGATTATACAAGGAGAGGAACAAGTACAGTATGCACAGTAAAATAGACTATTAAGTAACAAATGAGCCAAGAATGTTGTGCTGTCCATTATGCATCCCTATACAATAGCCTATGATTGAAAATGATTATACTGTCTGCATAATCACTTTGCTAACGGTAGATTGTCATAAAGGTATTTGACTAAAATTATTGGATTATGATACATTAATATGTAAGTAACGTTTTACTGTTACAATTGCTCATTGACTTAATATAATTACATATAGTCAAATTTTGCTTAGGTAATTTAATCAGTTGATTGTATTGTATTTCAGAAGTCTGCTGCTAAACACAATGGCTGTTCATATGGTCTATAAATGTTTTCCTATTTTTTATTTTTTTTTTTTTTACACAGCCCTGCCCTTCCCTAATTCTAAAAAAATGTATTAGTGTGTTACTGGAGTTTAAGAGATAGTTTGTCAGAGGTCTAACAAGTAATAGAAACAAATAAAAAGAAAAACAGTTGGGTACAAATGTTTGCTTCCCTCTTGATAAATTAATTAAAAACAAACATCGACTATTTTTTTGATGAAAGAACATTTGTACTAACTGAATGTGTATTAAATGTTACGTTAATGAGAAATAATGTTTCACTCGTTTTGTCATTTCAAAAAAAGGGGATGCAAACTTTTGCACTTGCCTGCAAAACAAATACATATTTGTTCACAAATTATAGCTCTTTGAAACTTAACATTTGCACATTTATTGTAACTGTGATACTTTTGTCCATTTACTTAATTTGATACTTCAATACTGTTAACTACTTAATATTCACAAACTGAGCTTTTCTTGTACCCGTGTTCACAAATTTGTTGTTGTAAAATGCATATACAAAACTGTTTGTGCCAAAAAGGACCCATCACAAGATCTCCACACATAGCCGACCGTACGTATTTTATTAGTAAGTATGAGCAGGGATTTGCAAGGAGAGGGAGCCCATATCAAATGAATCTGTAAAGTGGGGTCCAGAGTAACAATAATATGGTTGTATGGCAATTTATTTAATTATATGTTGCTAATATGGGTGAGGTGACCCATTAATGTAATTAAAAAAAAAACATTCAGCTGTAACACTGAGGTGAGTCAAATCTTACACAAATTAAATAGGCCTACCCAAGTAAAAATACTAATACTTCTTTTAAAAAAATACTACACTTCTTCTGCAATATTTGGGCATTAATCTGACTCAGTTACCAATACAAACTGTGTTTTACAGTGTACTGTTTTCACGTCTGTAGCATATGCTTTAAGTACCCAAAATAAAACAACCTTTATGATCTAGGCTATGTTATATTACTGACTTCAGTATTCTGGTGAAAAAAATTTTATTATGAAAGCAAAGACAATTGCCAGGCTTAACTTTTCTCACTGGTAGCACTCTGTTAGCATTGTGAAAGTGACTCCCACCGGTTGTCTCCTGGCTGTCTCAGACCTGCGAGAGTTGAGAATTGAGAGCAGAGAGAGGAGGGTGTCTGAAGGAAGGGAACGGCGAGTGTCAGAGGGGCGTGAGCCGGAGCCGTTGGACGGACTAGAGCAGCTATACCGGGCCCTGGAGCATGCTAACGTGACGGCCCTAGGAGACCCAAGACCCTGTAGCAGACAGGACCTCCGACGCTGTTTCACCCAGAGAGCCAGAGACCCCCTGCTCAATGACAGGCTGCACCGAGTCCGAGTCCTCCGCAGCACCTTGAAGGTAGCGCAAAGAGATGACTCTGGTACTAACACAAGATTTGGGGGATTTGAAGAACAATTCGGTGTTTGAGAAGTCAGTGTAGTAACCTCCTGGTGTCTTTTTCCTCCTCCAAGGCCAAAGAGTCGGAGCTGGCAGTAATCTGTGCCCTCCTGGAGGACCCTGGCCTGTGCTCCCAGACCTTCAGAGAGTGGAAGCAGTGGCACAGCGAGCTCTATGCAGACATCTGCCAGCTCAGCCCCGGCACCAATGGCCAGGATGACCTCTCCCCGCTGGCCGCACCTCTCATGACCCACACACACTCCTTTATTGAGACACACGTGTGAGAAAGTGAGAGAGAAGCAAAGACTTGATAGACACAAACTCCCACACACAAACACAGACAGAGCTTTACGTTACAAACTCTGTCTCCTGATCATGACTCTGAGCACGCACAGACACACAGACACACACACACAAACACACACAGGAACACACATTGTAAGATGTGTAAATATCATAGAGGGAACAGTCTGAGACCTGCGTGTATGAACTTTTGATAATCTTGAGGACCCCACAGGGTGCCTATTGCATGCCCGAACAGAAAGCATTAATCTTCCTTTGTCTATGGAACTCAGCATAAACTCCACATGCTTTGTCGAGCAAGATGGAAAAAAGGAGACTTTTTAACACGTATGTTCCTTTGTATTCTCCTCATTTTGCTTTTTTTTTTTTTCCTTCAGTTGATTTCAGGGGGCAGGGGGAGCTATGTAGCAGCAATACAGAGGAGAACCCTTTTCACCAGAGCACTGTACTTTTGTACTGATGAACTTTGCACCCAGAGCCACCAGTTCTCCCCCTATCTCCCTCTCTCTGTTTTTTTTCTCTCTCACTGCATATCTTGCTTATTTACAGGGACCTCACTGTTAATTCCAGGCTGATCTGACAGGACAGTGTAAGGAAAATAAGGCCAGTGGCTTTAACATAAGACTGTGAAAGGTAGCCATCAATGCTGGTTTATAGCTGATTAAAAACAAGCGTTATGAGCACTGAGAAACCATCATGCTGGCTAGATGCACACTATTTCAAACTGTGAACTGTTAAAAAAAAAAAACATGATTTTGCCTGCAGAAGGAGGCTCCTCTGATTGAGTGCAATTCTACACTTCAGTTTGCATTCTCTCTCCCTCTCTCTGTGTTTCCTTTTCTTGATTTTTTTGCCCCTTTGTTTCTTCTCTCTCTAGTCCTCAAAGACTTGTGTATATTTGTATACTGCTGTGTATACTGATGTAAATGTTTGCGTTCCACTACCACTGTGATATGCTTCTAGAGGTAGCGGAGGGAAGACGGAGAGTATGTATTTGAGTGGGTGCAAAATATTTTTAGTTGTGTTTTTTAATTTGTTTTTTCTTAAATAGCGAATGCAAAAGCTAGAGAGTTCCTTTCAAATAAGTCACTCACTACAAAGAATGCACTTTCTATATCTCTATATCTCATTGGCTGCATCACAGGGTCTATGTTTCATCGGCCTCTATACCATTGCTGTTCAAAATATCAGGTAAAAGCATTTGCCGTCTCATTTTCTAAAGATTTGTGTACAGTCTACAAATATATTTAAACATAGATGAATATATAAAATCTATTTACGTTTTGTGTCATAGATATAATGTAAAGTATGCCGTATTCTATGCCAAGGTTTTGCAGTGTCCCCCTCTTCACTCTGTAGGTGCAGGGTATCTAGCAGTCGAACAACTAGGAGGCCATCACTCACAGCTGACTGACAGTTCTTACTGGTTTTGCTGACCCTTCTCCTGGTGAAATGTTGCATGAGAAAAAGGCCTGGGATTGATTTGATTGGACAGCGTACACTATTGTTGATCATTTGTGTTTTTTATTTTTCTCCTCTCATGATTGCAAGATAATTAGACTTGTAGCGCATGATACATGCAAAAGTACTGATGAAGAATGACTTTTTATTTATATATTTATATACATCTTCTTTCTTCATTATACACGTACTGTAAATGACTGAGGGAGGCTTTTGTTTTTTTGTTGTTACTTAGTTACTGCATCTAACGCAGATCCTCCTTTGGTGTCCCGACAGAAGGGTTCCAATTTGATACTTTGTTTTAAATAGAAAGATTGACACATGCTCATTGGCGTCAGGAATCTCACCTGAGAGGCAGCAGTACGTTTTTTTGTAAAATTCTAAAATGATAGCTTTTTTGACATTCCTGCCAAGCATATGGCTGATACTGGATGGTCAAAGACTTCTACACTAAGTGGTCTGTCATGTCTTGTGCAACTCAGATGAATCATTTCATCTGCAATATCAGGCCAAGGACTCAACGTTGCCCCCCAGTGTTGAAGGCTCTGAAAGTCACGCGTAGCACCCGCTGTATCCAGCACAATTTGTATATGTTTTCATATTTTACTGTGGTTTTTTGAGTGTAGGTTCAGGTTTTTCATCATGTCACACGGTCATGAAATATCAAACACACCCCAGAGATATAGCTCATGTTTTTTGAATGGTTAATTTGACAGTACCACAAAGAAAAACTAAATGATGCAAGCACTTTCCCTGTGCCTCCCAGCCCTCTCTTTGGCCACAGTGGACTATTCTGGTGTTCCTACACATGCAGCTGTAGAAGATACAATAGTTTTAGTCTGCAGACTTCTCTGAGTTTCTCATTCATAGCGTTGGTCTTCTTTTTCTAACTGCCACTCTAAAGAGCAGGCAACATACTGTAGATTACAGAATTATGAGAGTTATAATTTGTAGGCACAGACTGTGTTATCCCTTCCAGATCTTTGTGTGTGTAGACCTGCAAAAACAGGCCGAAAAGGGAGATTCCACTGTGTGTTTTTTCAGGGGTGTACACCTCATGGTACATTGCACAGGTGTGTAAGATGTAAGTTGCACTGCGACATTAAAAAAGGAACATATTGCTCTTTTTCAAGGATAATATTAGCTTACTGTTATTCTGTACATTAACTGACTAAAGATGATATTAAAAAGAAAGAAAATAACATTTATTCTTCCTAAAGTAGCCTTTTTTGGTTTCATATATATAAATATATATTACAAAAAATACAGATTGTAAACTTAAGTTGTTAAACTTTGACTTCAATAAACTGAATCCTCTGCACTATGATATGTTTTGTTTATGTGTACATTTTCTATGATATATTAAAATAGCATTACAGTGTGCTCTGTGTGTGAGTTTTGCCAGATACAGTATAGATTTACAATCATTTACAAGGTAGCAACAGGTCAAAGATATGGAAAATATAAAATCTTTTCTTGCACCAGCTTGTATCTATATCTAAAAATGTTTGAGCAAATTAAAACTTTACATGGCAACTGTAGATTTTTTTGCTTGTGATCAGTAATCTGTGATATTCTGGAACAATACGTATTTTATTTTAGTTTGTGGTAGTTTCATTTACCTTTATTTGAGAACATGCACAATGTGAAGATTTTTAAAGAGGCCCTCTTCAAGTCTACTAAATGAGGTAATAGGCCTACCAGATTCACCTTGATTAATGTTTTTCCTACATTTTAATTTCCATTGAAGTTGCTGTTAATCAGATTACCAGAACTATTAGTCTTAGTGAACATGTGACCCTGTGTCCTTAAAGTGCAGCACGCATTAAACTGCTGTGTATAAACAATAATGTATCAACAATAGGTTTACAGGAAGTAGAATATTTATTCCCAAAATATTAAAGAAAACTATTTTATTTTTATTTTAATAAGAGTCATGCACGTTAAGACACTGAACCCCGAACAGCCCTTTCCCATCCCCAGCTGTGCAGTGCCGGGTCCAAACCTGGGAGAAATTGGGGAGGCTTGCATCAGGAAGGACATGCGGTGTAAAAACTCTGCCAAATCAACATGCGGATAAATGATCAGCTGTGGTGACCCTGAACGTACGGGATAAGCAGAAAGGACACACACACACACACAAAAAAAAGCACGTTTTGAGAGGGATCATTTGTGCACTATGAGATCACCAGGCGGGTGCAGGTTTTCCTTCTGGCCTGCAGGTGGCAGCAGCGGACCGTGGTTTGGAGCAGACGAGACCCAACAGAGCTCAACGAAGAACGAGGAGCGCTGTCATGGCGGCCAAGGTGAACGCTCGATATTTTCATTTTGAAAAAAGTTTTTTTGTGATAAAAATCAACGTTTTCAGTGAAAGCGCTGCTGTAGTGGATATGATAGCAGCCCCGGAGCCGCTGTTAGAAACCAGAACTGGCTGTCACTTTCGAGCTTTTATGCAGCCTGAAAACATCAGTGTTATGCCCACTGTGTTAGCCTCAATGCTAACTACACAGCGTTTAGTTATGTTAGCCGACGCTCACTATTAATAGTTTCATAAGCATATGTAATAACTGATGGATATTCATACGGTCACTGCCGCTTTCATTAACTAAATTAAACTCTTTAGCACATCTCTGTACACATGCCATTCACTGTTTCACTGCGTTAGTTGGACGAGTGTGTGAGTCGTCCACAATGTATCTTGGTTGCTGTACTAGCAGCTACATAGGTTGTAATGGTTGCTGCTATTGCCGCTAATCATCTTTGCAACATGTGGAGAATTATAGCTGAAGGCATTTACTCCAGCTATGCATTTCACTACAATTTACAGAGCTTCTCTACTTCCAACATTACATTCAGTAGCTTCTGGAGCAACAGATTATCAGTGAATGCATAACATACATAAATGTGAATATAGTGCTGAGTGCTCTTTGGGGGTGTATATAATATTTATAATTATTCTACAAAGAGCAGCAATCTACATGCATGTTGTGAGTATATAACATTTAGACTTCCAGTTTCACACTGTGCTATTGCTACTTTACATTTTGTCTGTTGCTTTCAGGTGTGAGCCACATGATTCATCAGACTGTCAGTCATTAGAATATGTCTGTGGTTTTCATTGTTTCTCTGAGCTAACAGATATTAGAGTTATAAATGTCCATTTATTGTGTGCTAGGTGGTGATGGTGGCCGTCCCAACAGTGCTGGGAATAGCCTCCATCCGTGTGTACACTGTGAGCGAGGTGCCCGCAGATGGTCTGGCAATGCGAGAAAAGGTATGGCTGTCCCTAAACAGCTGCTTTTTCAGGGAACTCGTTGCCTTTCAATTACCTTTTGTGGCATATAATGACACGCTGACTCTGTCTGTCTCTCCCCAGCTGAATATCTACACCCCACCACCACCACCACAGTCTGCTCAGGTTCAGTTTGTTCCAGAGAAGCCAGGTGTTATTGAGAGTGGGTTATCTACAGCGAGAGAGAGCATAGTACCAATTTTCCAGGCTGTTAAGGTATTTAGATTTTGCTGTGTGTATGTAGAGCAGTTCGCAGCTCGGTCACTGCACACATCCTTTCTAACACTTTAAACACAAACAGAAGAACAGTTTTGCAGACGTAAGAAAGGTGTTATATAAAATGGAGCATCGGGTAGAACGCGTTGAAAAGCTCTTATCTTGCACCTGCAGTGTTAGTTTTCCAACCCTGATTTTTGTTCCTTTTGTTTGCGGTTACACAGCACAATCCCACGTGCTGCATGTGCTTTGTGCAGGTACGATTTTGCAAACAGCAAAGATTGAGGAGTCAGACAGGAAATAGTGTTCATAGAGTCAACTTCGCTGTAAGGTTCTCTGCAAGGAGATCTGACAGTTTGATACTGTGAAAGTTGGGGGGGGGTGTCTCTTTACACTGACTCAGATGTGTCTTTTTCAGTATTGTCTAGAGAGTTGTGTTCTTGATTGCCTATTGTAGTGGTTTCAGTTTACTCCTGTGTTCCCTGTAGGGTGCCTGTGTCTCTGTGAAAAGGGGAAGTGTCAATCTCTACCATGCAGGAGAGGGTGAGTGAGCAGCAGGCCTCATTTATAGCTAAGATAACAATCTCACTCCCTGAAACTCCAAAACCAGATTCTTTTTCTTTTACATGTTACAAAGAAATGATGGTGCAAATACAGGACTTTTTGTGTTTTTTCATGTATACATTTTTATTACAATGGTAAATATTTACTACATTAACGTACTTAAACTGTGCATTTAAGTACATTTTAGTTTTTCATTAATGATAGTAGTTTATTTTGATATCCTAAAAAACCCATTGCAAAGCCTCATTGATTTAGTGAAGTAGTGATTATACAGCACGTAATCACACAGTTTTCACTTTACAGGCAAAATAATAAATATGTGTGTGCATATTTTTCTATACCCTAACATGAGAGAATGCTAATTACTAATAATGATATCAAAGGTACTTTCACTACTACTAGCGTGTGAAATACAGTCACAAGATGAGCAAAGGGACAAACACCAAATCAAGACAATAAAGGAATAATTGTTACCATGTTGACTTTGCATTTGTGTGACCTGTTTCCCAGATGTGTTCTTTTACTTGAAAGACCCTCCTCCGGGTTTTCTACCAAGATTTAGCACCATCACCATGGCTGGCCTGCTTGGCATGGTCTTGGCACGAAAAGGTAACCTGATCCTCCATCATCCAATTTTAAGTAATTATATATGTATTATATTAGTAATACAATTAAATATTATTAATAATATATATATTATAACATATCAATAAAAAACACAAGCATAAAGAATTATGGAGTAATAATGCATCACGGTGTTTAGGTAAATAATTATTATAAATCCTTCATCTGAATAATAAATTAGGAGTAATATGAATACAACTACTTACCAACTAACCACTTAGCGATTATTAAGGAATGTGGGAAATAGTTTTGTGTGCAGAAGTTTAAACTTCTGTGTTTCCTCGCACAAGGATGTGAGGCCCACTGGAAACAATTATTTGTCCATTGTTAACCAGTGGTTTTATGTGCATATGGCAGCAGCATAAGGTTGGCTTCTGCTCATATTTCAATACTACCACTAACAGAAGGTGTCAGTTTTAAAAAGAGCTTTTCACTGAGTATATAGTTTAATGGCAGATGTTTTTATACAACAAAGTATATTAAATATATTAAACCTTATTCTCTCTATAACAAAATAAGGTTTAATATATAAGGTTTTAATATAATATAAGACAAATATGTCATTTTATATGAAATTCTGCAAATAACTAGTGACCAGCAGCTCTTTGTACCTTGCCCTCTGACCATATTAGTCATGACAAACATTCACATAATATAACATAAGATAAGATCTTTTAGCTGGTGCATGTATGGCACAGGCCTCTTTGATGCACATCTAACCTGGGTTTGACCCATTTATACGAGATCTGTTGATATGCTTGCTGCTGAAGCTACATTCTCCTCATTTCTAAACCACAAAAGCAAGTAGAATACTTCTCTGCTGTTTCTGTTTTCTCTGTTTGTTTTTTCTCTTTTTGTTTTGCTTTGTAAAAAAACTTTGACATTTAAACATAAAAATTTAAAAATGAGACTACATTGCCAATACAGACACCTTTTACTGAATGTACTGTATCTGGTCTGTGTGCTAACTGGTTTAGGAGGAAGTTTGTGAACCACCAACACTCTTGTTACTATAAAAAGAAGTATTCATGATAACAATTCAGAATATACTGTCCCATGCAATGTTGACATTTACAGGCAGACCGATTGTCATTTTGTACATTGTACATTCTGTTTTAGGCTCCCGCTTCAAGCAGGTGGCAGTTCCACTTGGCCTGATGGGTGCAGGAGCATCAGTGTGCTACCCAGCACAAGCAGTGGCTGTATTTAAGGTAGCACAGGTTCTGATCTTATTAACTGCTACAGCAGTACCAGTTAGATATCCCATAATTTATCCCATTTTAAGACTGTTTCTGCTTTCTCTGCTCCCAAGGTAACGGGTAAGAAGGTGTATGCTGCCGGGAAGTGGAGCAGTGCTGCGGTGTCTTCACTACTCACCTCCAAACCACAAGAGCCTATTGACAAAGAAGTTATTGCACAACAGTCACGGGTTAAGAATGATAGTTTAACAGTATCTGCACTGATTTATTAGGATCATTATTTACAGAGCAGATTTCCCAGGTATTCTGGAAAACCTAGTGTTATTTTTATGTAATTATGTAACAATTTGGGACTAGATTTAGTAACGTCTCACTGAGATGTTTGGAGCTTGTATTTTCCTGGACAGGAGTCAATTTTGTAATTTATGTGATTTTGTATTACAGTGTAAACTGTTGCACTGAGCTTAATGAAAGAGCTGTGTGTCTCTATGTTTGCGCGCAGTTGAGCATCTGTTCCTGATTGTCAGTCATTTTCTCACTACGCACCACTGTCTATAGGAAATTACCATCAGTCTACATGTGTTTTAAAAGCCAACATTGACCTGCCCTGTGTTACTTTCTTTTTGTTGCTGAAAACGTACTGAAAAATAATTAGTTGGAAAGAGTGTTTTTGTTTTTTTCTGTGATAGATTGAACCTGCTAAAAACTTGTTTAAATCTATTTTGCTGTCTGTGACTCAAACCAAAACAACAGTTCAACACATGTAATGGTAACCGTCATCCTGCTAATATGCATATTTTATCTCCTCAAAAAAAATCCCTTTTCTGCTACTTAATAGGTCAAATACAATTTCCGTTTCCAGCACTTTGCTCTTTTATTTGCTGTAATTTTACTGGAAATGTCGGTTGTTTGGCTCGTAATTCTGCTAAACTTACTGTAAGTCTCTCTGTAGTGTCAGCAAAGTGTCAAAAATGTTATATGGCAGTTTCATATTTTTTTCTCTCTCTCATCAGTGCAATAAATCTATTCTATTAGAACTGAAATGTACAAGAAAATTGTAAAGTCAGTCCTTTTTCTGTTTTTAGATAAGCTCTGGCTCCACCCCAGTCAGTTCAGCCCAGAGTACAACAGTCCCAGAGCCAGAAATGGAATCAGCAGAGTCTGTTCCTGACGCAGATGAGCCTATTGTTGTTTCAAAAGAGGAGGAATCATCAGTAACACTTGAAAACGCAGCCCCTACAGAGTCCAACACAGGTACAGTATTATTGATGTTGATCTCTTGGTCTATCCTTATGTTTCACACAGAATCACACAAAGAGTAGAACTGATTATTGGCTGTATATCGTTTCCCCATCTTGATCCAGTGGTACATTCAGTGCCATCAGAGACAGATACCACAACAACAGCCAGAGAACTGCCTGCCCTTGCTGAGAGTGAGGACCCCTCAGGCTTGGCCCAGGCTCCAGTCAAGTCCCTCCCTTCTTTGGAAGAACCACCTGTTCCAGAGGCCTCATTTTTGGTACCTGCGCCCACAGGTACCAAAACATAATGCAAAACACAAGCCCATAATGTTAAAGAGCAGGAAATGTCTAGTAATGCAAGATTAAAGTGATACAGAAAATTACATACAGAGGTAAATTTATTGATGATGAAGGAGGTAGTTGAATATAGAAAATTGTTGAAAATTTTAAGAGAATTTTAATTAAAGATCCTCAAACTAAATATACATAATCAATAAATTTTTGCAGAGCTTTGTACATCTCTTGCATTTCATGTTATCGGGACCAGTCAGTACACACAGTGAATTGTTACAAACTGCCAAATGTGTACTTTCTTTTTCTATTATCACTATTATTAATAATGATTGATACTTTATTGATCTCGTGGGGAAACTGATGTTGGACAGCTCCAAATACAGAAGATCATGGCAGTACTATAGGAGTCTTCGTGTCTTTTCAAAGGACACTGGGCAGTAGCAGCTGGGAAACAGAACCTCCCTACAGGTCATACAGGGACTTTTTCTACCAACTGAGCCACAGCTTCTCTCAAATGCTTAATGAAGGACGAGAAGTCTGAAATCAGAGTGGTGTCATTAAGGAGAAAACACCTGCTCAGGCCCCTGCTGCTGACCCTGTGCTGTATTTTGACTTATCCCCAGTGCCAAGTGTTGAATCAGCTGAGGCAGAAGCTGCTGACCAGCCACCAGTTGCTGCTGTGGAGGAGACATTGACATCTTCATCACCACCTTCTGAAGGACCAGCAGGACAAAAGAGCAAAGGTACAGCGAACAGTGTACTGCACAGAAACCTATGTTTTCACTGTGTGTCACTGAGTGTAGATGCCAAAGAAATTGCTTTTTTATCCATACAATATTACATTTACCACTGAGGAAAAATATAAAATGTAGTGATCGGATTGTTGCATGACACTGTAGAAAAATGACACCAGAAGTTTGGCATCCAGCCTTTTCCATGGTGACTGTAGAGTAGCCATTATTAATACTTTAACTGGACGTTTAATTTCTTGCTCTAAATATTTTACAATGATGTTCTATGGGAGGAATGATCTGAGCAGCACAGTTAAGGATGCACTATCAACTGTACACACTGTCATAGACATTGTTCAATAGTTGTGATGTCTTTAATGCTTTGACCAATTTGAGTCAAACAGTGTTTTTACAGCAGATTTTAGACTTCATCAGTGTATCGGTATGACTTTAATGGAGCATCTTTTAACTGTTCGCTTTCCTTTATTTGTGATTCTACGGCCTTTGAATCTTGCCACCCAGCATGAAAAGATCAAAGCAGTAGCTTTTGCAAAGGGATCTTTATTTCATTGGTGTATCCTGCTGTCTCCATTTGCGGTAGCTTTTCTAGACTGATCAGATTGTGTTCCTTTCCATTACATTGGCATTTTGATCTTTTAGATTTTTTTTTTTTTTTTTTTACCATTTTGGCATGTTGTGTTGGCAAGACACAATAATTCCAGCAGTGAAAGAATTTGGCTCTAGGGTTTATTGTACACAATACATCAATCTGTGCAATCATAACAGTCTGGCAGATGTTATTTTTAGTCTTTGTTTGCCTGAATCAGATAGGCGCCTCTGTAGCATTGTGGATAAGAGGAAATCGAAGATGGTGGTTTAGAACCCAGCTGAGAAGTGTTTTTATGTATTATTGTAGCATGAAAATCAATGACTTATATTATCTTTCCTATAATATCTTTATTTTATTATATTTATTTAAAAATTACAAAGGGATGGACGGATGGCTATTGTTAAAACTACAAAATTGATTTTTGGTCAGAGGTTGGTATGAAAAGTCCTTGCAACCCCACATTAGTTCATGAGTCCATGATTTATCAGACCACTTGATTTGTTTGCTAAATTAGCATTTTTCCGACACAATTCTAAGTCAAATACAAATTTAATCTGTGGTCAGTAATCAAATAAAGGCTACTACTGTAAATACTGAAGTGGCGAAGACCACAAACAAGCCAGAGCACATCCAAGTGACCTGGAGTCCAGGTACTTTTAGATTGAAATTTGGTCAGTGTTTGTGAATATGTGTGTGTGTACATGTAAGAATCAGTGCCATTGTACTGAGCAGCAGTTGAACAGTATTTTATAGTCACACAAACACAAACAGGAGGCTCTGACCCTGGTTATCTTTGTTTTGTTTTTTTTTCTAGCAGTTTAACTTGATTCTGATTATGGATTTATTGTGTAAACTACTCCATCCAGCTACGATTTAACATAATGTTTTTGTGCTTTTCACTAAGATTTTCTTGCATTTCCCTTGCTTGTCTCCAGGGGGCTCTAGTTTCAAGCCAGACTCTTCTCTAATGGACTTTGGCCAGTCCAGCCCAGAGGATGAAGACCTGTACAGTACACGCAGCTGAGAGACCACAGCTGGCAGCAGGAGAAACCTAATTCCTACACTGCCATCACATTTCTCATCCAGACCAACAATTTCTGCTCCGTATCATTATGCAGCATAGGCCATTTTGCAAGCAAGCATCTTTAGGAAGCCTTTGATCAACATGTTCCATTCTCATGTCTTCTGCCCACACGATTTATATTTACACAGCCAAGTGTTTTTGCATTATCGCATCGGTGCAATGAGTTCCAGTACAGACACAAACACATCAGTCGGACAGACACCAGAAAAAGAAATTACACCCACAACTGTTTACTGGTCTTTAATTCACATATGGCACATTGTGAAACATTTTTCTCTGTGTGTCATTTAGTGGCTTGTGTGCTACAGCTCTCACAGTCATGCCTGCTCGGGGGTCCTAATTATTGTAAATTAGCCCACTGAAAAGTTGGAAGTATTGCACATGTGCCGGTAAATGTAATGGCTGAAAGATGGAATAAGGCCGCTTAGTTTTTGTCACATGAAAAAATATCTTTGCTTGTTGATTTATGGAGTCAGAATAAATCTATTCTAAAGTATTTTTCAGGAACTTTTGTGTCACGATGACTTCGCTGTATGTACAGTCAGTGCCCAAGCACATCAACAGTGAAATTGCAGTGGTGCGACATATGTCAGATGAGCACATAACTTCTTACATGTCATGAGAACCTATCCCAAACATGAGTGAATAAAATCAGAAACAATTCTTTTTTTTTATAAATACCTACCCAATTTATCTTAGCAAAATAAATCATTTTATGGGTAGTTTAACATAAGATGGGTTTATTTTTGTTCTTACTCAAATCACATCAACAGTCCTTTCACTAAAGTCAAACTTTCCAGTTTCTCTTGCTGTTAGCTTACAGCTTGGTAGCTTTATGGGTACAGCATCAGGCTGGCATACAGAAGTAGGGAGGCTCAAATCCTAGTCTACCCACCCTTGTGTTGGCCCCTGGTGGATGGGGACAAATGCAGAGACTAAATATTGTTATGTGTATGTAAAAATGTATATGTGCTCAATGACAACCAATAAAGATTCTAATGCAGTTTACCTGAATTCACAGTAATGAGAAGTTAGACTTAAACGAGAAATTCTGCTTCACAATAATTTGAGGCTGTTTTGGAAGAAAAAAAGTTCCCACCCCTCATTTTTCTTTCTAATTAGCTGCTCTTAGGATATATATACACTGGTCTTTTTGAAATTTATTTTATTTACAGCTGGTCACTCTTCCATTTCAATACTGCTGGCCTAAACTGGTGTAAACTTATAAAAGAAATGAATAACCCTGTAATAAGCTGTGAATTTACAGTGCCCTGTGGTATCATAAAGCCTGTTGTAGACTTTATTAGGCACCAGATACAGTACCACACAGTAATGCCAGAAGAGGAAGAAATAAATGCATATTAATGTCTAATGTTGTTGTCATCCTGACTTAAGCTGTTTGTTTATTTGAGAAAATGCCTTACAAATACTAATAGTCATTGTGGAACTGATTAGTTTGAGGTTCTTTCGATCAACGAATGTGTGTCTGTGAATCCTGAGAATGTACAATATACCGAGAATACCACATGTTTTTGCTTATTTCTGTGAGCACACAGTTTTGTACATACAGCCCAGGCTATCTCTTAACCTTTTTATAGCCTTTTTACTGTTCCTCAGAGCAACCAGAGCTCCCTGAACCTCATAAACTCTGCATGAGACTGGCCAGCGTGGTGACCCATGGGACTCTGCGTGTGTGTACTTGTGTGCATGTGCTTACATGTATTTGTGAGAGAGAAAAAGAATAAGCAAGATGTCCAATCAATTAAACGTCAATACTTTCTTCATCTTCTTTCCTGTTCAACATGGAGAATAACACATGTGGGAACAGTCTTTCTGTGGCATCAGAAGCTGGTTTGAGCTGAGGGATCGAGGGACATGTGGGCTGATGTGTTTGTGCTGTTTATTACAAAAACACTGCCAAATGTTCTGATTAAAAAAAGGAAAGTTCTTGCAGTGACAACTCTACTTCCTTGAATCATTATCCATCAACGGAACTGATAAAACCACATGTAACATATTGACTCCGTTCAAAATAAAATAGAGCACAGACAAAGTGGAAATGCTGGAGATCTAAAAATTTTCTCTCACAATATCTAAGGCACAATGGGCATTGTGCTGCTATAAGCTGAGAATCAGCAATCAAGGTTTTAGAATCCCCACTGGCCAGATGTGGTGCTAATCATAGCCTCACGCCACATCTCTCAAGTGGCCCCTCCACATATGGGGCCCCCTCACAGCCTCTCATACAAGTAGTAGTTCTGATCCCGTTCTGAGAACAAATATGAGACTGGACCCTGTCCTGTACTTCAGCGCTCTCTCATATTTTTTTTTTCTTAACCAGCAGGGAGGAAACGGGCTCACAACCCTGAACTTTCACCTTCCACCCCCCCATGAGCCAGATTTTCCACGAAGGATTATGGTTTGTGCTGGTTATCTTCCCAGGGTCTGGCTGGCTAGAGACACCCCCACTATCAACTAAACACATAGCACATTTATCAGCAAAACATATAAACATAATTGTGGAAGGCATTTAATGATGTTAGTAAATACTGCATGTTTACTTGCACACAACTTCTTTATCTTTAATTAGTGTGGGTCACTGTGAGTATGAAATATGTGTGCATGTTTTTTTACACAGCTTCCTGTGCATGTAGATAAAATCAAGTATGCAAATACATAAGGGAAAAATAGACTTTTGAGAAACAGCAGTAGCAAATAAATAAATATATAAATATCAGGCTTTTAATCCAAAAACAAGAAACAACTGTGAAACCAATAATTGGCTGTGAGATTGATGTCCAGCAAAAATTGTGGTTTGATGCACTCTGCTCTTATCTGCAGCCTGTACAGACACTGCCTGTAACATAATCCCCGTGTTTGGATCATCACACAATCACACCCAGAGACAGACACCTCCACACATAGTCTCACAGTTAATCACTCAGCTTCTAAATTTCTGCCACACATGAAACACCCAAAAGGGCCAGTGTTGAATTTTGTAGAATGAACACCTCAACATGTTTTGACTAGAAACTAAAAACTAGAAACACCCGCCTACCTGTGCATTGTAAGCCAACTGACTGTAGCTATAAAAAAGCTAAAATTGTGGTTAGAAATTCTGCCCAAAGTGACAAAAGGAAGCAGTTCGGGGTTCCAACTTGTAGTGAGACACAATTATTGTACAGTAGTTGCGGGAGTTGTTCCCTGCTCTGAAAAGTTATAAGTAAAAGCCAGGGAGTCTATTGTATTAGCGTAATAGGACTGTGAGGCTACAGCTACTGTGTGTCTGTCCGTATAGATCTGAGATAATTGTTACACCCGTAGATCAATGTGCCCACAATGACACATGCTGAAAAGAGGTTAGTTCTATCTAGTTTACGATTTTACCAGTTTACCATTTTTTCAGGCTATTGTGCTAACAAATATCAATAAATACAAAGGGCAATGTAATGAAACAATTGTTCATTAACCTAATTACACATTTAAATGATAATGTTAAGGACTAACTAACTGATTTTGCATTTGGCATGGCTACAATGTTACTTCAGTAAAAGGATTACCTTTAAATGTTGGATTACAGAGGTTTTGTTTTTTGTTTTTTTTGGTCATTGGTTGTTGGTCAGCATTACACCATGCATTTGTTTTCAGTTGTTGCCTGTCATAAAAAAGGGCTCTTGGAAAAGAGCCACTTCCACTCTCTGTGTGCATGTGTGTGTGATAGAGTGAGAGAGAGAGAGAAAACAACTGTGCATACCCAGCATGCCAGTGGAAGAACAGTGCATCATGAAGTTTCTCTTTTAGAAAGCACAACTATCCCGTTTTAACACTTATGCAACCCAACAGCACACTGCTCGTGTGCTGCATGTAACGAATGCCAGAGCTCTCCATTTGGAGGCCTCACAATTTGTCACCTTCTATATCACCTTATCCTCACTGTCAGCATTCCCACAGCCATTAGAACGTGCTGCATCTTGCTAAGATAGTGGAGCCACATGCATACGATGGAGCAAACATGTAAACAGAGCCGGACACTTTGCCTCCATGCATGCACGCCAGGCTGACTTTAAGTAGGTGCACACGTATCGGAGCGTAGATGCTCACGTGCACGCACACGCGCACACAGATAGACAGATGCACGCTCACACTGTTGATCAAAGAAGGGGTGACGTAATCAGACTCAGAGCTTTGCATGCATCCCTCATTAATTTTCACCAGAGGCTTTAATGAAAACCACTGGAGGGAATCTCCGCTTTCTCTCCCTCTTTCCTTCTCATCTTCTTGTTCACTCCCTGCAGTATGTGCTCGTCCTCCTCCTCATTCATCTTTCACACTGTGCTTCCACCCCCACCCCCTTCTCTATCCCTGGCTGCCTTGACTTCCGTTGAGACAGAGTAAATATTTCCCATGGCTTATCTGACCACCGGCAGAATGAGTAGAACACAAAGTGCAAGGTTTTGCTAATTAATACGCAGCCTCTTTTCCCCGGGTCAGAGGGCCGAGGAATAATTAGGCCTTTATATTTGACCCCTCAAACACGCTATTCATTACTGGTCAGGTAAGACATGTGGCTGTATGTCTGCAGTCAGTGAAGACACAGCTGTTACTGTAACACACATCTTGATTTGATTTTCTTAGTTTTAGCCTTTTCTGCTAGACACTGGGAGAGGGGGAAAAAAGAGGTATAGAATGAAAACCAGACAGAGCGAGCTTCGCTTATTTGCTCACTCTGCAGGCTGGCTTGTGTCCAGGTAAGTCCAGCCCCTTGGTAATGATGAGGGATTGACGTGGTGCAACTTCCTTGTTGTGCAATCATCAAGAGGTGCTGTGCTATAAGACCCGCAACCTCTGCTTTTTCAGAGCCTGTAGTCTGTTTTCTGGACACACACAAAAC
The DNA here is from genome assembly GCF_033026475.1 of Channa argus. NCBI lineage: Eukaryota > Metazoa > Chordata > Actinopteri > Anabantiformes > Channidae > Channa > Channa argus. Next base: position 7,761,527 of record NC_090206.1, read on the forward strand.
AGGGGGCATGACGTGGTCTGGGCCACTCAGCTGTGCAGATTTCTCTTTGAGGGGTTGAGGAGCAATTGTCAAGACATTATGGACTTTAGCCAAAAGAAGCAGTGAAGCCCACTTGACTGGTTGGACTGGACACTCAGTCACTTGAGGTAAAATGAAATCTTGAATGTTTTAAGTCAAGTCAGGTTTTTTTTTTTTTTATATCAAGTTACATTTAATTTAATACAAACCATTCTACCACTACCTCAGCCTTCTTACAAGTTAAATGTTTCATGAGAAAAGTTTTTTTTTTTTTATACTTTCTGTTTTGTCTGTAATTAATAACTTATTGCTCCTTATTGCTCTGGTGTTCGCTGCACCATAATAGAATCAGCTTCTGGGAAGTTGAGACTTTTCTCCTCTAAATGTAACTCTTACAAAAATGTTTCTTTTATTAATAAAAAATAGATTTTTCTGAGAAGTTTGATAAGCAGCCATATTGTCCTAACAGCTTCATATGTATTTCATCAATGCTGCAATAGTGGTGTAATGTATTATTGCTGGGATTGTGTATTAAGGAGGACAGCTAGAAAAAACTTGAGCCAAGTACATATTATCATGTAAGGAGATGTTTTTTGAATCCTTAAAAGGCAGATGAATTTTAAATGCTCTTCTGTTTTGTTTTGTTTTCAGCCGACCTCGGAAATCTGAAAGGAGGGAAGTCAAATTGTGGGACACAAGGGTACATTCAGTTCTACAATGGCAATCCCGAATAAGCTCTCCCTTTTCAACTCCACCTCCTTCCTCTATTCAGCAACAGAGGGTTATCTGAACACCTCTGTGACCCCCTCTGCTCCCCCCTGCACAGACTGGCCTCCTGTACCTATGACCACGGTCATCCCCACCATCTACAGTGTTATTTGCGTTTTCGGAACCATCGCCAATGCCGTGGCAGTGTGTGTGTTGGCCCATGGCGGCGCCTCTAGGAGAACTGTGGCTAACACTTTCATGCTCAACCTGTGTGTGTCCGACCTGCTGTTTCTGCTGTCTCTCCCGCTATGGGCCGTCTACTACTCCCGGGGCTACAGCTGGTCCTTTGGCCAGGTTGCCTGCAAAATCTGCGGTGCTCTCCACAACCTCAACCTCTATGCATCTATTTTCTTCATTACATGCATGAGCATGGACCGCTACCTGGCCATCGTGCATCCGCTCCGCTCCCAGAGCACACGAGACCCCAAACGTGCGCTACTCACATGCATCACAGTGTGGGTTCTGGCGTGTGCTTGCTCAGCCCCCACCTTGTCTATTAGGGACACACACTACATTGTGGCGCTTGGCGTGGAGGCCTGTGTGATTTTATATCCAAATCACGCCTGGTATATGACCCTCACCTGGATGAAGATTGTTCTGGCCTTCCTCTTGCCACTGCTTGTCATCTCTTTTTGCTACTGCGCTATTGGTAGACATTTGTTGACTACTACAGGCCTGGTGAGAATGCAGAATCCATCTCACCATATAAAAATACCCTCTTTTAAATTACTGAAGTCCCAGGAGAGCTGCAATAATTTAGAGAGACCCCCCACACCCTGTGGGAGCCCCAGCTGCAGCGCAAACAAGCCTCTTGAGGGCCGTGGTCTGGAGCGGGTTTTGTGGACAGTAGCCGCAGTGGTTCTGGCCTTCTTCCTCTGCTGGTTCCCCTTTTACTGCGTGACCTTCTTGGATGTACTCTCGAGCGAGGGCTGGCTGGACAGCTGCTGGGTAAACTGGACCATCCACAACCTCACCCCCATCACCCTCTGCTTGGGCTTCTCTAACTCAGCCATCAACCCGGTGCTGTATTGCTTCATCGGGAACCATTTCAGGGGTCGTTTCTGGAGCCTCTGCAAGGGCCTCTGCGCTGGTTTGAAGGCCCGTGGGGAAATTCACAGCCAGAAGAGGGGCTCTTTCAGCACAAGGTTGAGCTCCCTGTCCAGAAAACTCAGTGACCTGAAAGACCTGGCAATTGTGGAGCCCTCCGGTCCTGTCTAGCCAGCTCTCAGAGGGGAGACATCCCTTCACTTTACACCCCAGAGAATAAATGTCAAATGACTCCTGAACTCCACTGAGCGTGGATGTGAGAAAAGGATAACTGTCTGAGCCAAATCTCACTGCCCCGCAAATCTAAAAACCAATTATAAAAGATGAAGCTGAGAAAAGAAAAGAAAAGAAAAGGAAAGAAAAGAAAAGGCTGATTGCCCAAACTGTGTAAAAAAGTATGAAACTCAAAATCAGCGTGTTTCTTCACAGACTATTTTAGACTCTTGCTGTGGACAGTAGTAGCGACATATATGAACAATTTGATAATTTTAAAGGGGTTAATTGTATTGATGGATTATCTCCCAAATCTACAGCTTGCAATGCGTCTTTTTGTTTTTTTGCTTTAATGTCTTTCCTCACTCTCAACAAACACACTGAACCACAAGCTGACAAATTTATGACACAATTTGTTATATTTACAAGTCGCCACATTTTGTGGTGAAATATTGTATAGTGTCAGGAAACCAAAAAAAGTGCTAAGGGAGCTATTGCTCTTTTACTGTTTTATTCCTTTCACGTGACTCAAAGTGTTGTAGCATTTCTCTGTTACTGTGAAATGTGTAATGTGTACAGCTAACAAAAAAGTCAATATCCACTAAGTTTAAAAGGTGATTGTATATCTTTGTCATATTCAGTTTGTTTCCACAACCTTCAAAAAGCCAAATGATTTTGTGTAAGTTTTGTGTATATTAATGCTTAAGGGTGCAGGATAAAGTCTATAAACCTGTAGGGAATCCAGGCTACGATAACATTTAGCTTTCTGCTAAGCTAACGTCATTTCAGCAGAATACATTGTTTTTTATTTTTTGTTTCTTCATTAAGGTTTTAGCTACTGCCTTGTTAACACAGGAGGATAAAGCTCAAAATTAAGTATTAATTATACTGGAGTATTAAAATTGATTTTACAATTAAAATTACTACTGGTAAAAAGTAAATAAATGTATCTGTTAGCTAAACACCAGTTTAGCTCAAGTCTGAACTTTGTAGCTAGCTCTGTTTTGTATTATTGTATTATTTTGTATTATTATTATAACTTTTTGTTTTGGGTAAAATGTATTTCTAATTTCTATGATATAATGATATTTAAAAAGAAACATTTGAAATTAAAAGCTAAACCAGCACCTGAAAGTGATATTTTGCTAGCTGACTCCAGCTAATATGTGTGTATGTGTAATTACTCTTATTTTGCTTTTAGGGCAAACCAAACTAAAATATTGTAATAAAACTAATCAAAAGTCATTATTAACCAGAAGTTCTAATTATTGTTCTTCTGTGGGACCGAGATATTATACGTGCACTCGTGTAATTTGAAACATTGTTGTATTCCTCTATAAATCAGTTTATGAAAAATATGAATTACTGCATTTCTGTGTATAGTTAATAAACAAGAATTTTCTAAAAATTCACTTATCTTGCCTCATATCATTTTCTCAAAAATGAAGCATTTGTTGGATCAAATTCCACACACACACACACACACACCAATTTTGTGACACCCATTGCATTTACAACTCTGTTTCTTTTCCCAAGCTTATCCTCCAACAGCTGTAACTGATAACCCCCCCCCCCCTCCCCCAGAATTGACAGTGGTGGGATTACTGTTTGCCTGGCAGATGGACATTGAAACCCCCCCCCCCCATCTTTGAGACTGCCTCACATGAATACTGTAAGTAACAAGGCCAGATATCATCGTATCATACTAATGTCAGTATGGTACATTCCAGTCAGGATATGAGCAGTGTGCTGCGTTCTTCTGTGTCAAACTTCCTACCAAAATAGTAAAAATTACAGATTTCTATGCCACGACTACCTAAAATGAATACACCATTCACATTAAAGGCTTCAGGTCCTTACCTAGGACTCCTTGCTGTACAGATAGACGGGGGGCTTTTAATCCTCCATTTGTTGCCACTGGATGGTGCTAAAGTGCTGTAGAACTGGCTGCTTACCAGACGGAGCCCCGAAGTCCCACCGCTCATGATCTTTCTCCGCTGAGGGAAAGAGAGCTGTGACACAGACTTATAACTCATGTTGGCTGCAGTTCAAAATGTATACAGACAGACAGATATTTAGCAAATGCATTAAAGAGGTCCACAAACTTGAGGAAGGGTCTTTCTCAGAGTGCTTGTTGGTCTGAAGGACTCCACTTGGTCGTGATCATGGTGTGAATGAAGAGCATCAAAGCCCAGCATAATAAACATCTCAACATGACAGGTAATGTTAAAACACTTGATAAAAAACCTGTGCAGTATGTCACTGCAGCAATCATTAAATATTTTAATCACCAAATCTGTAGTTTGACACGACAGAACTTCCTGACTGACGGGACAGATTGCAGGATGAGTTTGTTGCTGCTCCACAATATGTTCATGCACACAGCTTCAATAGCTGATGCCTCACTTCTCTATGGAGCAGGTCTGAGTGTCCTTAACACATGTTTATGAGAAGATGGATCAGTGACGTGACTGAGACCTGTTATACAGTGGTGGTCTTAGTAATATAATGGAGAACAAGAATCAGTGTGGCCCCTCTGAGCAGTCTGCAGCTACACAGCCCCATACACAGCAAAATGTGGTGCAGAGATGGTAGAAGTACAAAAACTCAATACACAAGAAAAATTCAAGTGATATAAGTACCACTACAAATATTTTACCAAGCACATTATTGAAAGTACTCCACTTAAAAAAACTATGAATTTTAATGAATACTGATTATGCCAATTATGGCAACACATGTACAGTAATAATACAAGGGTCAAAGATCACTGTTGGGAAATGTGGAGCTGATTTTAACCACTTTATGTGCGGACAGGTGGCCAACCCATAATGATACATCAGCTTTTATTGGTTCAAAATATTTTTATAAAACCCATATCATATTGTAGTATTAAAATCACCGGGTGGTATTAACGTTGATGTTGACTGAGATAATGTTTTGGCCATCCTATTTAAAATGACTGAGGTGGCCAACATTTTAGAACCACCTCTTATAATGTATTCCACTACACACTATGGCCTTTACAATTATCAACTTTCTGACAGTTTCAACACAAAAACTGAAAAATTATATTTTTGTAAAAGTAGAATTCATGGCAGAGCTGCTTTATTGGATTGGATTAGATTAGATTGTACATCAATACCTAATAAAATGGCTGGTGTTTATATTTATTCAAATATCATTACAATTATGTATATATAATTTTAATCTGACATTTGACATTCAATATACACTAATGGCTTATATATATATATATATATATATATATATATATATATATATATATATATATATATATATATATATATATATATATATATATATATATATATATATATATATTTAATTGCTAATAAATCAAATAAAATGCATTGCAGATATTTTTACCTTTTATTTTTATCCGGGACCTTTTCAAACTAAACAAATACATTCATTGTGTAGCTGAGTTCAGATTTTATGTATTAGTGAATTGTGGGTATTTCAGCTATTGACACCTTTGAAAACAGTGACGAAATGCTAAAAAAATCTATAAAAAGGTTTGCAGCAAACTACGTAACTGTATAGATTAATTAAAACCTACTTGCTTTTGGTACTTGCTTTCGGTAGAGCTACTGATTTAATTTATTATGCTACTGAAATGGAGTTTTGAACTGTAATTTACTGTATTTACTCTGACTTTCTGTATTTGAATACTGACTTTTGCAAAACAAAATGTCCATCACTATTCATGGAAACAGTGATGGAAAAAGACACTGCAAGCAAACTTGCGTTAATAAGAAAACAAAGCAAGCCCTCTAGGCAACTGAGCTGGAAACATCAGTCTCAGTTTGAGCGAAATATACGTTTTGCTGTGTGAAAAGAAAGGCATTAGTTTCTTTTTCATCCCTCTCTTGTGCTCACTATTGTTGTGGAAATATTCAGTTAAAATGTTTGAAGTTATTTCCTGTCAAAAAAATACAATCATTTCCTGAGGTGCACAAGCTCACATTTTATATGCATGCGTAGAGAAAGAGGAAGGTTGAGAGCAAACCCATAAAGGTTGAAGGTGAGAAAACTGCAGTCATTCTGGGTAAGAAACTGGGACAGAGCTCAAACAACTCACTGGCTCAAACTCTGACTCCTTAACAGACATTTAAAACAGCAAGAAGCACATTTCAAATGAAATACTGGACAGCTGTCTTACTCTTTCCTGCAGTCTAGAGCATTTACAGTAAAGACCAAAGTGTGAAAAGTTGAAGGTGAGTAAGAGAGAAAGAGGAGAGTTGGCATCTGGGAGCAGAACTAAAAGTGGATTTGCAGAGGAGCTGTGATGGAAAACCTGCCTGTATACCATGGACCCATCGGCAAGGAGGAGGGGGAGCGGCGCCTGGCCCAGGACGGCCGGGATGGGTGCTACCTAGTCCGCAACAGTGATTCTGTGCCAGGCGTCTTCTGCCTGTGTGTGCTGTGAGTATTACAGCATTGTACAACTTCTTTCGCTGTCCTGCTTCTTTACACCTTTGCTGTGATAATCACATCAACACATAATCCTATTGTCTTCTATTGTGGAGATTATTGATCTTGTCACATTTAAGAAAATAAAATTACAAAGACAACCAACAGAGTGTTGAGTGAAATGAAACAAGATGGTGGCTTATTTCTTTAACATGAAATGAGGAGTCCCATAAGAACAATAATGTGCGGACAAATATTTTCTTAAAATAAATTACATTTTAATTAAACTGATAAACTGAGACGTGTGTGTGTGTGTGTGTCTGTGCAGGTGCGAAGGACTTGTCTACACATACAGACTCCACATGGATGAAGCAGGTTCATGGGCTGCAGAAGTAAGACATTTTTATCTTTTTTTTCTGGCTTTTACTCGGCATTCTGTGTCTTATCACATCCCCAAACTTTAGAGAATTAGAAGAACAGCTGCACTTGATTTGCTCTTTGTAGTTTTAGAGGTTGTTTCGATGCCAGCCTAATTCAGGAAGTTGTGAATTTGAGGCAAACATGTTTTTCTGAGGAGTGACAGCGTTGAAAAATGGGTGCATATCTTTTCCTTTAGCAATAACACCCTATGAGATAGTCCCCACACCCAACCCCACCTCAAATTTAAGATGCCACAGCGTCAGCACATACTCCAGAGATGGGAAACTTAGAAATGCATTTGACAGCATTTCTGATGGGATATGTAATTGAGCACTGAGGTTTGGCAAACAGCCAGAGATGTGAACGTATAGAAACATCTGAAGGCTGTGTCTCCCTCTCGACAACTAAGCTACATGCTGTTGTAACTACATTTCTCCCTCGCTCATTTTTACTGACAGCATCAAGCAAACAGATAGGGAGAAGACTCGAATTACATGGATTTCACTACAAGCTCAATAACAGTTTACATTATTCATGTGCAATATCAATCACTTTAATGAAATATTCTCGGGAACAGAGGTAACGCTTGTGGCCGGAGTGCTCTGCAGTGGGAAGAGCACTGTACGTTTGATTAAATGTTTTTAAAACGCATTTAAAGAACAAGAGTTTCACCATTTCTCACAGAATGACTGATGGATGAGAATGAAAATGCATAATGCTTTTTTAAAGTCCTTGCTTGACAAAAGTATTCTTTTTTAAAAAAGCTTAATATTATGGAGAGATTAAATGTTAAATTGACAGTTTGGGGCAAAGTGGAAAATTTATGCAGTTTTAGAATTAGAAATGGTCCAAAACCCTCAAAGATCCTTGATAAAGTTGACTTTCCCTGAGGCCAAATTAAGTCACATAGACCCTAAACACCATATTTTAATTTTGGCTGAGCCACAGGGCATTTCTGTCGTTGGTCCTTTTGTTATCTTAGTCATGTTAGATAATGAGATACTTTTGATGGGCTAGATAAATCACAGATAAATCTCGAAATAAAAGGCTTTTTGTTCCTTTATGAAACTAAAAAAAAAAAAAGAAAAAAAGAAAAAAGTAAGCCTAGGGGTGTAAATGCTTTCATAGGGAACTGCGTCTTAACATTTCTGGACTGAGCTTGTGTGTGAGTTCCATCTGGATCTATAGTGGTTTTTACAGTAATTGTAGATTCACTTGCTTTTTACCGTATATTATGTTATTTACTTATACATGTCCTGTTGTTGTCTTAAATGCAACCCTAGTGCCTCTACTTTTAGTAACTGATATATATATATATATATATATATATATATATATATATATATATATATATATATATATATATATATATATATATGCTATATTTTATAAGGTGTATCTATGGGAGCTTATTTCAAGTCGGCCCTGTCCTGTACTCCTCATTTCCACTGTAGGGTTTGATGAGGAGATGAAGCTGAATTCCACTAAGACCTTTTTTTGTTGGTTTCTTGTGTTTCAGACCAAGGCTGGTGTGCAGAAACGATATTTCCGGAAAATCAAGAACTTGATAGCAGCTTTTGAAAAGCCCGAACAAGGAATTGCCATGCCTCTGCTCTACCCTGTCACAGCTCAGACACGGGCAAAGACACACACTGAGGCACACATGCCCAGTAATAGCCTGTCATCGCCACACATCAACCCTTACCACCAGCAGCAGCGACAGTTGCATCCTGCTCAGGGACAGAAAAACAGAAACAAGAAGGAGCTTCGGCAACCTTTAGGTTAGGGAGCAAACCTCGAGTTTGTCTTTTACCTAATCATATAAAAAAAAATTAATACTGTCTTTGTTAAACTTTTGGATTTTGCAAGCTGTGTAAAGTAAATGATATTTTTAACAAACAAACAAGTTAACAAACATCCTGTTTGTTAACTTCAACTCTTTTGGGCTATAGAAGTGACTCAGTTCTCACTATCTCTTAATCTCTTTCTGCATATGCAGCACAGAGTGTCTTCCAACTTCCAGTGGATGTGTGTAAAATGTTTGACTGCTGAAACATTAATATCCATTACTGCATCCATAAGCTGCCAACAAATATTGTGCTCTGTTTTCTTAATGCAATTCAGTTGTGTGAATGGCAAAGAAAATAAATGATATCGGTCGAAATAAACTCTTTTAAATGAGGTCACGCATACACAGCAATACACACCCAAGCCTCCATCTGACATATAATGTGGAACGAAAATTCAATTTGACATATTGAAGTACTGATTTCAGTGGAGAGAGTGCTGACTGCTGGAGAGAGAGAGAGAGAGAGAGAGAGAGAGAGAGAGACAGAGAGAGATAGTGTGTGTGTGTGTGTGTGTGTGTGTGTGTGTGTGTGTGTGTGTGTGTGTGTGTGTGTGTGTTGGGCTGTCATTCATCTGATTGGCATTACTGTCTGAAAAAAAGCAGACTGAGATAGGGAAAGAAGAGAAAAAGAGCCTCCATTCAGCCCAGACCATTCTTCACTACAGTTGTCTCCTAGCAACCGGACCCTCCATCTTTTCACTAGCGAGATGAGGTTGGACAGTATCTAGCGGAGCATATGGTTTAGAAGGGAAGGTGCATCTCAACCGATCAGCAAAGTGCTAGTCAGGAAGGTATATCACCTGCTCACAGTCAGAACATATGCATTGTGCGGCTCTGTCATCCACAGCCCAGGAGAGAAACACAAACAATTAATGGTGGGCAGATGGTGGAGTGACAGTGGGAGGGAGGCGAGTGGGGGATAGGCAGACGGATAGGGAGGTGGATTAGTGTTAGCTTGATTAAAATATATAAAAAAAAAAAGGAAAAACAAACTTATTTACTTTCTTTTTTAACTTTTTTCGGATGGGAGAGGCTTGGAAGTGGTTCACATGTAGTCTGATTGGCATTTCCTAATGAGAGGAGACAAGCTGTAGCGAACGGCACAGCCAACTCCAGGTCCTGCCCCTTCTGCACTCACCACCCACTCGCTGAGCCTCAGCTGTCACATTTCTTTTTCCTTTCCTCTGTGCTTTTTTTTCCCCTCTGTCCTCCTCCTTCTTCTTCCTCTTCTTCTTCTTCTTTTTCCTTTCTGACAGACACAGGTTTCTCATGCATATCTCAGTTTGAGCCATAATGATGGGTGATAATGACAGCACAGATTTGAAAGTTACAAACTCCCAGAAACAAGAACAAAGAAGACACAACAAATGTGTGGAGGGAAGGCACAGAGACAGACAAGACGCGGGTGCACAAACGCGCGAGAGAGAGAGAGAGAGATCAGAGACAGAGAAATAATAAGCAACAATGCCTATGAAATCCCCGAGAGCAATCTGGTAATTCACACATAATAACTTTAATCAGCATTGTAACCCAATAAAGTCAGATTTTTCAGCGAGAATATTTACTATAGCCATGTATAATTCTTTGCAAAAATGTAACTTTTTCTATTGATTAACAATACTGACACTTACTTATGAACAACAGAATTTCCAGTTGAGCACTTTTTTCAGTGTGAAAGCACTGGCTATGTACATTCTTGATTTTAGTATACACACTCATACAAACTACTGTTGGAGCACACCAGAGGCAGAAAACCCCAGGAGGTTCCCTTCTCTAAAGGGGAGTGTCAGAGTCGACAAGGCCTCTCTTACACAATATGTAAACGATAGTATATCCGAGGTAAACCATGTAGGAACTCAAATGGCAACTGGAGAGCTCTTGATTTGAGTCATGAAGAGGATTATTCATTGGCAATCCTAAAGTCTTCATCTCTACAGTTCAGTGAGTTTGAACAGAGTGTTCAAAATGATGAACAGTGTTGAAACAGCAAATGATCAGTCAGTCTGTCCAACAGTCAGTCAGTGAGTCCGTCCGTCCGTCAGTCGGTCAGTTCCAGGCCAGTCGGGATACAAAAAGCAAAGCCACAGCCAAACCACACTGCTTGTGCCACTGTTAGAAATCGGAGAAACTGGACGATAATAATAAAATACCATCATTTTGTCACAATTAAAGGCATTTGGAAATCATTTTTCCCCCAATCTCTCTTCTTGTTCTTCTTTGTTGTCTTCTTTTTTGATACAGTATAGAAACAGTAGAACAAATCAGAGTAGAAACAGGCAGTCTTTGGTGGGGTGGGGGGCTGCTCATGTGTCTCTGTTACCTGCCCCCCACCTCGCTCAGTGTCATAAAGTGGATGTTGGAGGGGCAATCGGACAGCTCCGGCTGCTGTTCTATAGGCAAGGAGTAGTAGCCGTCGTAACCCTGAACGCGTCCTCCGGACAGCAGCTGCTGCTTCTCCGCCTCGGTCCACGCCCTGCTCCCCGCATCCCCTAAATCCAGCCTCTTTTTCTCCTTTTCCCATGCTCCCTCCACTGCTCTCTTCCTTGCCTCCTCCCTCACCCGTGCCATTTCCTCCTCCTCGTTCCCACCGTAGCGCACACACAGACACAGCGGCCCCTGCTGAAGAGTGATGTCGGCAAAACGTCGAGTCCTGCCGTTCACTGTGGCGCTCATCTGAGAGACGCTAACATTCACGCCGCTCTCCAGGATACGGCCTCCAACTCCTAACCCCAGGGAGAGGTCTTCTTCAATTGGCCGGGACTGGAGGAAGTGGTGGGTGTCGCAGCCATGCACAGTGAAACTAAGCCCACTGAGGTGAACAGCGCCGTTCAATATTGCTGCCACGCGCCGGCTGTCCTCGCTTGCCACACCTATGGCTTCTGCACTGACTCGGCCGTGGGAGACTGAAAATCGGATGTTGGGGCCAAGGAGAGAGGGCCTGGAGCCAAAGGGAGGAGGCCGAGTAGGTCTGTGGCAAGTTGAGCCAACAGGCTCAGAGACCAGAGGCAACCTGTCCAGAGAGATGAAACTCCTCAACTGCCTTCGCAGCTCACACTGGATGCCTAATATTACCTGGAAAATAGATAAGAATTGTTAGAGGAAAAGTAGTTCTTGTTTTATTTTGATCATTTGGACGTCTGAATACTTGGATAATGTAAACTGTGAATGATGTCTCAATGTAACGCGTATGTTGTTCACACTGATTAATAAAAAGAACTGAGCCACTGTTAATTTAAGTTTTTTGTTTTTGCACTTTGTGCAAATGAAAACGTGCACTCTAAAAACGGCCTATAGCAGTACCCTAAAAGTGACAAACCGCAGTAGAGTGTTACCAAAATGAATAATAATACTTCTAACTCTCCTATGTATTAGAAATATCACACTATTTTCAGATTGACACACTTTATTCTGCTCCAAAATGTAAATGCTCAAGCTACTGTAAGTAATAACAATTGATCAAATCAACATTTACTAGTTGGTTAATTGACTAGGCAACGTTCCTATTTTTAATATGGTGTTGGTTTCAGCCATCTTGTCCATTAAGAAGGGACATCATTGCCCAATAATGTTACAACAAAATCTGAAATGGCACTTGATGGATAAAATTTGACCGAAATTTGACTGTTTAATAAATAGTTAATTGTATTCAATATAAATAGATGAGAAAATTTTTTAAATGTATAAATGATAATAGAAATGCTGCGAAACAAATAAAATATATATTTTACATTCACCAAGGGACATCTACACAATTACGATAAGTGCAGCGCACTGGTGTTCATAGAGGTGAAGAGCTTACTCTGCTGGAGTCCCAGTCCTGTGTCTTTGTCTGGGTCTTCATCAGTTCATAAGTTTGCTCCATTCTGCCCACTTGAGGCTTCGGGAAGCCTGGGACAACATTATGAAGCTGGAAACCAAATAGCTGCAGCCAGCTTCCAATATCTGGACACACATTCACATGTCCAAAAAAGAGAGAAAATTGCACAGGGGGAGAAATTTAGAATATAATGTGTACACTCGGAAGCAAACCAAAAGTCATAGGGCCAGGGAAATAACACCTTGCACAGGAAATCACACAGTATGTATGAGAATACTATGTGGCAGAGATGGGGCCGCAGTTGTTTCCCTGACAAACACAAACAAACGTGACAGGCCGAATGAATGTTTCATTAACTAGAAGGACATATGACCCCACTACATCCTATATTCATCCTCCTACTCTCCTATTCCGTCTCTTTCCCTCGCTTGAATTTCTATTTTGTCTCTCGGGGAAACAGTATGCTCTTGACAGAGACAGGAAACAAAACATAACAGCCTGTGTTGAAAAAAAAAAAACAAACCGATCAGAGGCATGGCTGTCCTTTCTGTTGCCAGCACATTCTGTCTGTTGAATCTTCCCTACTCTGTCACACAGCTCACCTGTGGTTAGCTACGTGCCCCACTCACATCTTTGTGGCAGATGTTTCCCGTGTAGGCGTGTGCAAGTGTGGGAGTAGGTGCTGCTGAGTGTGATATCTGGCTGTGTCTATGTGAGAGCTGCAGTGAGGCAGCTCTCACATTTCGGTCAGTCAGTGCTGAGCTGTATAGTGAGTGAGTGTACATGTGGGAAGCTCACCTGTAGTAAACTGCGTCACCTCCTCCACACTCCCAACGGGACAGTTATTCTTGAAGGCATACAAGTTAAATGGCTTCGGCTCTTTGCTCAGCTCACCCCAAAGTTCATGATTGGGTGTAGTCCATCGGCCGGCTAACGTGTCGAAATCCCGCCTGCCCAAATGGACCAGCCGCGTGAGAGGATCGTACAAGCCTCCGTGGAAGCCAATGACAAGCTGGAAGTCAGGATTGGTGTCCTGATAGACCTCTCCATAGGGGGTGTACAGGATCTCTTTGACCAGTCGACCTTTGCTAGAGAAAACTGCCCTTGGACTACCCACGCTGTCGCAGGCGACATAGTACTCCTCCCCGCTGCTCAGCTCCATGGCGATGAGATGGCCCTGAAGGTCGTAGTAGAGCGACGTGATCAGATTGCTGCTGTGGTTGTACAAGTGGCTGACCCTAGTGGGATGTGACAGATCAGCATAAAAGAACTGCAGCTGCTCGCCCTGGCTGCTCTTGGTGGCAACACGACGTCCCAGCCCATCGTAGCGGTACCACACGGTGCGCTCAGTCACTCGGTTAAAGACGCGGGTCAGCAGGCCGTTGGAGTTGTAGTCAAACAGGTCATTCGCACGCTGGCGCAAGAAGCCGTCATCATCTACGGTGTATTGTAACTCGCCAAGGTGTGTAATGCGATCTCTCTGGTCGTAACGCAGTGGGGTCAGCCTGGAATTTAACCAAAAAAAGTTTAGAATGTAATACTGCTTGTAAAACTATGTCTGTCATTACAACAGTATATTAACAGGAGTAGCCAGATTGACTCTCCGTGGGAGGCTGATAAAATAGGAGTTAGTTAGTTTTTGTCTGATATTTGGCCAGAAACTACAGTGATGAGTACTGAATTCAGCATTTGGCCTGATGATGACACCAGGCATGTTGAGGAATCACTAAAGTGATGAACATTTATCCTGAGAAGACTAATGGGCACCGCATACCATTGCAAATCCATTACACATTTCTGTAAACATTTCTGTCAACCAAAAGTGTCAACCTCCCCATGTTGCTATAAGAAAAGTGAAGATAACAGTAAAGTCAGTAAAATTCAGGGTTTTGGGCAATTTTTGCTGCAATTAACCCAGCAGTTCAGCTAGTTGTGACCATGCACTGCAAAAAAAAAAAAAAACCCCAAAAATAGAAGCCTTGGTTCTTGTCAAACATGTTTGCATCAGAAAAGTGACCTAATTATCTAGATAAAAGCAGTAACAAGCTACTGTACAAACAGTGGTTTGCATAATATAGATGAACAATATCTGCACTTTGACACATCCTATCAATTTAGAAATCTTATGAGGCACCAGTTAATCTGAGATTTATTATTATTAACATTCATTAACAAATATTATCACATATAGCAATAACTCCTGACCCATTTGAAACGTATAATATTATATAGACATGTATCCCTCAACTTTGCACAATGAACTTTGGCCTGCTGTGGCAACACTCATTTATGAACTTTGTGGCCGTGGCCCGGAGCTGTTAACCAACCCGCTATGTTTGTTTAGCGCCGAAGAGCGGGAAGTTAAAGTTTCCTGCTGGAAAATGCACAGCTGGTAGTAAAAACTTACCTAGCACTGGTCCCATGGCTGAGCAGATTAATGTTCCCGTTGAGGTCGTAGCTGTAGCGCCACTGAGGCCGCTCATTAACCGAGGCACTTTGCAGCTGGCTGTCTGCGTCATACTCATAAGTGTAGCGGGTCACGTTACTGTCCACCCCCACCCTGATATCGCAGGTGGTGGTGCGGCCTGCGGAGTCGTACTGGATAGTCATCCAGTAGGCAATAGATTTAAGGATCTCATACTGGACCTCCACCACTTGGCCGTAGGAGTTAAATACCTTGGTGTGCTTCATCAGATGGGTGGTGATCACCTAGACAATTGCAAAAAACTTGGATTAGCCATGTGTGCGCCGGAACAATCACAAGAAAAATCCAGCTCAAGTACTTTATGCAGTATTATATCAGAAACTTTATGAGCCCTACCAATTTAACATGAGATACAAGTAACTGATAAACAGATGCAAAGCATAATTTTATTTAGTGCTCTGTTTTTGGGCATCTAACAAAGTCCTTTTTTTTTTTTTTTTTTTTTGGTTTTGCTCGCCACCAACTCCTGATGAAACCCCTTTTACCTAGTACATGGTATAAACCAGCTGTGTTTCTTAGAGATAAAAATAATTACCACTTAGGTCTGTGCACAGAGGTTTGTGAAAGCAAAGCCACAAAGACTGAACTTTGACTGCAGTAAAATTGTGGTGGGGAAATAAAAGTATGAATACTTTGCCTACCTGGTTGAGGTCATAGAAGATGACGCTGAACTTCCCAAACTGCTCAACTCGTCCTGATACGTCAACATAACGGTACAGATCTATAGGCAGAGGGGTCTCATTGATCACAGCCTGCATGCTGGTCACTTTAAAGTTGTTGTAGCTGTAGTCAAACCTAGCGTTGACCAAACCTTCCTCGCTGAAGCGGAAGATCTGCCGGCTTGTCAAAGGGCCTGTGTGGGGGGGAATTCACAGTGGTTTCAGAAACTCAAATTAGCCCACGCATGACCTACACCTACTGCACATGTAGCGTGACAGCCAACTGCACACAGCTGGCCGTCGCTCTCCCGATACAAGCCTGCCTAATTAATTCAAATCAAGGACTAATTCAACACCATTAACATAGACACACGCAGTGCAATCCATTCAATCTTAACTATCCCCACACCTCTATGGCATTTCCAGTGCTGACCTTTAATATGGAGAGATAATGAAATCTAAAGACAATAGCCATGATGGGACAATGTGCTCCTTAATGTCAGAACATCAACTTTAACAACACCATTCATCACCTCTGCTGCTAGCTACTACAGCTCATCCTCCATTTGCAAAGAGGCCTGCTAATGAAACACCATTACGGTGCTATTTGAGGTGACTCTGATTGCTGTTAAAATGACTAAGTGTCTAGCTTTGGGGATTGTAGAACACCGGATCAGCATTGCATCTTCAATTTTTTTTTTTTCTTTCTGTGGAATGTTGATTCGAAACCTCTGTTAGTGGGAAAATAGCAGAGTTACTAAGAGTGAGGTAGAGGCTTTTCTACAGCCCTAGGGAACTCGCAGTCTGTTGGTTTCGCTTCTTTAGCTGTCAATTCCCTAAATTGTCATCTTTTCCTCTCATTTTTCTCTTCCGTTTCTCCCCATGCCTACCTCTCTATATCCCTGTCTCTCCTTCATTTTGGTCCCTTACTTTTCCTTGTCTCTTCTCAATGAACAATTACCACTATCTCTCCTCTCTCCAAAGCTCCGTTTGTTCTGCTGAAATGAGATCAGTTAAAGGAAGGTGAGAGTCTATTCACAGTGAGGGCAAAGTGACATACACACCCTCGCACACTCGCACATACACACATACACGTGCCCAGAGCCACTGCATAGCTCATAGATTAGTGAAACCTGCTCATGGTGAGCCAGTCACAAAGCCAAGTAAAGTGAAGTGGCAGCAGAGATGAGAGATCTTACCAGCCCAGGAAATACTTAGTATTAATAGTATTAACAGTAACCTAATATATCTGCTGTCGAAGATATAGGGGCCTATTGTCCTGCCATTACTGCGTCATTTAACCATTTGTAAAATGCAGCGTCAATCTCACTAATTTTCTCTATCAGAAGTGAATCAATTCTCATATTATTAGAGTTCTAATTGATGCCCTCAGGTCAGATTTAATGTTTTAATGATTTACACTGAGATTTAATGAGTGTAAACACATGGACAAGTGTTTAACTGCTGGTATACAACACAAAAGTATTCATAAGTATTCATAAATTGACTTGTATACTTTGATCAGGCAGATTGGTTGCGAAGGTGGGGAGGAGATAGCATGCTCTGAGCCCAGGGGGTGGTCTTGTGTTTACAGCTGTGGTAAACCACATTCTCTTCCACTCACATATTCTCAGGCCTAGTCACACTTCTAAATGAGACTGTGTCCAAGTCAAACGAAAAAGCACTAACCGCTGACTCAAAACAAAACTACAGAGTTTGATACCACCTAAAATCTGGCTCAGGATGGCAATCATGTTCTTCTTTAGTTATCCAAATTATCATTGTATTCTAAATATTTTACATTTGTGGCCGTCACTACCTATACTATAGTTCCCTGAGTGCATATATGTGTATAAATATAAAAATATAAATATGAATATATACATACATACATACATATATGTATGTATGTACGGTATAATGTAATGTACGAATATATATGTGTGTGTGTGTGTGTGTGTGTGTTCGTGCGCGTACCTGTCTGTCTGTATCGTATGGAGCTTATGAAGCCGTTATGGGTGAGATGAATAGTCTTGACGGTGCCAGAGGCCTCGTCATATGTGAAGGTTACCAGGGTCGAGTCATAAACCACCTCAGAGAGCCGTGCTGCTGGAGTATACCTTGAAAAATTGTGTGAAATTAAAAAAAAAGTTAATTGTACCATGTGAAATATTATTTAATCACTTTGACATTCAGTATACATAAACATGTAACATGTCTCATGAATAATACAAAGATCTTTTCAGCCATTAAGGAACAAGTGTCATCATCCCTCAAAATTTTATCAAACTCAGACCAGCTGCTGTGGCAGTTAAGGCCTTTCAAATCTTGAAAATGGGGCAGTTTATTATAGCATCCCTATTGAGCCAATGCGTATTAAAAATGTTAAATGCCAGAACACTGCCCAAATCAGTCCTCCAACTTTCATCCAAATCAGATCAGTGGTGTCTGACATAGTATGATGATAAAAATTTGACCTTTAATCAGTCTCCCCCGTTAGTCCAATCAATGTAATTTGTAAGGACAGCTGGATGTGTGCAGCACATTTTGTGTCAGCTAGACTTGGTGTAATGGAGCTTTTATATATCTGAGATTAGCCTTTAATTTAGCACCTTCATCAACCCAATCAGTGTTACATTTTTATATGCCTAGTTATAATGCCAAGATGCATAATGTCTCCAAGTTTTAATCAGAATCCAACCAGTCATGTTGCCAATGTCACCTATTTCACACTGTACTGCCTGCCTAAACAAACTCATCAACCTGAAAGCCAGTGATATTATTGCGTTCAGTTTCATACCTGTAGATAACGCTGCGTCCTGTTCCCAAGTACTGAGTCCTCAACAGCCGTCCGTCAAGTGTGTAGTCCTGCATGAAAAAGGCTTGGCTGTCAGGAGGCGTGTATATGTTCCTATAATAGCCAATGGACAGCATCGATTGCACGGTGTGTTTCACCATGCTGGGCATCGTCACGGCAACCAGACGGTCTGTTTGGTCATATTCAAAGACATAGCGCCGCTGGCTATGCAGGAGCAGCATAATGGACTGCAACAACACAGACAGATGCAAAGCAGAGTTATAACACTGTAAGTCAGTTATGTGAGGGAGTTATTCTTTCTCTGTCTGGCTTTTTCCCCAATGCCATCAAGAGAAAACCTTTTATCAGCAAAATGTCTACTCTTCTGAAGCAACCTTGGTCTTGGCTTGACGATTTTTAATTTCTGTTATTCACTGGAAGCCGTTTACAGCAAGAATTTTCTTTACTGCTGATTCCTTTTTTTTTTATGTTCATACAGACTTTAAAATCTATTCTCTGCAGTTCTGCAGCTATTTCAACTGTTTGAATAATACAGTTATAATATTATATATGTATTAATAATCATGCAGGTATAATTAATTTCAAGATGGTTCTATACTATAGCTCCTTTACACTCTAATTTTGACTTAGACTAAAACCTGACACTGAATATCCTGTATAACATTTTCATTTAATATTTCAATTAATTTCAAGGGGAAATTATATTGTATGTTCTGGTAGCTTTCAGTTATGTCACAAACTTACATGAACCTCATTTTCTTTGTATGTTTCACCATTTACTAAGATTCATTTGTCAGTATTCTTCAATGTGTTATCTGTAAAACCCACTTTCAGGAAACCACTGGTTCCTTTCTTTTCACCACCCTGAATATAAGGCTGCAGAGCCTTGAAATTTGCTTGGCTTACATCACACATTAGAAACATCTTGACTGGTTTTACTGCCATCATTACTGCTCTGTATTCATGCAACTATTCAGGTAAGTGGATATTTAGTCGGAAAGTAAACCTCACTCATCAACTTTTTTTTTAACTTTGATAGGTTATTAAAATAAATGGAAAATGTACCAACACATTGGTAGCACATTGCTGTAAACTATTTGTGCTTTAAATACGTTGCTTTTATTTCTACGAAGAATAAGTACTAAGACTAAAATACCTTTAGTGTTAGTTTTGGTTTCTGTAATAACTTTGATGGAGCAAACAAAGGAAGAGCAAATGTGTCAGCAGAGGCAAAGTAAACCATAAAACATTAAACAAATCTCAGCACATTACAGCGACAACTTGTCTATCACATCTCAGTGGAAAATGTTTCTATAGGTACAGCTCTTACTCTGTCTGCATATGTGTAGCTCCAGATCTTGCCATTGACCCAGGCTCTGGACACAACTCTTTCATTCTCGTACTCGAGCCTTTCAGACCACTCTCCACGGTGGATGGCTGACAACATTCCTCCACCAGAATAGCTAATGTTTACTTCAGTGTATTTGCTACTGGGAGACAACACCACGGGCCGTCCCAGTGAGTCATATTGAATATGGAGGGTAAATTTCCTGTGGTCATCGTAGATCTTCCCTACTCTGGTGCTCTGATCAAAGTCTATAGACAACAGGTTCCTGTTATGGGCCTGAAAATAAAAACAGTAAAAGGTCAGCTAAAGGGAGAAGTACAAAATACAGTTTTTTTCAATTCAGTGCTTTACAATCAGCATAAATGCAAAATGAGGCCACAAATATGCAAATATAAATAAAGTGGCATGTCTGAGACAAGCAGAGATTTCATTAGTTTGGATAAATGAATTGTGACATTTAGAGCAAACTGGCCCTGCATTATAACAATAAATTGCCTTGTGGACAAGTGAAAAACTCAGTCCTGGGGATTGCTAATTAATTAGTACACATAAGATAAAATGTCCTTTTCTTATCAAATGTTCTGTTTGCGTGGTGTATTTTCTGTGGCAGGAAAAAAAGAGAAGAGGTGTTTCAGTTGGCATGTGATTTGTGGAAAGTACTGCTATCAGGTTCCAAGTCATTTGCTCATTCCTGGTGACGTCATTAATTGCTCAAATCATCCAACATGTTATGTTACAATAGACTATAGCACATTTCAAATGTAGTTCAAACAAATTTAAGAACCACTGATCAGATGTGCGTACATTGCACACAGAAGTTTGTTTTTCTCTTTTGATAGGCATGTTTAAAGGTCAGATTGCATAATTTTGGCCTAACCCAGCATAGTTCTAAGATGTGGTTGAGATGATGTAATGTGACCTATCCACCAAGGTTTCTATTTGGCTGTTGCTGGGATTTTTACTGGTTCCACCGTGTATTCTACAGCTAGTGCATGAACTCTTGTGTCGTCCTCAGTTTGGAGGATTATATTTTTTGTATTGTGTGCATTAGTCAAAGAAATGTTTTATGGCCTTTTACCCTAAGCCTGCGCTCATAAGTGCTGTAGTTAGTCTTGCTCTGTTCTTTCCTCTGCCGCCATTCTATTAGGCTGGGGGCATGGTCTCCAGGCAGGCTGATGTTACAGCGGCTGGCAGTAGGACTGACTCCTCCCCCGACGACTCCTGGTAGGAGGGGCTCTGTGGTGAGTGACAGCTCCATCCCACTTGCCAGTGTCACAAGGAACGACCCGTCAGCGCTGACTCTGTATGAACTCTGAGCATGATCTGGGGGTCGAACATAAGTCATGGGTGGGCCAATCACAAACAGAGATAGGTATGCAGAGACACACAAAACCACACATGCACAAAATGATGCAAATACACGGTAGCACCTAAAAAAAGTGTGAAAGAAACATTAGTCACCGTCAGCCTTGAAAAAAAAATGAATGCAATGAATACACGTCTGGCTTTTTGAAAGTATTTTTCGTTGGAATTAATTGCGTATATCTCATTGCCTCATTAGTGCCGTACTGTATCTGCTCTTCTGTCTTTATCTGCTAAGAGAGCAGGAGACAATATATAGGCAGATAGATATACAGAGAGACTGAGCAAGAAAAAGAGGAAGAGAAAAGAGAGAAAAAACAGGTTGAACGGTGGTAGTGAGGTTTGCTGTTTTTCACACATTGCAAAGGAGGAGAAGCATTCTGTGAAACTGAGAAGCACTTCTTAATCTACTATAACTGTAGGTAAAATCACATTGTACACATCGCAATATCACTATTATATATTATATTTTCCCCTTACCCCTATTGAAACTATTTCTGTACACGTGGTTATTGTTGCCTCAGTGGCAGGAAAAAAAAAAACTGTGAATTTGTTGGCGGTGGAAGTAAAGAGGACACTCTAAAATAGCGGGTCATTTCAACTCCTCTTCCGGCATACTGTAGCATTGTGCACATGGCCGCGTGCTATCATATTTGTGTGTGTTGGAGCAGCTTTTCTCTCCCCACAGTCCTGTCATTGTGACAACTTCTAGAAAGCAATTAAAGCGAAGACATGAGAAGAAACTGCTCCCATGAGCAGCTTCTCCACTCTCATTTTCTCCTCCTCTCATCTCTGCCCTCTTTTCCATTTTTTTTCCTGCGGTCGTTAAGACATTTCACAAGTCAGTCAGATCTGTCTCTCTTTTTTGTAAATAAAAAAAATGGCACTTTTATACTGCCCAATAGTCAGCTTATGTAAAGAGGTCATATCAGATCCAGGTCTGAATTATTTATGAAAAAGGATAAATCCTTTATCAAAGCTGTGAATCTTCTGCAAATACATTTAGCACAGTTCTTCAAGGAGGAGAAAAAGAAAAAGCCAAGACAGAGCATCTGACCTGACTAGAATAACAGCCACGTTATTGCAGTTTGCCACTCATAAATGTTTCAATATCACTATAGCCTTACAGGCCACTACCGTTATATTATACATCTGTGTAAGTTGCCCATGGTTTACCCCCACCCCAGATGAGTCATAAATGGCCTGTGGCATGTTTGTGGTAAAGCAGAGGGTGGCAGACGCACACAGTGAGTCTAAAATCTTTCCTATGTTTCAGCCCCTGAATTAATGGTCACATTAGTTCTGAGTTCCTATATATGAGTCTAGTGGAACTTCTTGTCTTTCTACACTGTCTGATAGTTCTGATAATTTTTTCTAATAATAAAAAAAACACAAACACACACATTTGTTCCATGAGACTGTACCTTGTCTGAAGGTGTAGATGGTGTCACTGGCAGAGAGATTGGTGCTGGTGACAAAGTTCTCGTGGTTAGATGCTTCGACCTCTACCCGAGACCAGCGCTCCAGGTTGCCTTGGAAACCACTCACTTCGCCTGTTGGATGGGTGATGTTGGTCACCCGGCCCTCGCTGTTGTACCTTGGAGAATAAACACAGAGTTGAACATGCACTATTACAAACACACACAAAGTATCACTTTCAGACAAATGAACACGGTCATCCACACAAACACACATAAATATTCTCTCTGTAACTCTCTGTTTTTCCATCTCATACACAAATGTTGGCACAGTGGCAGTGTCAACTATGATTTATATGTGTAATTATCCAGCTGTGGAATTTTAGACAGAGATGGGGTTGGCAGTTGGGAATTATTCAGACAGATGTTTTTTGTTTTTTTTTTGTAAGTATACTATGCAGTATATCTGATACTAAACGTGTGTGACAAAGTGTTTTAGAGACATCCTTCAGCTAGTCAGTCACTTAAACAGACTAAAAGACTTAAAAGGCTAAAATGAAAGAATTAAGTCCCCAGCTTTCTACGGTGGTGGCAATGCAGTAGTTACCACCAGATGGCACTCAGATTTCACACTGCTACTCTAATGTAAGCTCTTATATTCATACACATGCACATGCATCCTAACATATGTCCATACAAGCATCCAATGAAGTAACAAAATGCATAAAAGGAAAAGTGGGAAATGAAGTTAAAAAGTTGCAAAAAAGAAGGAAAGAAATGAGAGAGAAATGCACTATAAGCACAGAGGAAAATGAATGCAAACTTACTCATAAACAGTGGTCCAACTGTTCTCATCACTTTTGGTTGCTAGGAGACCCGTGTTGCCATGGTAAGTGATGTGGGCGATGTCATGGCCTTGGGCTGACACCTTCCTCAGTGTTCCACTGTTGCTAAGAGACAGCCAAAACACCTGTCCACCAGGTAACGCTAGCCAGAGCGGCACTCCATGAGCATCCCTCCTCACCTGGAGCCCATGGCCATTGCGACAAGTCACCCCTGACAGCTGACCGTCTGTGCCATAAGAGAAGTTGTACAGGAAGTGGCCAGTGATCAGGTGTTTGGTGTACATGTGGGAGCCATTCTGTCTCAAAAAAGGAAAGAGAGGGGGAATTATCAAAACTGTGTGGCAGTAGATAATTATAAATCCTTTAAGTATATGCGCAAAGTCCTTCCTAGGTTCAAAGTGAGTATTAGCCAGCCACTAGCTGGGGGGGTGGGTGATATATTCAATTTAATATTAATATTATTTTATATGCACACATAGAGTTTGAGTTAGTGAAATAAGGAAATTGGGCCATATCTGCAAGCTCATGGTAACATTAGCTTAACATGAAACCTTACACCAGACAGTTACTGTGTTTAGTAACAGCTAATCGCTATAGTAGTTTGTGTAGTTTAATCACTAAAGTTAATAATGTGTAAACTTTAGTAAATACAATGTAACTAATCAAATGTAAGAGTTGCAATACGTACACCTATTTATTTATTAAAATTCAATTATGTAGACTGAGACAGTTATAGTGCCCATACTAGGATTGTATCCCTATTCAGAACCAAATTAAGAAACAGTACTCTCCTATCTGGATATTTTATATGCAAATAAACATGTTTTATAGACAGAGCTCAGACACTGTGTACCTGGCTGAAGAGATAGAGCTCCTGGTCCAGTGGGGAGCTGATTTCTACCAGACCACCTGGGCTAAGCTGAGGCTGGTTGGGGCTGACAGCTCTGATCCGGATGTTGCCCAGATCAGCAATATACAGGGTGCCATTGGGGGCCACAGCGAGAGAGGAGGGGGCTTTGAGACGAGCGTCACGGGCATAGCCTCCGTCTCCTGATAGAAGACACAAGAAGACATTTCAATAAGCAGAAACTCTTGTCAACAAAATAAATTCTCCCAGAGTTACAGTCACACTGAGAAAATACATGTCATTCTTTTATGAAAGAGTGCGGCCACAACCGGTACACGCATGATTTGACATGAAAATGTGAAGATCACATGATCCTGCTCACGCAGCTATCAGGATAGCTCAGGACTTGGACTTTTTGAGATATCGTAGTGTCCCAGTTGAGTGGATATGACCAGCTTCATAGTGACCTCAGCCTTATCAGACAGACCTAGTGGATGACTGAATGCATTCAGACGTCTTTGGTAGCACAGCAGGATAGTAGCTAGGTGAAGCCCTTTAGATGCTGTCAGCAGTAGGCCCAGGCCTCTGATGGGTCTATACAGTCAGCAGGGTGGCGGTTTATCTCTTGACAGCATGCACATTATGTGTGTGTATATGCTCCTATGTCTGTGTCACTGTGTTCTTGTCTGTTTGTATTTGCGGGTGTGTGCTCACAAATGTGCGCATGTTCAAAGACACTGTGTGAGTGTTTATGTTGAAGGGATGGAAACGGAAAACCTCTGAAGAGAGTAATCATCTGTTAACAGCAAGACATGATTGAAAATATGCAAAGTACAACCCAAGAAATAGGGATGGTTACAGCCCATTGGCTTGTGGCATGGGAGAGACACTTCCCTCCATTTTGAATAGAAAATAGACAGATTTTTATGAGCAGAATTAAATGATAAAATCACATCCTCTGACACTTACAAAGACAGCATGGCTTAACTGTCAAAAGAACATCTGCTTATTTGTTTGGCCCTCTCCCTCTTGCCTTTGTTACACTTCAGGTGCCCTTCCATGATACACTAAGCAGTTAAAACCTTCAGCAGCTAGATGAGAGTTTCTTCTTCCACCAGCTGTAATTTGAATGGATTTGAAAGGTTTCTCTCAAGCTGACTCCAACTGAAATTTAGCTTGAGGTTTTTGCATAGGAGCTTCCCTCTGAATACAAATATTTCTCCTTAAACACACCTACACGCGCACTTTCTGCATCTCCAACACACACACATTCACGAAGTCAAAGTACATTCACTTATACTTTTCCATAGCACCATTAGAGACAGTCATTTCTTTTCTGTAGAGTGTCATCATATACATAAATATCACTTTTTAAAAAAAATTATCTTTCAAAAACGAGTCTAAACCTGTTTAGATATTGAAACTGAATCTCACTGAGATCATTTCGACAGATTAAAAATTGAGAATGAAACAAGCTCGGTTAATATATTCACTGTCCAGTAGGGACACACAGGTAGCCAAATTTTAAGTACTGAATGGAAGACACACTGAGTATTTCAATTCTTGTAATGTCTGATATTTTCAAATGTTCCCTTTTTGTTTCATTTAAATTTACTTATGAATCAGGCCAAGTAAGACACGATCAAATTACTTTTAAGTGCAGTTACGTGTTGTTAATACTGTAATCCTATTAAATATGATCTAATACACTCACATCTTAATCCTTCAGTCATATAACAAGTGTGTGTGTGTTATCTGTGCGTGTGTGTGTGCCTGATGACCCACCAGAGAAGCAGTCACAGTTGGGGTCTATTTTACAGTCACAGTCCGTGGGGGCTCCAGAGATAATGGATATCTCTCCATTGGTTGACACCTGTGGAGAGTTAAAAAAAAAAAAAGCTATTTACAACTAAGTACAAAATGAGATCGTTGTTAGTGAATGTTGTTATCTGAATGGTTGTTACGTTTAAACACCCCAACACAGAAGGTAGCAACATAATTTCCTAAAAACCCAAGTTCAAAGAATTTTAGGTGCTTCAAGAGTCTGGATGCATTTTTAGAAAATCAGGATTCGGGAATATGATGTGTTTGACTTGATTTTTTAAATTATCTTTAATATCCGTCTTTTGAACGACTTAAATTTTGGAATAATTATGAAACGTTTATGTGATTTCTTCGTCGGAGTTAAAGGAGAACATTGATATCAAATATCCATCCCTAAAGTTCAATAATGAACCCATTATACCTTTTTAATTTTATTATCAGTACAAAACCAACAGCGCAAAAAACAAATATGTTAAATAGTGATAAGATAATTGACTACTGGCTGTAGCTTCATAATGTGTATATTGTGTATTACATTATTAACTTTCTCATTAGATTCACTACAATCCAGAAAGCAAAGAGAGTGAATTTCCAAAATGTTGAACCGTTCCTTTTTTAAGTTTAATTCTCAGTCTGTATTTATCAAGCATCACAGTGTGGGGAATTAATCCTAACTGGCCAAAGATGTCAGAGATTCACATTTAGAACTAATTTTGGTTGGACATTAAACCAATGCATCAACTTTCTTATCTTAGGAAATTTCATATACTGTATGTGTTCCTTGATTTGTGAAAGCTGCAGAGTTGCCTGAAAAGTTCTGAACTTATGCAGGAAGACACTGTTTAACAAACATGTTCACAATTGCAAAAAGTGAAGAAAACAGAGAATAGAGAACCTTGAATTTAAAATAATGACAATGTCCTATAGAAGATAGGACATAGGCTGTATTTAGAAGAGTCATGATATGCTCCATTTTCACATAAACGCCCCCTTTAAAGAAAACAAGTTCTCTTGTATTTGCTCTTAATTGAAAACAAGCAAATAGAGCCACACCATAGCAAATTTGGGTAGTAATGGTTTTGATTTTATTGTGACTCAAAGCATCAGTGCCATGCATAGTCAACAATGTCCCAGCCTCTATATAAGATTAAAATTTCAAATTAAATTTAAACACATATTGGTTTGAGTGTGTGCCCCTTGATGTTATGGGCAAAAGTTAAGGGTGTGTGACAGAGAGACGTCTCTGGAACATAAGAGCAAACCAATATTATTGCCAAAGCATTGGCTCAATATCTATACACATTCACATTTAATGGGTTTTATCAAAGTTAAAAAACAGACTTGCTGGCTATTCAGTACAAGATGAAATGCAGCAGTTAATTTGGGCATCATTTTTTAATTACTTTAAAATATTCTGTCAGTCTGTACTTGTGCACAGTAGGCTTGTCTTACAAATGACAGTGTTTTATATTTAATTTAGTTATTTCTATATCACACTGCATGAGCCTATTAGGTGTTTGAATTTGCTGATTGCACATTAGAGACTTGAGAAAATTTGTGTCACATCATCATTAATTTTATTTTATGGCTCAGTATCATAACACGGTTTCATTCACTCAATAAGGAGAATTTTTACTTGATGCTGAGAGTCTATGATTCTGAGATACCTGCCAAATACAGACCCAGAGGTATGAAAAACAAAAAGAATTAAGTACAGCTTGAAAATAGTATATGTGTTGGTTTATCCAACATGGCTGCCCAGTCTCCATCAAAAAGGTACCCAAGGTTTTTAATGTTCCTGTCTGCCTCCACGTAGACTCAGTGTGATACTGCTGACCACAAAGGGACTATTGATTGAATCCAGCAGGGAGTATTCTTTGTGGTGCTGGTGCCCAAATACTATGGACCTGTCATAGCATGCTCCAAGCTAATGGAGCTAATGAACAAAATAAATGTTTTTTGTTTTTCCCAAATTAAAAACAGGTTTTGGGATTATTGTTTTGTATCAGAGCTTTGGATGTTGGTGTGTAAAAAGCAGATCCTGCACAGTGTCTTGCTGCACAGCGTTTGTGACACCAGCTAATACCCTAAACACTACAGGACGTGTGATACAACAAGTCTGAGAATAAATTGGTGACATAAGGCCAGATGGACTGCTGGTGTCAGTTGCAACTGAGGTGTTTTTTTCCTGTTTATCTTTTTGGCTGGAAATTACATTAATGCTCTGTCATTCACAGGCATGCAGAGATGTGGACATCTGTTCAGAATTTAGTGAGAAGGGCACAGTCACAGACTTTGGAGGGTGCAGTGGAAAACAAAAAGGTGTAGTCAATTAGTGCAAAATAGCCATTCACATTTATCATTAATAACAAGGAGTGACATGATTATATATACAACTACAATAGACACGGGCTTAACTGCATCACTGGTAGCTCAGTATGAGCAGCTCAAGCTAAAAAATAACCTCACAGTAACTACAGCATGTGTGAAAACTGACAGAGTGACCTGTTGGATTCGGTTGATGCGCCTCTCATCCGTCTCTGCAATGAACAGGGTGCCCAGGTGGGACAGTGCGATGGCCTTGGCAGCCTCCAGGGTGGCACGCACTGCTGCCCGGCTCACCAGATGGTGGTCAATACCTGGAACCTGGCAGTGGATGGGACGTCCTGCTACAATACGCACCTGAAGACCTTCTGACACCTGACATAGAAGATTGGGTATTAAATTATGTAAACGACTGTTCAATCATTTGAATCAGCCACAGAGAGTAAAAATGTGTTGAACCAAGATATCAAATTTCAAAAAGTCTAAGCCTGCATCAACCAATGACTCTAATTTTCCCAAGATACACACAAAAACAGGTAATTCATTAATTTTGGAGTACAGGTTTTTTGTGCCAATAAAAAAAACTGGATTGACATAACTTGTAATTTGTTTTAAACAAGGTGCTATTTTTCTTACTTTTATGTTAGCAGCCACAAATGCACCTAGTGGCAGAACTGCAATTAGTGAAAAATATTTTATTACTCTTTTTTCCTCTGCTATATGCAGTTCTAAGATCTCTTCAAGAAGTTTAAGCCTGAAAAGTGGTTTAAAATTCAGTTGCTGGAAAATGTGATTCTAGTATTTGTTCAGGATTGTGTCTCTACCTGTAGGACTAT
Source organism: Channa argus (assembly GCF_033026475.1). Classification (NCBI taxonomy): domain Eukaryota; kingdom Metazoa; phylum Chordata; class Actinopteri; order Anabantiformes; family Channidae; genus Channa; species Channa argus. Next base: position 7,790,863 of record NC_090206.1, read on the forward strand.
GTTGTTGTCCAGGATGTAAAGGGAATTGTCCAGTGGGTTTATGGCCAGGTCTGTTGGCCACTCCAGACGCACCTATGCAGTGGCACACACACACACACACACACACAGCAGATATTGAAACTGTATTTTTTTTCAGAAATTACAACAAAAGAACAAGAAAGCCTTGGTGGCAATCACCCACGAGAGTCAGTTACAGGTGATACAAATAATATCTCCTTAATAACATAGTATTAGGCCTCCTGACCCTCCCTGCTCATACAAAGGTCAGTAGCGAGCAGGGAGCCTTCCCGGTGTTTATTCAAGGCTCACACCGGCTTGCCTCGGCACTATTCCAAATGTCAGCCAATAACCATGATCGCCGCCTGCTCAAATAGCACACCCTGCCCGCTAACACTGCGGGGGTCAAACACAGACAAACCTGCACTAGCGCACAGCCACCCACATCACTGTATACCTCTCTCAAACAAACACTCAAACTGTGAGCTGTGTCTGCTATGGAGAAGAGGCGGTGCATATCTAAAAGATCAGTGAGGTGATTGATGTCTTTGAGGATGGATTGGTAAATAAATGGATCATGTTAAATTGCCACTGACATGTCCAATTATAGGCTCTGTCAAATGAGAGAGAAGCGAGTTCACTCTGAAATCCCATTTTAAGAGGTAGAGAGATTCATCAAGCAGGACTCAACCTGTCCTTGCCCAAAGAGGACATGCGTCAAATCTCTCCTGCTCATGATATTGAACTTATCAGAGATTTACAGATGTACACCCTCCTTACCCTGATACCGCATTTCTCTGTAATGTAATGAAGCTGACGCATAAAGCACAAAGTGGTCATGCTTAGGGTGAATACCCCAATAAAGCTTCTTAAGCTCACAACTTGAGATGATACATACAGACAGACAGACAATAGAAGAAGGCGCTTGGATAAGTAGTGAAACATTTCAAACCAATCAGTCCAGCAGTCCAGTTCAAATGACTCAACGTCTGGACATATATGGATCATCTACAGCATAATGTACAAAAGGCTAGTTATGGCCATTTGCCACTGCCACTTTTAGAGCAATGAAAGAAAAATTGTACAGTGGCCAACCTGTGCGCAAGGATAAGCAGAAATAACATGTTGTATAAATCCAGCAAGACTAATTAGCCTCGACTTCCCCAATGAGAGTTTGCTGCTTTTCTTTTGAGTGGATTACAAACTTTACAGCAAAAAATTAAAAAAGTGTCAAAGTTTTAATGTTCTCTTTTAAAAACTATAAATTATGTACATTAGCAATGGGATCGTTGTAGTTTCTATGTAATTTCACAAAAAGTGAGATGAATTTGATTGTCACCTCAAATTTAAACGAAAAACTACGCACCAGTCAGTTCATATAAATTCCTGCAAGCGATGTTGATCTACTGCTGTAGATACAGAAGTTTCCCTAAACACTGACACCGCTTTGAGGTCACAGCGGCTTTTAAGAACAAACACAGGAATTTAGATGAATGCAACTGGACTTGATCAGACGAGCTGCAAAGGGTGATGACTAACAAAGAGTGCTGTGAAGTAACAGGAACTGCTTCAAAGACATGTAAGATGAACCTCTGGGAATTCACCTGGGCTGAACATGCATATTCACACACACATACAAGCACATACACAGGCACTTGTATCCCAATGTGTGGGCAGGGATCCTTCTATAGAGCCAGCAGTTCATCTATAATTCATCTTTTGCTCTAATAGGCCTGATATAAGTCAGCAGTGTGATCTGAAGGCTGGCTGATCGAATCTGTGCAGTCGCTGTCTTTGGTTTTCCTGCACCCTGTCTCTCTGTCTTTCTCTCTCTCTCTCTCTCACAGACACACACATTTTAATAAATTGAAATTGATGAATCACCATTTTTGACCATGTAAAAGTATTTAGACCCTTAACGCCTTCATGCTTGAATTACAATAACCCGAGTTAGGATTTTCCTCTGAATTTTTATTCTCCTAAAAGGATGAAAAAAATAAATCACATTTAAACATTTTTGCGCGGTTCATATCTATGGACAAAACAGCAATGTGGAGCTGTTGAGCCTATATTGTTTAAATTATATTTGCAACTCCTACATTATTTCATTTATTCCACTTATTACACAAGTTGGCAACACAGAAGCTGAATTATAACAAAAACAACATCTAAGACATCTAACATAATAGTTTTACTTTCGAAGTATCAGACTTACGTCAGCATTTGTTAGTTATTTCTTATTTAAAAATAAAAACATAACTTACTACTTAAAGCAATTGATTAGCAATCAATTAGGAATCAGGTGGCTTGAAGTGAGCAGATGCACGCTTGACGTTCGGCCCAAAGAGTTCAATTTGTGTCTCATCACATCAAAAAATCTTTTTCCTCACGCTGTCAGAGTCACTTTAATGCCATCTGACAGATTCCAAGCAGGACTGTCATATTCCTTTTACTCAAAAGTGGCTTCCTTGTAAGCACTCTACCATAAAGGCCTGATTGATGGAGCGCTACTGACATGATCGCCATTGCAGCAGGTACTCCTCTCACTGCTGTTAGCACCTTTATTAGAGTGACTATTGATTTCTTGGTCACTAAGGACCTTCTTGCCCTGTTACTCAGTTTGAATGGGAAGCTAACTTCTGGAACTCTTGGTTGAGTCCTGGTGAATCCAAACTTCGTCCATTTCAGTTATTGAGGTCACTGTGCTCCTGAAAACACTGAACACTTTAGAACTGGTTTTATATGTTCTCCATGATCCATAACTTGTCACAGATAAAGATTTTCATGGCTTTGTTTTTGTGTTGGCATTCAGTGTGAATTGTAGGAGCCTACTGTATATACACAGTCCTATGCCTTCTTAAACTATGTACAGTCGATTCAGTTTGCAAAAGGGGAACTTCAATCAAACATTTAACTCATTTTAACAAGGATTTGCAAACAGAAAAACGGTACCACATCAAAGGATTTGAATGAAGCCACTACAACATCCACCTTTCCAATCCCTGCCCCTGCTGGAGAAAAGTTCAGTTTTGGTCTCATCTGACCAGAGCACCTTCTTCCACATGTTTGCTGTGTCCCCCACATGGCTTGTTGTAAACCACAAACAGGACTTCTTATGGCTTATGTCCTTGCCCGGGCTGTCAGCTGAGCTGGACAGCCATGTCTTGGTAGGTTTGCTGTTGTGCCACACTTGTTCCATTTTTGGATGATAGATTGTAAAGTGTTCCATGAGATGTTCAAAGCTTGGAATATTATTTTATAACCTAACCTTGCTTTAAACTTCTCTGCAACTTTATCCCTGAGCTGTCTGATGTGTTCAATGGACTTCATGATGCTGTTTGTTCACTAATGTTCTCTAACAAACCTCTGAGGGCTTCACAGAACAGCTGCATTTATACTGAGATTAAATAACATACAGGCGGACTCTATTTCTTAATTAGGACTTCTGAAGGCAACTGGTTGCACTGGATTTTAGTTAGTGGTATCAGAGTAAAGGGGGCAGAATACAAATGCACGCCACACTTTTCAGATATTTGTAAAAACATTTTAAAAACATTTATCATTTTTCTTTCACTTCACAATTATGTACCACTTTGTGTTGGTCTATCACATAAAGTCCCAATAAAATCCTTTTAAGTTTGTGGTTGTAACATGAGAAAATGTGGAAAAGTTTAATTTGAATAAATACTTTTTCAAGGGACTATGAATAATTACTTAATCAACACAAAAATTCAAGTCAATGTAACCCATTTCGGAGCAAAGCCTGTGGCTCTAGTATTCAAACAGTCATTTAAACTACACTTCATTAGCTTACCTGGCTGATGTCCATGCGTGCATCGCAGCTTAGTGGCTGTGTCGACATCAGTCCGTTTGAGCCAATCACAGTGGAGAGCATACCCCTCTCATTAATCTTCTGAATGGTGGTTCCATCAACAAAGTAGACAACACCTCTTTTATCCACTGCAATACCTGGACGGGTAGGAGAGAGAGAGGCAGAATGAGCTTTTGGACACGACGAAGAGCGCGAGTGGGGGGTAAGAGAACAAAAAGCAAAAAGGTGAAAATGTGAAAGAGAGTATGCGAGAGACAAGAGATGAGATGGAGAGGAGTGAGGAAGGGAGAGAAGTAAAGTGGAGAGAGGAGTGGGCTTCACAGAGGCATCCAACTCAGTTAGGCATTCAGCTCAGCAAGCTGCTGTCTTATCAAAGGCACTGCACCACAGAAATGTAATTATATTTCCATTCTGGAGCCCACTAAAGAGATTAGAACAATGCAACTGGAGGAAGTAGTTATTTGTCACATTAGACATAAGCAGGCTGCCGCAGTGAACTTTTGACATTTGATGCTTGTGCAATTGTGCATTTCAAGTGTGCATCTCTGTATCGTTATGTGTGAATGCACTTACCTGTAGACATGAATACATGCTTCGCAAGTGTGTTTTGATATGAACAGCATATACTTGAACTCTTCTTGCAGTGTAACTAGCTATGTAGTCGACAGCAAGCATAGAGACAGGGGGGAGGTAAGTCCAGGTATTAAAGGTCAGGGCAGACTATGAATCATCTGTTAAGAATGAGCAGCAACCTTCCTTCCCATCTCATCTCCATACAGAGAACAGCCCTTTGACTCAACTCCTTGGCAAGATTAGGCCACAACTCAGCCCTCACCTCTCATTCCGCATGCTGACAGTTCTCCTTGATTGCTTTTACTTAGCATCTATGACAATAATGCACATTGCGGTATTCTTTCCTGCAATCTCCCATGCATGAAGCTCACCGTTGTGCCATTTAAAAATACATTTTGTTTACGGTTCATCAAGTCGTGTTAGGCATATTTCCATTTATCCCAAATATGCCTAAGTGCACTTTATTGAGGCCAGACATTCTGATATCTACTGACTTTGGCACAGCCTATCATTAAATAGCTGCCTAATTTAAATACTGAATCGAAACTGAAGGTTTATCTGCTTTGTTTATTGGCACAATATGAATAAAAATTTAACTGACTTCTAAAACAGCTGTGAGACTGTCCCTCAGTTGACCCGGATCACTCACCAGTGCTACAGAGAGATGTGTCTTACCTCATAAACAACTGTTGCTTTACGTTTTTTTTTTCTCATGGGCTTAAACACTTTTGTCCAATCATTAGGAGACAACATCTGTTAGGGTTAGGCAGTAAAACTTCAGGGTGAGGTTAAGTTACAAGAAAAATGGCATAAACCCAAAAATGACAATAGCACACGTATGTTTTTACTATAGTAACCATGTGTGTCCCATTGTGTTACAAGCATCATTAAAGCACAGGTCTTGCACTAGAGTTGAACCCTGGTCCTATGTGTTGTTTCATTGTTCATATGTTGAGTTCTGTGGAAAAACATAAACTTAAACACTGATCATAAACCATGTACCAGGTGCCAGGTTCTTATACTTTTGCTGGAGTACATTTTTGAGTACTTCATTGCTTAAAAAATTGTGATCCTTTTGTTTATTATAACAACCTAACAAAGCATTTGACTGATATTAATAGTAGAGGATATTAAGGAAACTCTGCTTCTGTTGGAGGTGCCCTCCACCAAATTGTGCATCTATGTATCTTTATGTGTGAATGCGCTTACCTGTGCTCTCCACCAAATTCCGAAAGAACTGGCTTGTTCGCTGTTAAACACTACATTAAGTTCACTACCTAGATGGTATGTTTGTTTAGCTGCAATTTGGTTGTGCGATCACAGAGTGAAATTCTTTTATGAGAGCTTCTGTGCTGAAACAGCTGGCTGTTGTAGGCTGGAAACTAGGTGGTTTAGAGCTGTGAGAGTGAACCAAAACATTAAAGCTGTGGCTAAGGTACATGAAAGCAAAAACATTTCACAGAGCTGAAGGGAACTGCAGCTGGGTGATAATTCTCTTTGCACGACCACTTTCTCATTAGACTTAGTCTTTTGAGGAAATGTTCATATAAAAATATTGATTAGAGCAAGTTTAAAATGACAGACAACAGCAAAAAATGCCCATCACAATAATCGAGAAATGAGACACAGAAAAGCAGAAGAGAAGCTGAAATCAGTGAATATTTGATGTTCGTCCATTCTAAATAAATTATGTTGACTATCAATATTGTTGTTCATTTCACTTCAGTCATTTGACTGGATTTTAATTCCAGATATAGTGACTTTGGCTGCTGTCCCAGCACCACTCACAATATCTAGATAGAAGGAAACTTCGGAAAAAGAGTTAAAGAGTGATCTGACCATGCAGAAGTAAAAATGTACAATGAGTGACACCATCAGTATGCAGTGCAGATCTGTCTTCTCCTGCCTCGTTCAGTCATCTTGTCCCATTTCCCTTAATTTTGTGAAAGGAAATGGGTCTTTGTCCTTTCAAACTCTGTCATACTGGATTATGTTAGGATGTGTCTGTGCTCAGTCTCTGAGCCCTGGATAGAAATCTACTACTGCCCTTTTCCCCAGGCAGCACTAAAGTCTCATCCTCCTTGACATACAATAGCATTCTTAACACATAATTTCATTCAACATAAGGTCACACACAGACATGCACAGGCACACACGCACACACACAAACAAGCACATACCCACATGCAAACACAGTGCACAGCCACCACAACTAGAATCACAAGTGTCCTCAAACTGAGCAACCCTGCACCGACCCTGTGAGTCATAAATCGTGCAGGTGGAGTGGAGGTGGGCAGGAGAAGGGCCAGGGTCAGTGCGTTTCCTCCGGAGGCCAGAAGGTGAACTGCAGAGTTCTCCCTCCTGGCCCTTTCATCATTCCTCTGACACAGACAGATTACACCACCCACACAGCCCCACCTGCCCCCATCAACACCCTCCCTCTCCTCTTTCAGCTTCCCCTTGCACTTCATCCTCCATAAGTTGATCTTCTTCTGCTCTCTCATTTGCTCCCTTTTCTTGTGTTTTCTTGTTGTCTTTTGTTTTCTTGTTCCTGCTGCACTCCCTCAATCTCGCCCTATAACTTGCAAGCGCTAATCAAATCACTGACCTTTGACTCTTCAATAATGTCTGAGCTCAGTTTTTCTCTGCTCAGCCCATTTTTTATTCTTCCTTTTTTTCCTCTTGGCCTTGTGATTTCCCCACTGTCACCTGGCATTATGCAGGAAGGCTCAACCCACAGCACAGTCTCAGCCTACTTAGGTCTGAAATCCGGCACATTCTCCCTGCTATAATGCCATCATCTGATGTCTCCTACTTTCTCCTTTCACTTTCCCATCCATTCGTTCCCCTCGCACCCTAGACCTGTCCCTGATCTTAGAGCTCATAAATCCTGCACAAGGACATGACAAGGCAGCCAGGACTCTGTCTCAATACTGATTTTTGTTCGCTCCCTCTCTGTCCCTGGATTTTCGTCTGTGCTTCCATTTACATCCATCCTAAATTCCCTCTATTCTTTCTTTCTTCGCTTTTGTTTGTGTTTTTCTGATATCCTCCGTATGCATGCTCAGAATCTGCATTTCTTATGTTCACACGAGCAGCTTGTAAATAGTGTTCAATCTATCATCAACAATAAATACTGGAATGAGCTGACTTATGCGTCCCTCACACGGGCACAACAATGAAGAACGATTGTTATTAATGGTTGGCATTGGCAAAAGGATTTAAATCCACTTTATGTGTTTTTAAGAGTATTTGGCCATGTTTATTGAAAAGGGGACAGATTAGTCCACATTCTCCTTGTCAGGGGCTGGATTTCCTGCTGTGGTTGGTAAAGCTGTGTGCTGCGTTAAGGGAATTTACCACCCTTCCATATAGCCGATGGATACACACAAGACATCAAAAGATTTACTGTTTCTCCCCGGTTGGACTTGGCACTCTGATACTCATGTTTAGAAGCTGGCAGACACACTGGTGGAGAAATAATTGAGATAAATTTCAACTCCAGAGGGAGACGGACATTTGGTTAAAGTTGGGACCAGATTTTATCATCAAAGTGAATTAGACCGAGTTGCACTGACCTTGGAAAATAGAGGGAGGGGAGAAGAGAGGAGTGAAGACTAGGATGATACAGTGATGCTATTCACATTCAGCTCAGATTTAGAAAGAAAAATGCAGCCAAAGAGAAAAAGACAGACAACGCCAAAAGAGGTGGGAATGAGGCGAGAGGTGGTTATGAGACAAAGGGACATGATGAGGAAGTGCTTCAATTAGCCATTACAGGCAAATCACTCTCAATCAAAGAATCACTTTGTTTTCTGTCCTTGTCAAAGAATATCTGTTCTAACGGCTCCCTCTGGCACTGCAACACAATCCAATCTGATTAATGCCCTGGAGAGGGTCTTAAAGTGCATCAGTGTTGATTACAGCTATTTGAGGAGGAGGAGGAGCCACTAGGGATTTTTCAATCAGAGAGCGAGGAAAAGGTGAGGAAAGGTGTAAGTTGAGAAGTAAGATAAGGTGAGATATAATAATTATAATGTAAATATAAGTTGTTGATTATGTATCTTTTCTAGCAGTATTAGTAGACAGCCCTGTGCATGCTTGTGTGTGTGTGTGTGTACATGTTGACTGCACACTTGAGTCCTCACGGGTGCAGGGAGTCAGCCTTCTGGTGTTGTTCGAGGTTCCCTTTGACAGTACTTTCAATGCTGACAGTGAGGCTGCCAAAGGATGGATGAAAGCAAGAAGAATTGTAAAACTGTATAGACAACAACCAACAACAAACATTGACTTGCAGCTGGTCAGACAACCATCTGAGTACAAAATAAGCACATATTCTGACAAAGGAAACCATTTTAAAGGAGGGGAAATCGTAATGTGATAGTGTGGAGTTCCATTTATACCTGGAAACTTTTATACACCCACACAACCACAGTGCATGCGCACAAAGGTTTAGTTGTGCACATTGAAATGCACAATACACACACACACACACAATGCCAGCAGCCTAAGAGGTAAGTCATTCAATCTGCCCTCCCATATCCCCAGGCTTAGTGGGTGTTAATGATATGGACTGACATATTATTAAAGCATCTAAATGATGCTAGCTGTAGCTGATTATGACCTGTGGTGTTTTTGTACAAAGTACCTGTATGTGACTGACAAGTGAATATAGACAAATAGACAGTTTCACCTGCACAACTGTCCCCTGTGAGGAACCCTGGCCATAAATAAAGTCAACCGTATTAGCTGGGTAAAGCCCAGAGGGTTCACTTACTGCTACAGTCCAACTGTAAGTGAAACTGAAGAACACTGTTTCAAAGAGTCTTTAGCTGGTTGTGTGGCTTACGGTTTCTTTTCATTTCTGCTTGAGAACACACAATGCTGTTCGTGTGTGAACATGTGAATACGTGTCAACGCATGCACACACTGATGTGTGCAAGTTTGTGTTGTGGTTTCTGTGCGTCTGTCGAAGCACCTAGGCTAAAAGATAAGGAAAGGCAGTTAATCACATTGTGTGGATATGCAAATATAAAGGGGATAAATCAGAGTCTGCAGATGAGAAAGAAAACTCCCACACACCCATGCACACACAGGCACAACTTTTGTGACAACATTGAGATTGCCAGTGTGCACTAAAGGGGGAAAAATAAACCTGTTCACTCTGTCTCAGTGTTGTGAAATGGCGCCGTGCACCATACTGATTTCGTGAGTATGTATCGTATGAGACGAGTGTGCATCTGAAAGTGGATATTTTTTCACACTTATAACTAAAAAAAAGTATTTTGTTCACATTACCATCAATCACATATGACTCTGTATATACTGCATCAAACACTGCTCTGTGATCTATGACATGCATATCTATAAACAGTGGCACAGGCACTGCCTCCTATTTTCAATCAAACACTTACCATCAATCAATATAAAACAGCACCAAGAATGAGGACGGGCATGTATTTCTGAAAGATCTTTGGTAAGCAGAAATAATTCATGCTTCTTGTAATTAATTATTCATTAAAGCCCCACAGTACAGACAGTGGCTTAGTAATTAAATCTGAATCAGACACTGTGGCTCATCTAATTATCAACCACTATAAGTTTGTTAACATATTAACCCGCATTAATTAATTATTGATAGCTGCTTGGGTTTTTTTTGTTTTTTTTTTTTTGTTTTTTTTAGCTAGTAGTTCATGTATGGTGAGCCGAGACACGGAAAGCACGGAGAGAAATGGTGAAGAGATTTTGCAATAGTTGCCTGCAACAAGTTTTGTGCGAATAAACATTTTTTTTTGTGAAAATGTATGACTTGGCAGTAATTGCCTTGTTTGATAGCAAAAAAAAAGAGATCCAAAGCAATCACACAGGCAGCAGACAAACTCAATTATAAAAGCAATTGAAATGCTTTGGACTAGAAAGCTTCATGAAAGGCTGAAGGGTTTGGATCTGTGTGGAGCGTCTGAAGATTATGTAGCACTGTTTAGAACATCAAACAAATACAAGGAGGTATATCAATAGAGCTTTACCAAACACACCATCCCAACAACAAGCCAGAGAGGCTCTGCAGTTGCAGAAGGAGGAAATGAGATCAGATGGGAGGAAACAAATGTTTTTCATGACTGAAAAAGTGGAAAAGAGGCAATAAAACTATTAAAGATTGCAAATCTGTATGCGCAGCTTCTACCCAAACAAAGTTTCCCAATAGACATCAGAGTTACTGAGCCACAGGCAACTTCAGTACAGTCTATCACACAGAGCTTTAGCTTTCTTTCTGATTTTTCTCCCACATTTTCTGAAAGAACTGTGTGACTGTTTCTTTGGATGGAGGTCTTGCTACTGGTCTCTTAGAGCGCTGCAGGTGATAATGGTACCCAAGTGCAAACATTTACTGGCTCCTGTTTTCCCATCCCTTTAACAGCAGCTGACCCCCCCCCCCTCACCACTCTTACACAGACAGTTTCAATTGGACTGTCAAGCTGAACTATGCCTGCCAACATCACTCTTAGTTATTATACCATTTATTCATCTTTTTGTCAGTGTGTTTAAGGAATCAAGGTAGAGAGAACGTCCATGAGCACAAGTTCACCATCTCTCCCCTCATTAGAACCCGTCTCCACCTACCCCCAACGGAGACAAATGTTTCCATCTGTGTGTGTGTCTGTGTGTGTGTGTTGGGCATTCACCTCAAGTAAATGCAATTTATTCTTCCACAGTGGCAAAGCTCCACTCCTCCTGTCAGCTTGCCAGGTTCCCAGTGGAGGTTGACAGCCCAGCTGCCAGCACTGGCCATCTCAACCAGTTAAGGGGACATGCGTGTCACATTTCCCATGATCACGCTGACGTTGTCAACCTGACATACTTTTAACAAGGCACCCATAACTAACTCTGCATCCCTTCACTGGGAGAAGCAGAGTAGGTCCAGGGACCCAGAGGCTGTCAATCAAAACAAGCGTGCAAAAGCACAATGACTCCCACAAACGTAGCACCAGTGATGCACAGGCACAGCATTTGGCCTTGAGCCTGCATCTCTTATTGACTCAGGGCTTCATTACACACACAGTGAGCTTCAGTAATCTCTCTGAAGCTACCCCACACAATCCGACTACAAACAAGGTAGCTGTCAGTCTGTCTAGTGTTTTACCTAATACATTACTTGAATAGCAGCCCTTTTACAGGTAGAGCCTCGTTTTAAGACAGCATAAATTTGCGTCTACTAACCCCACTGACTATACTTTCTTTGTTCTTTAGTAAATCCTGTCAGCAGACTAACTATTTATTCCAGAATATCTCTGAGTCCTCATGTGACCTATGGTGATTAGGGCACATACTGGCTACTTCATAAGATGGATTTCTATTATTACAAGTAGTCTAAAAAATGTCTTATCCATTTATCTGGTGAAAAATAAAGCTCTAACCAGATGACACTCCTATCAATGATATATCAAGTTATGTAACCAGGACAGAGCCCAACCTATTTTAATGTTTTATAAGCTTTGCCTGAATTTATTGACACAAAATGGGTTCCACATAATCATAATTTTAAACCAATGCAAGTTTCTTAGCCTAAAGCCACAGTAAGCAACTTGAGCTAGGGAACCATGACCCCCCTGCTCTTCTAAGCTCCAGTACAGTTTGCCCACAACTTCACAAAGTTGTCCTTGTAAAATTACAATAGGTATGCTGCAATACATAATAATTATAGATAAATAACTGAAATTCTCTGCTTAGTTAGAAGCACAAGCCTCGCTGAAGGCGCAACTTTTAGGAACTACTCTCTCTGTACTCCTGACAGTGCTGTTCAATGCGCCTGGGTCACAGAAGTCTTTGACAGCACCTTTCCAGATTAAAATAAATTTGGGAGATTATTTTTAGTAAAAAAATAAAAAATACAGAGAAAAAAATTTATATATAAAAAGGTATATGCTGTACTGTAGCTTAAAACCTGAAATAACAGGCTGCTTTAACGTTGCCATAAAAACCTACTTAACAATATATTTTGGTGCTATCTGGGCACTCAGTAAAATTAATGTAATAGCCAAAGACAGAAAGGAAGCTTCTTCTGAAAATTACTTTGCTGAGTCATAAAAAAAGTGTGAGCAGTCAAAACTCCTCCAAATGTCACCATGAGTCAAGGTCGTATTTTAAACTAACATTCATGTATTAAAAATGCCCATCCATTGTGAATGTGGGCCTGCAGCATAAGTTACAGAGCCAGAAGAATATACTTTGAGTGTTGTAGAAATCATTTTTGGTGTACGAGTCTGTCTGTAAGTAGCTGTCTCATCATATTCGAGAATTTCTTAACCAGAAACAAAAAAGAAAATCATGCGTTCAACTGTTTAAATGACTTCGGCCTACATTTCCTAGCAACTTCTTGTGGTAGTGAAATAAACACAACTAGGAAGTAGGGTGACTTTGTTGTAGAACAGATAAACCTCTTACCAAGCTTTCACACCAAAAGATTAAGTTGACATTTCTCATAGCAACGCCATTATTTCCAGTGGAGAGAGTTACTACACTTTCCAACCAGCTGTGTGAGCTATTGTGGAACAAGCTCTCTTCAACTAAAGTGAACTTGGATTGTAAAATGAATAAATAAATATAAAAACATAAAAAAATCTAACGAAATGTGTGACTGGGTTTTATTAATTGTTTAAGAAAATTAATTGTGACAGTTAAAAATACAATTTTCTTTTATGCACTTACTTTTGCAAACAATTAGCCCTTTTACATGTGGTGTAAACCAGATATGACTTTCAATCATCCTATCAGTAGCATTGCCACATCAAAAAGCTTATGTAGGTCATTTTAGGAGGCAATGACAAACAACCTTTACTTGGTATTTTGAGGACGTAAACTTGATGACATATTTGATAATTTATTTGATAACTCCAGACTGTCTAATTGTGACCTGAAGCTGACACGTATCGTAATTTCACAGTGCTCCACTATGCAATGTTTTGTGACAATATCTTTATTTTATTTGAAAAAAGGAAATAATTATATAATAAAATTTTTTTCCCCTTTCGTTAAATCATTCAGACACAGCACACAACACGTCCTGTGTCATATTGTACTGTAGTCTACATACAGGGACACATGGGAATTATCAGTGAAAACATGTAACCTGCATGCTTCATTTTCTAAAACAGACTTTTATTTGTCACAATGAAATCCAGGTGAATAGGCGTATGAGTGAATAGTTCCTGCGGTTCTGTCAGGAACAGTTTCACACTGCAGACTGTTTGGCTGTGACAAACTCACCAGTAAACATACAAACAAGACGTGGCCCATATCTATGCAATTCTTTCTCCAGTCATGTAACAATTTCTCAGTGGCTGGACACGTCCTCAATGTACCTGCGCACAATGTGCTTTGCTTGATGCTCGTTTGCCTGGCCCACGGGATTTGCCACTGGCAGCTATATTCTTTGCATTAGTTTTGGGGGAAACGAGGCCCTTGCAGAATTGATATTGTGGCTGCTCAGTGATGCATGTCTCTTGGCCGTCTTCTAATTATTATGGATGCTGCAGTGAGAAAACAACCTGTGGTAGAAATAGCATGACCCAATGGTGTCTCTATAGTTTATATTATCATAGAGTATGCTGCTGTTTGCCTTGCTGTGTGATTAATTCATGTGTGTATCATTAATGCAGGAATGTCCAGAGGCAAAGACAAAAGCTCGGTCAATGTAAAAAGAAACACAGGAGCAGGCTGTTAAAAATTGTGCACACTTATGCACACACTAACTGAATCTTGCAGCTAAAAACACTGTGTGACTTATCTGATGCCCTTGTTTTGCGAAGTAGTGCTCTGTTTAAACCAACAGAAACAATGATAGTTGACCCTCTGAGAGAGAAGGCAGCCACAGGGCCAGTTTAAAATGCAGATGAGGTGCGGGACTGCTGCACGCTGCAGGATTTAGACGCACAACACTGAGTTCTCTCTCTCTCTCTTTGTCCATTTCATTCACTCTGTTTCTCTTTCACTCCATTCTCCATTTTTCTCTATTAATTTCATATTATTTTTGTTCTCTATTGGACTCACTTTCTCCCTCACTCTCTCTCTGGCCCTCTGTTCTGAGCTCCCTCTTTTTCTCTATCAATTTAATCCGCTCCCCCTCTCCCTCTCTCTTTCTCTATTTTGTGAGGCACAACAATCACTCTGCACTAAATGCTATGGGAGCCAGAGGTAGAATAACAATGGCATATTCATTCCAAAGTTATACCACAGAGCAGCTGGCACAAAGGCTACACAGCCCTAGGAGATCTTATAACTTCACTACTGCAGCCAGCAAATACAGTTTGGAAAGTGGCAGACTCGAGAAAAGTGAAACACAGGCTGCAGTGATTAGAGCTCTGCAGTTAAGGACACTACCGCTAATATAACTCCACTGCTGGTGTGGAGGTAGGGGGCTGGTATTTGCTGAGTTAATGGTTTGAGTATGGGCTTGCTGACAGCATTGAATGCTTGATTCACACTGATGAAACAAACTGGGAAATGCTCTGATGCCCGTTGCCATGTTTTCAGCCATTTCTGTAAATGAGACTGGTGCCCAAAGTGTGAAGATATTCATTCGCCTAAGCTGCTTATATATGTCAACCACAAGCCAAGACAGATACTGTACAGCATGAAGCCTGGCTGTGCTGGTCTGAGGTTGGTGGCAGAGCAGTGATGTGCCACGTGAAGCATATTCACTTCCGTGCTTTTCTAAAAATTCCCTGGTTCGACACGCTAATAACTGCTGCTAGTTTAAAGCCCCGGCCGTGCTGTATCACCTCTGATGGCATGCCTCACAGCTATGGGGCAGAGGGAGATGGGGACACATTTGTTGTGTCTTTCTGTATTGGGAAGAGAGAGAGGTGAAGAATGAAAAAGAAAGAAAGAAAGCAAAGGAGGACAGGACAGAAGATGGGAGAGAGAGAGGCCGACAGGGCAAGAGGGAGTAATGTGGTGGCAGCATGTCAGCCTCTGATAAGGGCATTAGTCTGCCCCCTGTGGGTCACAGTGAAAGACTGACACTGCAAGCACTCTCCTTACCATGTGCGCACACATACATGCACACACCTCTCTCTGTGGATGTCAGCTTTGCTGTCTGGGACTAGTCAACAAATAATAGATAAGACCTGCACATGGCAAACAGCAACAACTAAAGTCTCAATCACTGGCGTCACTCTCTGAACTCCTCTGTCCAAACACAAGCTCACGTATTTTTCAAATTCACACAACTATTATTCACCAAATTTGTGTGAAAACACTATCATTTCACGTTGCGAACAGAGGGAGAGCAGAGACGTGAGCCAAGGCTGTTGGGTCCTGTGGGACTCACGCCTCTTTCATGTCAGACATGGGATCCATCCTAAATGGAGCAAGGCCTTTTATTTACCAAGCTAATTGACTGCAGAAGCGCAAATGGAGCCAACTCTAAACAATGCCCCAGATCTTCTATTCATAAGTGAGTGTTTGAAGGACACAACATAATCCCTGCAGCTTACACTATGGTGAGACTATAAACGCGGACAACAGCCGAGTGCTCAGTAGTACTGCAACATTGTTGGCTAGATTCAAATTATGGATTACAGTTTAACAACTATTTGCTGTATTGTAACAATATTATGTGTCACAGGAGGGCAACAGCAGCTATGTCAACACTGGGGCATGAAGATGATTCATTGATGAACAAGTGGGAGGGATAGCAAAAGAGTGGAGGGAGTGTAGAAAATGAAGGAAGGCTCTAATTTGGTGCAAGGAGCCCACCAGAGGACACACGATAAGATCAATGCCACAGAATCACAGAGCCACAGCTTCAAGACAGATATTTCTCTGTGAAGTCTACCACTCATTACCATTGGTAAGAGGAGGAGTGTGGGCCATGGCAGATGAATGACAGGGAACCAGGGGGCTGCAGGCAGAAATCTCCAGAGCCTTTATAAGAGCTGGTTAGTCTGAACACAATGGCCTCAGAAGACAGTCTATGAAGTGCAGTAAGTCAAAGAGTATAAAACACCTGACTGTAAGTGAACATGAGTCGTCGTGGGACAGAATATTCTGTTACTGTATAAAAGCAGAGATACAACATGTTCTAAGGTATAAGGGGCACATTCACCGAGAATAATGGTCCTCAGATCATGTGTAATATTGGAGCAGGGATGAGCTTCAATCCTGTTTTTCTCTTCTTCTTCCTTTTCAAAATCTTTTTCCTCTTCTATCTGTATCAACTTAGGATGTTAGAGGGAATACAAATCAAAGTTGTCTTATAAAATTTAGAGTTACACTCTTTTTAGAAGCAGTGGCATTTAAAGAATAGAGATACTTCTGCACTACATTTGTTTACTGCGCTCGATATCGACTGGCTGTCTTCCTCCGACGTCAGACTGCATTGCAAGGGCAAGCTGAGTGTGACGGACAGGAGAGGCCATGTAGGACTGTAGGTGTAGCCTGAGTGAAAGGCCTGTCGCTAAATCTCCTTTGCGACCTCGGGACTAAGAGTTGGCCAGGTGTGGGTGTGATTGGTGAGGGCAGCAAACAGATTATTTCTCCTTCTAGGCAGCATGTTATTTTGTGCAAATGCAACACCCACAAGCCTAATCTATTCCTATTACTGCCTTCCGAGACTACAGAATATGATATGAGCTATATAATGGCCTTATTCAACAGATGCTGGCAGTGGAGACAAAAACTGTAAGTATAACAATCTTCCATTTTAAACTCTGGGAGACAACTGCTGCAGTTTATAGGGCTCCTCTGTACAAACTAGCAATTCATAATGTGAATTCAGAGGTGTTGACTATAGCACAGGAATTTACAGCACTACCTTTTAAAGATTTTCTTAGAGTCTGACAAAATTCTCAGAGATACAGATCCAAACTGGCCTTTTTCTTCCCATCTATAAACATAGATTTTGCTGTGAGTGCAATACTTACAACAGAACTCATCTATGGCCAATCTAAGGACACCATGATGTTGTTTATGGATAGTGCAGTGTATTAGTGTTCCTTCCTTCTTGACATTATTCTTAGTCCTTTTGCCTCATTCGTGTTCATGCTTCTGACTGCTCATCATGTATTTTATTATTGGAGAGCAAACCAAAATTATGAAAAACGAAGAGTAAATTCCACAAATATTACAAAATTACAGGGACATCAAGACCAAATGACAAAAAAAAAGGATTTCTTAATTATAGAAATATATTTACTGTAATTCAATGATGTCTAAATTATAAATATATGGTTATGTTAAGTAATATCTGGAAAAATAAATTCAAGATGACATTATACAAAGAAACATCACAATGATGTATTGTTAAGTGCATTTCCGAATTGCATTAACATACATGCACAGCCGAGGATTTATTTTTTAATAGCTTCATTTATATCTTATTACTTTGTATATATACTGTAATATTATGTGTAATAGCTACCACAAAACAAAAAATTCCCTCTGGGGATTAATAAAATATCTATCTAATCTATCCATGTATCTATTTATGTATCTATCTTTTTATCTGCTTTATAAATAATGTTTATCTCCTAACACTAAAGCAATGTTGGTTTTGTCCAAACTTTGTGTAGATACTCTTTACTACTTTAGAAAAAAAAAACAAAAAAACTCCCCTAACTTTAGGTTTTCAGTGGGTTACAATGACTCACTGATGACAGAAGTCAGAAGACACCAGTGAGGCTTGTTTCAGCTAACAAGCAGGACAGAAGAAAAGAAATAGAAATGTAATACAGTGGCAGAAAAGACACATGGCTGGAATCCACTCCTGTCAGCTAAGAGGCAGAACGATTAACCAACTTAAATTGACACTCCAGGCTTAATCTCTGAAATATACTGTATGTGCGTTAATTCAAATGGCTTTAACAGGGCTAAAGTTATAGGAGAGAATCAGAGCTGAATCTGTAGACATCTCTATATTAGAAATGCTTAATATGACAGGCGTATCTGGTCTAAGTTTAGCGCTCACAAATGTCATTTCTTTCCTGTAAGCCAGGGGAAGCCATACTTACTCTATTACTCAGTGTTTTATTGCCATTATAATAAAAAGATCCAATTTTCTTTGTCATGACAATTGCTCCATTTTATTTTGTTTTTATGGACAACCATTTCCCATTTTTCTCCAAATTGCTGAAACTTTCCCCCCTCTGGATCACAAATTCTACAATTCCTGGTTCATTTGTGTTATTAAAAAAAAAAGTACTGAGCTGCTGTGGTAGAAGTGTTTATTGCTGATGGAGGAAAGCCAGGTGGCAGGATTTCGTGGGTGTGTACTGACTGTGCTTGACTGACACCTGCCCCAGTGCTTACTTGCATTATCTAAAGTTGAGCAATTACAGCTTTAAAATTGTTTGTGGTACTGTGTATGAAGTTTGGTGACTTAATGTATTAGCCAGCATAGCTCCACTCAGATTACCATTTTCAGGCTGGGGGTTTTGCATTTGGCCTATTGGCTGTACGAGAGTGAACTGACAACATAACATTATATCCAATACATTTAGGCTCATTTATTTTAAGAGACATAAGTCCTCCATGTTTAATCAGCCTGCACAGGTGAAAAAATGTATGAGTGTGCAGGCTTAAAAGCAGACAGTTGTGGCCCAAATTCTTAGATAAACAAGAAGAAAACATTAAATGTGTACCGTTCTATTAATTTTTGTTACTTAGTTGCTGTGAACAACAATGGTAAACCAAAAGAACTGGATTTTACAGGGGGGCATTCTGAATTGTTACAGCACATATGCAAATATAACTAATAAGCTATGACTCTGATTAATTATGCATAAAACCAGGCTCCTGAAAGAGGAACACTTGAATGAACTGCTGCTTTGATTGTTGCCTTTGCTGCTGTGACATCAAAAAATGTCTACTATGTTTAGAGGTTGGACAATGTTCTTTTAATTTTTTGATACAATAAGCCGCATAGAACCATTAAGTTTAAACACAATTTTAACCAACAATAATAATCACCTAAACTACAGAAGAGTTAAAAAAAAAATAGTGTTGCCTGGTAAATTAATTTATATTTAAAAATGCTGATGGCAGAATTGAGAAATGAAATAGGCAGAATCAGCAGGAATCCATCAATCCATCCTCACTGGTGTCAACAGAACAGACTGCTGGTCGGGATATGATGGGGTGTTTTTGTGCCTCTACACAGTGGGATTCTCAAACCAATTAAACATTATTTGAATGCCACAGCATACTGAAATATTTGAGGGCTTACAGTAAAATTGCTATTTTAATTAAGAGAAATAAAGCTTGAAACAAAACTGATTGCTGTATGTCAAAACATAACAGAGGGATAGTTATGTAGTCTACATGCCAATGTAAACACATTTACATTTGAATTATAAAGTCAGCACTGTAATTTAGAGAAGGCATTTTAGCACAATGAGTTGAGTCCTATACTTTTATTATCATTTGTCAGAAAAAATAGACCACGGTTCAATGTGCTTGCTATCCATTATTTAATTATAACTGATATTATAATGTGAGCAGTCAGTCTGGTGTAAAAGAATATCTCTGAAGAAGGAGATTTTTTAGAATTAAGCAGGTTTATGGCTATAAAAAACTATAAACATCCCACGATAAGAACATGATGCAGGAAGAATCTTTTGAATTTACATAGTGTAAACTGAGTATTGATGAATGTGGTAATAAGACAATATAACATGTTTCAAATCTGAGTATGATATTGTCACAGCAACAACAGTGATAATAATAATAATGGTAATAACCACAAGAAGAATAATCAAGTAATTCAGTTCACAAAGAACAATTTCTCGCAGAGAAGTCTATGGTTTTAAAAGTGACTGTGATTTATGAGATTGTGAAACTGTCTTTGTGCCACATCAGAATTTCAGTTCTGATACAGAAAGTACTGAAATTCTGAGATGTGGTCCAATTAAGGCTGACTACCTGAACTTGAACTATCATGGAATCAGGAAAATATCAAAGTATTGAATATGTCATGGGTAATGAGCTTCATCAATATAAAAATATTGACACCCAGCAAACTAGTCAAAGCCTAGTCTTCAAGCAAATATTTCTGTGAGTACTAATCCCACATCCCTATATATGAGGCTTGGGGGAAAACAGTAGATGCATGTGATACAAGCTCATAGCAATAGATGTAGTGTGTTTAATCTCCTACCTCGAGGGTTATTAAGTGCAGCTTCAGTGGCCTTCCTGCCTTCTCCACAGTGGCTCTGGTCAAATGGTAGACACTGCTCTCCTGTCCCAGCAACTACCTCCAGATTGCGTGACGGATCTTTTGGCTGCCCAAGGTTCCTCACCCGGTACACTCGGCGACTGCTGGTGTCAGACACGTAAAGAACCTCGCCCACAGGGTCCATGGCCAGATAATACTTGTGAGCAGGACTGGTACTGATGAGAAAAAGCGTAGAGGTTTAATACAGAATCCAGCTAGAAAAAACAAAATAAAGCTAAGTTTTATGGAGATTTTCCCATGAAATACAGGTTTCTAATGCTGCATTCATGGCCGGTCAGCAGACGGGGAAGAATGATCATAGTTGTCAAAAACCCAAATTGGTAGCATTCACACGGCACTCAGATTTGGTGGCCAGCTGTCTTATAATCTCTTGCTGCTAATTAATTAGCCTAGATTAGCTAAATATTGTGGCTAACTAGCTACCTAAATTAGACTTAAATTGCATTTACTGTCTATTTTAGGTTGATATACAGATGTAGCCCTTGAAAGTGTCGTTGTTTGTGTGTGTGTTATGTCCCCGGAACCCCGCTTGTGAACACTGGTCTACAGATCACTAATGTTGGAAAAACTACACAGATGCTTGCGGTGGACATTTTGTGCACTGTAACAGATTGTGTGTAAAAATAGTGGTAAATGTTACGTGAATTGCTTGGATGAGTGTTAATTCATCATGGGCTGCAGTCCTGTTTTAGTATGTGTGGTTTCGGTGTCAGATCAGCTGGAGCAGCTCCTCAACCTCGACTCTAGTAACTTTTCCACGCAATGACAACTGATTTATTCAGAAAGAGTTACACAGTCATTTTCCTTAATGTTAGAATTCCCTTAAAAGCGTCTCTGTTTTCCCTCTGAAGTGATCATGGTTCACATGTCGGCCTCTAAAACTGCAGGTCTGACCTGAACATGCACTAAGTTTGAGTATATCAGTTTATTTATGTTCACGATGTTATAAAATGTTGTAATTAATTTTTAAAAGATAAAAGCGGGTGTCAGCTTTTGGCTAAACTACAAAAACTATCTCCCACTGCTGACAATGAGCTCATCATTTGTATACTATTTAGATTTAACGTTCATTGAATGGTGAATATGCGGAATGATTTTATTGCGGTGTGTAGTTTTGTTAGATCAGCTGTTAAATAACCAACCGGCTTTTTGTAAGAGAAAGAGACACAATCACCATGGAGTGATGTCTGCTCATTTTTACATCTAAGTCTTCATTTGAATAGAAGTGAAACTAACACAAAGTGACCCATACAAGTCTGAGTTTTAAAAAAATTTAATTGGCGCAGTTTATGAATCTGCGGCTTTTGTTCTTGCTGTTTTTCTCACTGCGCTGTTTCCTCTGTCAGCTGGGATTTATTTATAATTATTATTATTGTTTTATTATTATTATCTCCTCGTAGGCTACTGTGTGTTGTTTAGAACTGTTTATTTTGAATTGATCTAATCATGAAAGTAATCTGAAGCTGTTTGTCCAGAATGATCGGTGTTGAACTATTTAATGATCATGTGTTACTAACTAACCAGACACAGGACAGGTGGGGAAGTCAATGTCCACAGCCTTTTCCAGGTGAGATGGACATGAACACAGATTTAATGACTTTAAAAATACTGTCCGGTCTCAGTGTCGCACATATTTAATAATAACGGGTTCATTAATGAAGTTCCCACTGTTCTGTGTGGATCGTGACCTCGGCAGCGTTGTGTCAGTGTCTCTGCTTTGTTTCTGCTCTTTCTCTCTCTAATCTACTGTCAGGGCGAATTCCCCCAAACAAAGGTGCTGGGCAGGGGGAGGCTGGGTAACAATGGGGATGGCGTCACACCTGGGAGGTGTGAATGACGACTTCATTTAAATATGAATGAAACCCCCCAAATCTCTGCAGGCATCGGGCTGGTTCTACTATTGTTCTACTTTTTCGGCGTGATCAAATTACGCCGTTGTCGTGTCACAAACTGGTGACTTTCCAACAGAGAGAGTTAAACTAACTGTTCTGAAATAGGAATGTAACGCTCTCAGCATTATTGTTACACTTGGTTTGGTTTGATGAGTGAAAGACTGTAACTGCTGTTTTTCAGATAAACAAGTCGCACGTGATGAGGCTGAATCTTACAAACAGTTTTCATGGGTCAAAGTGTGTCCTTGTTTTCAGAGATACACTTTGACCAGTGAAAACCAGGACACAGGCAGGCAGCTGTTAAACCTCCTCTGTTCTTTAAGGTTGGGAAGTATTCATGAACAAATACATTTATTCTCTCACCTCCTGTGTCATCTTTTGTACCAGTAAACTATTTAAAGTGCTGTATATCTTCTGTTTTCTTATCACATTCTTTTTGTTTAGGATGAATATAATGAAAGTGATACGGCGCTAAAACAATTTGCATTATCAAATTAATTTCGCCTTTGTCCTTTGTTGCTTTTTTTCCATGGGTCAGAAAATATCTCCTGACTCCACCAGCTGAACATTTCATGCATTATCAAAGTGACTTCAGCCTGATGAAGATAAAACATAAAGATATGATTTAAAACGAACATTGTTAGATGTATGTGATCACACAAACAGTGATACAAGGCATATAAGGCTCATTTTTCTTTTATGGTCAAAGGCTTTGAAAAAAAACAGTAAAGTGCACATAGTCTCGAGTCCCCATATAATCACTGAAAGCAGCCGTCATGTGTGAACAGTAATTATCTGTGGGATCACTTGATAAAGTCATATTAAGTGCAACATATTTAGGTTCCTTAAAACTTTATATGTGAGAAAAGACAAAAAAGCCTACGTGTAAATTTAAACAAAACTCAAATATGCTGTCAAACAATATATTTAGTTTAGCTGGCATATTTTTGCCCTCCAGTACTGCTGTTCTCATTTTTATGAATAATACTGGTGCTCCAGTACCTTGTTGGTGTACAAATATAGTAATACTGATACGGTACGTTGCAGTAGGGACCATGATTTGCAAATGCACCAGGGCGCTGTAACTCTGAGTGTAAGCCGAGTCCTACAGACCATATACATGCCATCGCTCAAGAGACGAG
The DNA here is from genome assembly GCF_033026475.1 of Channa argus. Taxonomy (NCBI): domain Eukaryota; kingdom Metazoa; phylum Chordata; class Actinopteri; order Anabantiformes; family Channidae; genus Channa; species Channa argus. Next base: position 7,814,530 of record NC_090206.1, read on the forward strand.
CAAGAGAGTGACAAACTCACGTGGCAGAGACTGAGACTTTTTATGGCTACATCTATAGGTGCAAATATACAGCATGTAACCTTTTTTATAATAATCTATTATATTATGCATAAAATGAATTATTAACTACAGATGATGGTGGTTTTGTACCCCCTTTGGAGCCATAATGTTGACACACTTCTTTCTGTAAAATTGGAGAGAGAACTGTGAGAACTTCCCATGATCTCTGACAGAGTGATTTCTGAATCACTCTGAATTACAGGTCAGAAGTCGTCATGAACAATTTTTCCCACTCAGCTGCTTGTAATAATGGTTTACACATCAGGACATTATTGCAGCATTAAGCAGGCAACTAAAAGTGATTTAAGAAGTATGAAAAAAAATATATCCACAGTGACACAAATGGACTTTGTTATGTCACTGCAGGCAATCTGAAGTCAAGTTGATAGTGTGATTATACTAGTTTAAGGAATTACAATTTTACTCTTTAATTTCCCTGACTGGACAACATCATCCTTTGGTAGCAATCAAGTCGTCCCAGTGAACAGCATCAGTGGGAGAGACTACAGAAAAGAGAAAACCTATGCCTGTTGTGCAATAGGACAAACGGCTTCTCATTTAAATTGCACACACACAGGCACAGCAGTGAAGTGATTGTTCTCAGTCCTCGCTGATTCCTACGATTTTGTATCAATACATAAAAAAAGAAATGAATTATTCGTTGTGGATAATTCAAATGATTAATACACTGACTTGTATTTTAGTTATAAGTCATTATTAAGTTAATAGGCAGGGAAGCCAATCTGAACTATTCTAACATTGTTAGGTTTTTATATAGACAACAGTAATTTCGTACCTACAGTAAATACACATTTAACTATAATGTGGCTCATTTCAGCTATTTTGATTGAGTAAATAAAAGGGAGCTGGATTCCACTTTATCTTACTACCAAGGTACATGATGCAAAATAAAGAAAACCAATCTGTGGACACGGTGTTAATTGTTGACTGTCCTAGTTACTTAGTAAGTTAAGAGTGGACAAAAGACAGGAGGTTTATTCAGTCTAATGCTCACAAAGTTTGCATAAAAGCAAAAGCCTCTAGCTTAAGTTGGCACACAGTGAACACTGACTTCATTTAGCCTTATATTGACAGGGAACTATATACTGTACTTGGTGTAGGAGGAGTGCCAAAACTGTGGGCATCTAGCTGCACTGAGAAGTTTGTTAATTAAAGAAAACAGTAAGTAATGTCAGAGTATTGCATTTATTTATAGCAAAACATGTGAGAATGCACTTGTAACTAACAGAGCTCCAAGCAGTCACTCTGTGGTAAGGTTATATTGATATACTAATACAATGCAAAAACTTGAAAAAGAAAAAAAAAACTTTGAGGAGTCTCTTATTAAACTTAATAATTAATTAATATTTTGATTCCCCAACGTATACTGAGGCAAATAGTTCAGATATTCAACCACAGTCTTGCCTTTTGTAATATGTGTTTGAAGAAACCCCACCAGTTGTGCTGTAGCCTAATATAGTAATGAAGTTTAGTACTGATATTCATCATCATTTGAAAATTTGACCACACCACACTGGGCCTTGGTCAGAGTTTATCCTCAACTAAAACTACAAAAACACAAACCGCATGAAACAATAAATAAAAGATAGATCAGAAAGCATAGATCAGTAATTCTGACTGAATGTAAAAGTATAAAAATAAGAAAGAATTTCAAAATCTGAAATGATTACAACAGCACGATATCTAATGTCAGACAAGTATTTTTCAAAAGATTCCTGACAATTAATTTTAGGCAACCAAGTGCTTTTTCTTCTTTTTGTTCAATTCAATGAAAAATGTCTGGGAAGGGAGGAACGGAAATTACAATGTCAAGACAAATATTTCTCATGTCAAGCGTGTGGACTGTCTTTATCATTGCAAGTACATTAATACTTTTAAAAGAGCTAGAAAGTTGTTTTGTGTCTCAGAGGTTACTAACAGGCTCTGCTGTTTACTTTTGACACAGACGCTGTGAGACTATTCCTCGGCCTACTAACCCTTACTCTCTAAGGACAACACTTCCTTCTGAGAGCCTGAACCTTCTCACAACGCATAAAAAAAGAAAAGGAAAAAAAAGCTGCAACATTGGTGCTGTCAGTCATCTACTACATTAAGTGCATAACTGTTTACAGGGCCCTGCACTGAACTGCACATACATAATTTAAACTTGATCCTAAGAGAGTTATTCACTGACTTTTAAAGTGTGCCACGGCTCTGCACAGAGTATCATTTTTGCTGGGCTTCTTGAAGCTACCACAAGCATTGCATGATGAGTGTGACCTATCACCTGTCTTTTCCTCAATTAGATGCTCACAGCTCTATGCACATTTATCCAGTGGAGGGGAAATGAAAAACAGTAATAACCACAACACAAACAACTCCACTCTAGCCTCCCTTTCTCCCACCACACATAATAACAAAACAATGATCAGAGCTGATAGGCATACGGATCTAGTTGCTTCTGACTGTCTCTCTGAATCGATCATCGGGGCTCTTAGATAATACTGTAGAGGATATCCTCCCCTATTTGCTTTACTCCTCGCTCAAACTCTTGAAGGAAAAGAATAGACAATAGCTTTACAGTGAAGAGTACATCCAGAGTACATCCCATATTGTCTCCCCTCGGAGAGCACCTTGTTTTGAAGCCCTGTTGGCTGATAGGCACTTTGCTGGAAAGAATGTGGAGTGAAAAGCTTTGAAAGCTGAATATGGATGAATAATTAATGTATCTGACTTAGGAGAACAATAGTATAGAATAAAGGAGAAACACTAACATGCTGCTAACAGTAAAAAAAAAAGCTGCTGCAGGAAAAAAGGAGGAAGCAGGAACTAGAGGAGAAACCTCCAGGGTGAGGAAGAGTATGCAAAAGTGCCTTCAGAAGAATCCAGTTCATGTAAACTTCGACCAGTGGTTCCCAACTTTTGATGTACAGTATCCTGAGGGCATGTGGGATTAACTCAAGTGCTCTATTTATTGGCCCCACGTTTCAAGTAGGTTAACTTACATTGATTTTAAAGTTGGTGTTATTTACCTGTTCATTATATTAACGTTGATTATTAGTATTATTAGTTTTTGTTATTAGTGGGTTTTTTTTCTACTGAACCTGTTACAGATGAACTATTTTCGAATGGAAGTCTCAACCATTTTTTCCCATCTTGACTTATGTTGACTTTTAAGACAAAATTGTCTCTGTCTCTGTTTATCCAAATATTTTAAGGATACATTTTAACTACTTGTAGTTATTTCGGCTGCTTTCACATCTCTTTTAATCATTTTTCCTTGACTGTTTGTAGACCATATCAATCCATCTATCCATTCATCTATCCCTCCCTCCATTATCTAGAGCACTCATCCTGTTAGGAGATTGGCAGTGTATCAAAGGACCACTCATAGAGACAGACAAACATGTATGCTCACATTCACAGCTACAAGCCACCGAATCAACCACCACTCACCTGTTACTTTAGATAGATTAGCTAATAAAAAAAAAACAATTATTCTGTGAAATTAGTTGTAGATATGTACAGTATTTTAGCCAATTTACACTTTTAGTTGATTTCTATTAGCTCTTTATTTCTATTAATTGCTTTATACTGTCTCATTCACCCAGTTGATTGCTTCAACGTCTCGGCTAGATTGCTAACTAGTTTTCAGGCACAAGCGTTTTCAAGTGCTCAAGCTAAATTAACAGTAGGTAGATTCTTATAAATAAAATACTTCTATTTGATCAAATTATTTTTAAATATTTCAGTGTATTAAAATTTGTTTATCCATCACTTGCCGATGTGCATGAGCACCAGTTCAGTATGGCCATAATTACTGGCAGGTTATCTTTTTTGCAACGCTGAAACATTGGCACGATAAAGATATGGCATCTTAAAAAAATCCTCTCCCTTTTAAAATTGAATAAACCCTCTCTATCTTTCTCACAAACAGCCACAAGCACACACAGAATCATTTTGATATAACCGCTGATAGTACCACACAAACAGACAAGGCACACAAACATCCCCACACACAAACCCTATAACATCTGTCTAATCTTCTGTCGAACATGGTGTATAGAGCTCACACTCATATCAAGGCTCAGGGCCAGGGACGATGTTGAGGCCATAGCAAGCCTAAGGCTTTAGTCCGGCTCACCAAGTGAGTGAACTGCTGTGTCCTCCAAACCTTCCAAACAGACTTCAGGTAATGCTCGAAAACCGTTACATTTTGGCCCATTTCCAATTTACTAAATTCCTTATTGCCTAGTAAAATTAAAACAATGGTTTGATAGATCTGCAACCTGACTATATGCAGATATCGGGTGTGGTGTGTTTGTCTGTTTGTGAGAAGAGGAGAAGTCAGGTCAATGCAATTTGCAGGAACCCAACCAAGATAAAGTACTGTGAGGCATTTTGCAACATGTTCTGTCTTTTCTCTTGACACATGTTCTTTGTGTTTGCCTGTGTGTTTTGTGTAGGTATATAAAGGAGGTGTTAATCACTAGTTCTCACCTGTGTCTGGTGTCCCGGTTCCTGATGATAAGCCATAAAGGAGCATTTAAAAAGGAGAAAAGAGAAGGTAAAAAAACATCATTTATGACGCTAACAAGAGTCAGTTAAGACTTTCAGATGCTACAATGAGTCAATTTTATCTTCATAAAATTAGATTAGGGTTGATTTAGATGGCTGTATTGTTTCACATTAAATATTAACTTAAACAGGAAGCTTTTGGCATTTTCTCCCAGAGGACAGGGAAGTATCAAATACAGACACTATGAAACCTCTGTCTGAACCAGAAATATTAGTCAGAGATACAATAATAACATAGAATGAGAGAGTAAAGTTACATAAAGAGAACACTTTACAGGACAAATGACTGTGCAAGCCCAACGAGATTCTATGCTTCAGAAAATGCAGAAATAGAGAACATAGTGCCTGCAGCACAGTGTGAGATATCATCATCATAATCCACAGTAAAAAATATCTTTGTTTCACAGCAAAGGCTTTCTGCTTCTCTCACACCCTAAAGAGTTACAGTAGATTAGAGTCTGTGATGTCTCAACCTCACACACTATGCTTTTGTAAGAAGACAAACTTCAAAATATATTCTGCTGAGATCAAACAGATCATGGCTGCAGCTGCCAACCCGAGTTAATGACATACTAACCCATATCGACCGAGCTAATTTTGTTGTAATTGTGCTCGAGTCAATCGAGCGTTCAGATCCCACTGCTTGCCACTGCAGGTGATCCCTACTAAGATCACACTAGTCTTATCCCAATGCAGACCCAAAAAGAACATGATACTCACTTGAGCTCTAGTATTGTTCTGGTGTATCCATCAGGGTGCACCCTACGGATGAAGTTGAAGTCCCCCACGTAGAGGGAGCCGTCAGGGCCGCTAGCCAGTGCCACGGGGGCGAACAGCATCATGTCGCGGGCTGTGCCACTGCAGCTCGGCCCACAGGGGACGCTACGGTAGAAACCATTCCCCATTACAGTGCTGATGACAGGAGGCTGCTGGGAGAGGAACATGTTTTCCCCGTTTCCCTTGTGAAGGATTCCTGATGAGACAGGAAAGCAATAAATAACATAAAGGCCCTGAAAAACAGATTTTCTCAGTCAGCTTATCACAAGGAGTTTAGGGATCACAATTACAATATTAAGAAGTTTTCTGCCAAAGTTTCATCAGCTTTGATAATGTCACACTGTAGACTTAGTGTGTTTTGTTCCCTGCCTGAGCCCCTCTGGCTCTTTACTGATTTTAAGTGGGCAGGAGGCAGTTCAGGAAAGTTGACATTGTGCTCAACTCTGCACCAATAAGCATCTAACAATATTTGCATCTACATGAGATGAGAACTGTGGGGCTGTTTCACTGATCTATTCAATCTCTGATTAACTGGAATAAATAACTAAGAATTAAACTCTTCATAAATAATGACGCCATATGTTTTTTGTGCAAATTTAAGTTTAGATTGTTGCAAATGAACTTATGATTATTTGACGATACTCGCACGGTTCAAGTGTATGGTTAATTTTTTCTCTTAGTTATACTTACTATTTTTTTGCAATGTGTGATTTTATGTCTTTTTTCTTAATTTCAAATTAGGTAAATGAAATTACAAAATGTTGTGCCTTAATATTCTGATCCCTATTTATTTGGATAGAACAGCATTATAGACAAATACTAAATTCAGTTAATTTTGTACACTGAAAATAAGGGTTAGTGAGTAAATACACTGACTTGGGGGTTTGTACTCACCACTTTGTATGTTAAGGGAGTGATGTTTGTCCAAAGACCATCCTCCCAGGTTTGAGGGAACCAGTTCAAATCCTTGCATCAGAGCAGTCCTCCTCTCCCATTGAATAACACCAGGACATGACTCATACTCATAGCCAACTGATACTGAAATACAAGCATGTACACACATAAGCAGACTTCCTGTTCGGCACTGTAATAACTAAAAGTATGTGCTGTAAACCTGCTGTTTTTGGCACCAAGAATGTACAGAAAAATTACTGTACTGGAGGTGTTTGTATAGAATGCAACAGCCAGACATAACAACAAATCCCATCTCTCTCAAAGATATATTGTATTGAGTGGTGAAACAGATGAAAGGCCTGTAGTGAGACCTCATCAATGTGTGTGTGTGTGTGTGTGTGTGTGTGTGTGTGTGTGTGTGTGTGTGTTTGTGTGTGTGTTTGAAAGAGATCAGTGAGAAGTGGAGGCGTAATCAGGAGGAGCCCGTCCTCATGAAGGAGCCCTAGAATTAGCTGCATGGCCTCTTAGTTGTAATGATACACTGTGCAGCTTCCCACTACAACTAACAACTATCAACATCTTTTTTGGTTTGGCAGGATTAAACATGTTTTGACAGTAATTTACCACTTGAGACTTGGAATATGTTTAAAGTCAGCAGGTGACAAAGCCACAGGATCTCAAGAAAACAGGTTAACAGACATACCGGAACATGCAATCACACATGACATGACAGAAATACACATATCAAATCCAGTCTTTTACTTCTTTAGGAGTACAATTATGTAGAATGTTAAGGATTACTGCCAATTTATACCACTTCCTAGTTTTACCCCACAACATTGATTTGGCAGTTGTCATTGCAAGTTGAATTGCAGATAAATATGAGTCATAAGACCAGATGGTGTATGATGTGTTACAATTGATGAGACTAGGAGACCAATAGTAGTACAAGTTAAAAATGCTCTGCAGCTCAACGAAACGCAACTTTAAAACGCTGCTTTTATTAGGGCTGGATGATAGGGAAAATAATTCTCATCACAATAATCTTTACAATATTGATCATTATCATGATATAGTTCAGGTCAATAGTGTTAATGTTCTACTGCATAAGATTTAATATCGTATGGCACAGCCCTATCTGTAATAATCACAGAGTAATATGTAATTGATATTTTAGAAATCAGGTACTATGTGTACATAAACTAATTACCAAATTTATAAAACTATAAAAAGGGGAGAACATTTATGAGAGTATTTGCTCTTTTGTTTAAAGATGCATTAATCAGTCCCTCCAGGCTTTCATAGACCCTTTTCTGAATATTTTGGCCTAAAATGCCGGATTTTGCGGCAGCTTTTCTAAAAAACTGTTATGCATTTTGCTATGTTTTTGTGATGTTTTAAATTTCAAGGTCGCCCAGATTTCAAGGGGCATTGGTTGAATTAATTGTTGAGATTGCAACATCCCAAATTTCTGGAGGGACCGATTAATTGATTGTTTGGCTAATTGAGGGCAGCATAAAAGGTTGTAAGCACAACACTGATGTAATCACAATATGAAGTTGGCTTGGCAAACACATTAGCAAACAGTTGCCTAGAGAACTTACGTACATATCCAGCAACACTGTCATTCATTTGGAGTTTGGTTTCTAGCCAATCTTTTTGATGGCCAAATTCATTGCTCATAGCTGATAAATGTAGTGTAAAGGTTTAATATGAGGCTTCTTGCTGTCAACAGCTGCCTACCAGTTTTTAAAAATAACTCATGAGAGTTTGTTGGCTGGAAAATCAAAACAATGAGCTGAAAAATGCACAATGTAAAACTGAGAAGAACAGCAGACATGGGAGATTATTACCTATGGACTCACTCACTTTGTGAAATCCCTTTAAAATTACACCGAGTAGTGTGACAAATATTGATTAGTGCAGCTTTAAGTAAATTATGTCATCCAGCGTCCACATTTTTACATTGGTGTCAAGTGACTGGTGGGCAATGCTTTCATTCAAAGTAACTTTTCACTCTAGGCCAGTTAACCCAAAAGGCATAAATGCATCCTTCCTTAAGTAACCAAAAGATGCTTTAAACATTATACCAGCTATTGTATATATATGTTAAGTTTATGGAATTCAAATGCACTCTTTATCAGACTGTATAGTTAACACAGTAGGAGTTCAATGCAGGTAGGTTAGTCACATTTTTAAATTATATAACTTAAAATGATGCTTAAATGAAGATAATGATATACTGTACAGAAAGGACAACTTGACAAGCTTGGCACAAGAGACGTAGAGGAGTAGTTGTCACTGTCAATCATTGTTGGCACTGATCTCTCTAACTGGCTACATTGTAAACCAACATGCCAGCGAATTGATGGGCACTCAAGGGGAACTGAGGAGCAGAGTCAGCATAAACAGCAGGAAAGATGGTGGAATTTGTAAACAGGGGTGTTCACATTGTGCACCAGCTCAGGAGATTCCCTTTAACTCAGAGAGAAACTCTCAGCAGGCACCAAGGGCCAACTTAAATCTCCAACTCAATAGGTGCAATCAATGAAGTGATTAGGCCAGGAAAATAATGGGTAATTTGGGACACTGGGGATTCTGAAAGAGAAAGAAAGAGGTGGGCTAAAGTTCTTAGTCCAGGAACCCTCTCTTAGATTCATTGAAAAGGTTCATTTATTTCAATTTTGTGTGTCTTAAGCTCTGAGAGGCTTGTGAATTTCTGTTTTTGAAGGACAGAAATAGAACTTGATGGAACTGACTTGAAAATGTAATGCTTGGGTAGACAAAAAAAACCAGACTTTACTGAAATCAAAACATCTAATATATTAGCATTGTGTAATTTCTGACCCCTACAGTCACATTGCATCCTCCTTGAAGGACCTGCTTTATGACCTGGAAAGCAATTCAACCTTATGAAAATGCATCAGATGTGCCATAAATATATTACCAACAATAGGGACACTGCCCCATTTACAAAAAATTCTCCAATAAAATTCACTCGTTGGAGGAACAAGGGTTTTCCAGGACAAAACGGGCAAAGCTATCTCAGAGGGAACGTGTCAGTGTTTTGAGAACAGTTTCACAACAGAATATTACTGTAGCTATATTACAAGAAATGACACTCTCTTAGAAACTATACACGTGCACACTATAGTACATAAATGCACATTCAATATCTCACAGGTGAAAGCTTTCATTCCCCTCTGCTGAAGCCTCAGGCAATGTGTTCACCTCAGCAAACAGAGCATGATCTCGCTTTCTCTTGCTCTCTCTGACCATGTGTGAACGCATGGATTGTGTGCGTACGCATACATGTGTTTGTGTATGTGTTTGTGTGTGTGTCACTGCGTGCCTGTGTCACCGTGCCAACAAAGCACTAGGAAATAAAGAGACGGATGGATCAGGAGAAAACATGTGTAGAAAAGAAAAGAGCAAGTGAAAGCTGAGAAAGACAGGAAAGAGCTAACATGGGGGATCAGAGTGAATGGAGGAATAACAAGCAGGGACGAGAAGAAAAGAGTTCAGTGGAGGACAGAAACACAGGGAACACAGTGAGCATAAAGGAAAATATAAGGGTAGGCAGGGGGCTAAGAAGGGCAGGGGAGACGGTGGCTTAGTAAAGCAGGGTAAATAAAAAAGCAGGATCATTTGAGTTGTGAAAAGGTGAAAGATCAGGAGCGAGCTGGAGCAGATGAAATGGAACTCTGGCAGATAAGGAGAGGAGGGGGTGGATCAGGAGGAGTGAGAAGGGCTAGGGATGGAGAGATGCAATCTGAGTAAGAGACTATGCACTCGAGTGGACAGAGCCTCTGGTCTGCCTGCGATATCTCAGTGCTCATGGAAAGCTCTCTCTCGCAGCTCCACTGTTTGTCTACAACCTCTCACAAACAAAAGCGGTGATCACAGATAGTGGAAACATTATCTCTCAAATGACCAATATTAAGTTCAAAAGGTTTAAGCTGTTATGACATCCTAATATGGCCTGCTTTGCCATATATTATATCCAGTATATCCCCAATGCCCTCTCTTACAAGTGAGAAAGAACACGACAAAGAACAAAAAAAAACAAAACAATGGGCCGCATTCACAAAAACCTTCCGTGGACAGATTTGTATTTAGCATAATGCATATTTTTCTCCATAGAGCCACCACTGTCAAAACTCCCTACAAGTGAAACAATATCTTCCTGCCACCGAACGTGAAATCTCTACTACCAGTTACTGCACAGTGTATTTGTAGAACCATCTATCCTGCCATCCCTATTTCACAATACACCTCTTGTCCTCTCGATCGTCAGTGCTAAAAGTCCAGAAAAGGGGGTGCAAAGAACAAACTGCTTGTTCCTGCTGTAATTTCCCCTTTACTCACTAGATTTTCTGATTTACTTTATATTCTGATAAATCTGCAGGTATTAAACCAGGTATGCAGGTATCAATCAACTAACCCCATAAAACAACATTTTATTACTCAGTGGGACACTGTCCATTAACAATTGCTAGATCACTTAGTGAATTGCCAATGATTAACACTACAACTACCAATCAGTCTATTATTTAAAGCAGCCACCTAAAGAGCTAAGAGTTATTACATTTAAAATGCATTTCTGTAGTGCTGGATATGAGGATAGTGTTTGACCACAAATCAAAACTTTTTTTTATGGGCTTGTGTGGTAATGTGGCAAAGCCGCAGCCTACTGAATCCTTTCCTGTATCACTTAGTTGTTTTGCATCCTATCTTCGGGAATATACTTTTTTCAGAATCTATAAATACAATGCCAGTTGAGACTAATAAAAAAAAAAATCTATTTTCCCACGGAAACTCAATGTCTGTTGTAGGGAATACTTCAATATTTTTCAGAAATATCGTATTGTATTTTCTTGCCAATTTTGTGCCGTCTTCTTAACAATAACACTTATTTTTGAATGACATATTACCACAAATTAAAGGCATTGTTAGACTTGGTAGAGGACTAATGCATTATCATTAATGCTTTTCTTTTATTATTTTTAATGGTCTGCATATTGCACAGGACTGCCCATCCCTTAATGTAGCTGAGATTATTTTATTGTTTTCCTACGCCTTTTAATAGATGGCATCTTTGGGTAAGGGCAAATAACTAGATTGCATATTTTTCATGATCCAAATTTTTCATAGAATTGTTTTTTCCCTTTGGGGGCCTGGTGGCTCGATGGGTAGTGCATTGGGTTGCGTTTGCAGATGGCAGCACCAGAACACCCCATATGTGTTTGCATTCTTTCTCCTAATTAAGACAGAAGAACCAGAAGAAGAACCAATTTGAATGTGAATAAGGTTCACCCTATTAAATATTCTACCTACCAGTTGCATGAGTGAGACCCCAGACCTCCTGGCCATAAACATCAGTCTTGTTCCAGACTAGCCTGTGTACCAGTCCAGGTCCAGCAGGATACCAGCGCTGGTACAACCTTCCCTGCACCGAAGCCTGGACATGGACCTTGGAGAGACCACCCAGTGGGGAGACGGGGGATGATGGGGAGGGAGGCGTGAGGAGGATTCGCAGCAGAGAGAGGTAGCCTGCAGAGCGTGTGCTCAAATAGTTCAACTTCACAAATGCTCCTGGGATTGAAACTTCTTCCTGCACCGCCTGGGGAGAACATGACAGAGAGCAGATTGTATATAGGTGATAAAAGAGGGTGGGTGAGGAAATGAGACAGAATCGTAAGATAAGCAAGAAAAGCGATTTGTCATTTTGTATTTGTAAAAATGTCATAATAACCCTTGATTTATACTTTTTACAATTTTATATGGGCATTTCAGACACTGTGCTAATGTGTCAAAATCAGACTTTCTGTAGTGATTCAAGCTTCCTTCTCGGGTCCTTAGGAAGTTTGATCCACAGAAAAGGGGCCAGAGTAATTAAAATCCCTTTCGGTGGGTTTTAACAAAATCTGGGTAGGTTTGAAAGGCCAACTCCCAGGAGATCAGCGTGATCTAGTTAGAGTAAAGGCAGGAATGCTTTGTAGACAAGGAAAGGATTTTTTATTGAACTCTACTCAGGAGGCATCTAGAGGGATTTCAACAGTGGAGTAATGATGTGTTTTGAGATTCTCCATTGGAGAAAGGTTTTCTTTTCCTGAGATTGGGCGCAAGTGGAAACATGTAGGTCTGCAAGTTAAATTAAATAGGTCCCAAAGCAGAAACCTGTGGGACACCAGACCTAATACTGTCTTGAAAGAACTAATGGACACATAAAATGTATGATGTCTTAAATAAGATCAAATCCACGTCAAGGAATGAGAGTTTAAAAATTGATAAGTATTAGTTAGGGTTGAGACAAGATACTACTTCTTAAGTAGCAGTTAGCAGTGGGGAAGATCCTAGAGATCAAGGATGTATTAGCAATGCTCAGTAAATATTCAATTAGACAGAGAAGGTCAGACTTGAATAGTTTAGTCTAACTGAGCCAATGGAACAGGGGGAGGATTTAAGTGATAGCTGTAACCAAATCAGTGGAATCAATCACTGAGAAATTGAGCACAGATGATTTAATACATTTGTATTCGTAAGTAGAAGAATGCACTGAGGTGCCAAGGGAGCTGGCAATAGCTGATCTATTATTGGAGACTTCACTTTTAAATTACTGAGCAAACTTGTGGCATTTCCCTGAGAAATACAACTCATCCATGATTGTTGCTGGAGAAATTATGGGTTGTGAAGATCCTCCTTTAATTGATCCCTGCAATATGGCACTCAAGCAAATTTACTCCCATATTGTGACTTCTAAGTGAGATACTGCAAGAATGGAAGTTGTACAGCATCATTGTTAGTGCTGTTGTCCACGTGAATGTTAAAGTGTATAACAGTGTTATCATACTCAATTACAGCTTTTGCTAATGGTTCATTCAATTCATTAAAGATTTGCGTTTAGGAGAATAGTAAATTACTTTAAGAAGAGTGACAGAAGTGGTGAACCTAATTACCATGCTTAAACATTGAAAGAACTGCTAATCACCGAGATAAACTGTCATGGAGTACAGTATAAATGGCTTTTGTAGATTACTGCAATGCCTACACTTCTTCTATTGATTCTGGTTTAGTGTACAAATTTATCATTGTCAGGCACAGTTTCAATAAGGTCTGTGTTACCAGTTTGATCGAGCCAATTTTCCATTAGTAAGATATGGTCTCAGTTATGAGTATTAATTGTGGGAAGAAACAGCTCACACAATAAAGTGCAGTTTGAATGTTACAATAAATAAGCCGTGGTAAAATAACAACCATACAAATAAAAAAACCTTCTTTTCTTTTTCTCTTTTTTTTTAAAATTATTATTTTATTGTCTGATGCAGGGTGGCACAAATATATTGACTAATTAACAAATGAATGGTTAGGTTGAGAGAAAATTAATTAGACTGGTATTTGTCTATCCCATGAGGGTTCTTCATTATATAGAGTGAAAAAAGGTCTATACTCTTTACCTTTCAACAGCAAATTTAAAAAACTGCTTAACCTCTCTGATAAAGAAGCTTTTGGTAGAAACATTTATTCATCCACAATAATCTACTCTTTTTCTCGAATAAATTCGGATGTAATTTAAATCTGTGCTTACCTTAAATCAAATTATCTACAAGATGACTACCTCTAAGACATTTTCTCTCCAAAGCCTTTTGATTCCATTTATTAACACAAGTGAATACGGTGGGTGTTTCTAAGCTCACTGTGAACACCAAGTACTGTTCTCTTCATCTACAGTATTTTTCTCCTGTGTGCGTCTCCTGATGTGCTATTTGTCAGGAGGATAAAAAAGTTTCTTCATTTTGAAAATTCTTCACCCCAATCTCATCACATTTTGTAAGATGGGGTTGAACTTAGAAGTGCAGACAATGTGTCATGGATATGACTATTATGTACAAATGAAAACTATTACTTTGCTCTGTCATGACAGCATTGTGTGACCACAACATATAATAGATATGACATTTTCGGCAGTATTTCATGTGTCTAAGCAATACGAAAACAACTTTCTGTGAACAAAAAATTTAAGCTGGAACTGAAATAAAGCCACGGTGGTTTTACATTTACAAAAAAAGCATCACACTGAAAAAATCTATTTGAGCTCTACACCTGACACCTAAATTGATTGTTGGTATATAGATGCTGCAAACATTTGCATTTTGTTAATTTTGTATTTGTGTGATGATGAGCTACACAAGTTGCATCTAGGCAACTTGTGGCAACTTGTGGCAACTTTCCCTCTCTTTTTTTTTTGCCTTTATTTAAATTTGAGCAGTGAAGCGTCTTTGATCTACTTTTCATCTAGAACCATAGGCTCCGACACCCTGTTGGAATTAGAAAGGATCTCAGACATTGACATTTAGTTAGTTAGATATTGACTATTTTCTAACCCGATTCTACATTAAACCTCTACGCTTTTTCTCATCAGTACCAGTCCTGGTACTGTAAATCTGGAGGTAGTTGCTGGGACAGGAGAGCAGTGTCTACCATTTGACCAGAGCCACTGTGGAGAAAGCAGGAAGGCCACTGAAGCTGCACTTAATAACCCTCGAGGTAGGAGATTAAACACACTACATCTATTGCTATGAGCTTGTATTACATGCATCTACTGTTTCCCCCAAGCCTCATATGTAGGGATGTGGGATTAGTACTCAAAGATCAGTATCAAGACTAGTTTGCTGGGTGTCAATATTTTTATACTGAAGCAGCTTGTTGAAACAATACTCTGATATTTTTCTAATACTTTGCTATTTTTCTTAAATGCCGACTAAGTTTAATTCACCACATCTCACAATTTCATACTAGGCAGAGTGCTGTATCAGAATTGAATAAGTCATTTGGCACAAAGAAAGTATCAGAATCTCATAGACTTATAATTCAACCATAGACTTCTCTGTGAAAAATTGCTCTAGAAGAGTAGCATTTGATAAAAGGTATGCCATGTGGAAGAGTGATATTATTATTGTTATTATTATTATTGCTTATATGTTGTTGTGACAATATCATACACACTTTTTTTAACATTTTATATTGTTTTATTACCACATTCATAAATACAAGCTGGTCACAGTGCTGAGTTAAAAAAATGTATCATCATAGATGATAAATCTGTATCTATAAATTCTGCTTGAATCTTGGAATAGTCATGTAGAAAGCATATAATATAATATAATTGAATTATATAATAATTATTATTAATTATTAATTATTATAATAATTGAATGGATAGCAATGGAAGCATACTGATTTATTTCAGACAAATGATAATAGGAGAAGGAGGAAGATAGGACTAACCCATTGTGATAAACCACCCTCTCTAAAGTTCTAATTTTATTATTCCTTCCATCTCAGGATTTACATTCATTCATTCATTCATTTATTTATTTATTTTCTTGTTGTGTGTGTTGTGTGTTTTATTGTCTTTGATTTGTACACCTTTCTTTAACTTTAAATCATCAGTAAAGCACTTTAAATTGAATTAATTTGTAAAAAAAACCTGCTATAAATAAAGTTTAATAAAGTTTAAATACATTTAATTTGATCAGAGATTCACACTCACATTCAAATCACCAGCCTCATTGCTGCTGGCAAAGCAAAGAGGAGCATACCTGCAACTCAGGAACAGCTGGCCCCTTCTCTGGACATGCTCCCATGAATCTGGGAAGAGGGTAGGGCAAGACCAGTGGGTAGGGACTCAAAACACTCTTAATGTCACACTTAGAAGGTTGAGATTCTTCCCTGGACATGGTGACCTGATCCAGGACCAGGAAATTGTTATTTGGTGTCCAGACGGTGCGAGTTTGAGGGAGGAAGGGTGGGCGCTGGAACATCAGGGTCATAGACATTGCGCCCAGGGTCACCAGATCAAAACTAGAGGTAAATAAGAGTAAAGCCCAGTAAGACTAGTAGGAAACTGCAACAAGAGAGAGTATTTTGTATTTTTTGTTTGTGTCTGTACCTTCCATCCTGCCTACTGATAGTGTAACCATATTCAGGATGCTGTGGGAAAGTGATGTTGACTCCAACCAGAGGAGAGCCATCCTGCAACATGACGCTACCTCGAATTACAGCTACCCGGCTGGCAAAACAAAGAACGGGAAGCAGGGAGGGAACAAGAGAAAAGGAGATGCACAAAGAGAGGGAGAGACGACAGGCTTACAATGATGGAGAACATCATCATTGTTTGAAGAGAGAGGCATATTGTGAAACGCCAGCCGAACGACCTTGTGTGTAAAGAAAAAGCAAGTGCATTTATTCTACTCAGTACAATAGCCTTCTTTAGCACATAGAAATCTGCCAGAGATTGCCAGGATACAAGAACCATAAATATAGCTTCACCCACTGTAAAACCTTTCAGCACCTTGTCATATAAAAAACAAAAGTTCCACATAATGTTTATATTACAATGACAGTGGTACATGCAGCAAAAAGGATGTGTTGCTTTTTTTAAATAGCCCATAAACTATCAGTCAAATCTCTGCTATTTTGAAATATTAATCTTTATAAATAGTGTGAAATGTAAAATACTGTGCTTGAATCTGAAATTATCAATGAACTGGTCAAATGAAGACAGATGTAGAGATAAACCTGTGTTGCGCACACACAGGTTCACTGATGGAGCCGATCTGTTACAACTGAAATTAATGGGAAAAATAAAGTATAGGGAGGTTTCTCCGGGTGGCTGCATGTTCCTGTTTGTGCCACCTGTCCTGAAAGCTGCCACTGATTTCCCCTCTGAAAAAAACAGCAACATACTTAATGAATTTATTTGTTTATTCCAAAAGTGTATCAGGAAAAAAAGCCCTTTGCTAGTTTTTCAGAGATGTCTCACTTCTTGTTTTTAAAACCGATCTTTCTAGGCCATCATCACAGGGCTTGATGCAAAGTATTCCCTCTGTTGGATGGCAGCGAGAGCCAAAAGAAGTGAAAAATGTATGGTGACACCTTTATGACTGGTGTAACTGAATGACACATTAAGCATCAATATGTAACAAACACATACTCTGCAGTTGGAACAGACATTGTGGGGCAAAGCACTGCTGTGTGACTACTAATCTCCAGGGGAACACAGATCACTAAGATGTTTGCACAGGCATGTGAAGACATGAAAAGCCTCATTCACATGCGAAAACACACTCTCATCAAACAATGTGAAAAATCAAATGCATTAATACTATTTAATTCGCTATTTACAACTTGTGTCAGTGCAGGCAGACAGCTCAAGGACACAGACAGACAAAACAAACATGAAGGTATTCAGAAAAACACAAACAAGCACATACCTGGTATCAAAGGGCACATCTCCAGGGAGAGTGTGTGTGGCTGCCTTGCCGAGGAGAAAGCGTATGCGGCGGTAAAAGCTGTGAGTGTGTGTGCTGGCTGGTGACGGCGGTGTGGTGGGGGACTGTTGGCTCTGCTGCAACAGGGCCAAGGGATCAGCCGAACCATGACACAGAGGGTCAGAACCACAGCTCAGCTGCTCACAGCAGTCTGGGTCTACGCAGTCAGTCAGGCCATCTGAAATGAAAAAGAATTTTAAAATATGTAAAATTAAATAAAAAAGTTGAAATGAACACAAACAATATCAAGTAATGAGTTGAGAATACTTAAATTTACACAGTTAATATAGGCAAGACAATAACATCTTTATTATGTATAGTTAACAAGGGACATTAAAGATTTAGGTGACTAAGCTGCTGAGAACACATTTTTTTTCTAAAGGCCAAGCCACTGTAGATATCTGGAGCAAAAAGACAAAAACAAAAGACCATAACACTTTAGAACTGCCAAGAAACACAGTATCGTCTGCATGGCTCACCGGCGAGAAACTCCACTACTCTACTAATCTGTGACAATGAACTGCACAAGTATCACAGGTATTAATCAAATGAGATTCATAAGGGGCAATCAGCATACAATTATAACACCTATTGCTATAAATCAGACCTGAATCACCAGCTTTATATTGTTGCGATCCATAAAAGTCTGGCGTAAACAATGGGCCGCGGAGCCAGGTCTGGCATTTGTGTTTCCCATTTCAAGCCTGTTTCTAAAAAGGCAGGAAACAGTGCTGACATTTAAATGCATCTGACCAGCGAGCAGGGAGCTAAAGGCCAACAATATTCTATTATACCCTCCTTCGACAAAGGCAGCATCGTACAATGGTTGAGTTCCATGAGATCTACTCCTCAAACTTGAAAGAAGGCTGCTAATTGATTTTCTAAAATCAGTGTCATTAAAAGAACACATGCGTAAGAATTTTATTATGCAGGCGAGCTTGTTAAAGATTACACACAAACAAAACTGTGAAAATGTCAATTTTGAACATAGTCAATACATAGAAATATGTATTTGTATGCGATTTCCCTGCCTAGTGTATGGAATAAATGATGTTTTTTTATGAGGAAGAACAATATATCTCTCCCATCCAGGCAGAATAATTGATTCTCTCTCTTCAAAGTTCCTCTTTATTCTCTGATTACTTGTGATAGCATCTTTCCATCTCTGTCTATCTTCAGAGACAAAAAGATTGTTCTGAAAGAAGGCTATGAGAGCCTACAATATATGTGCCAATTAAGAGGGAGATGGCTGAATTGTGTGGCAGAAAATTATGGCATTTGAAATGGTGGGTACAGGAGAGATAGAAAGTCAAAAGAAGTGTAAATTGTCTCCATAAGGTTGTGTTAGACTTTGTCTAGCATAATCATACTTAAACTGAAAAGTTTGACCCCTACAGCACAGACACTTGAAATTCATCAATATTCATATGACTTTACAATATCATACCGTATGTACATAGAGTATGCCTTTTTGCATATAGTGCCATATTACAATACTCGTCCCTTCTTCCAACCACCCACTCACCAGCTTAGCTCCTACTTAACCTGCTCATATGGAGGGAAAGTAAAGTTTAATGTGATATTAAATTGAATCTCCACGTATATATGTGTTGAAGGTGGTCCAACATTTTAGTAACTTTACTAACTAATGCTGGGTGACATAAATAACGGAGAGATAACATCACTTCCCACAGTGCAACTCAAAAACACCTTTCCAAATTGCAAGCTTAAGAAAAAAGCTCAACACTTTGGGAAACAATAGGCTTTGCTTTATTGCTCTATTAAGAGTTAGATGTCAAGAGTGTCGTCTCTCTCATATCTGTCCATACAGTACATGGCCACAGCTGGCAGTCAGTCAGTTTAGCTTAGCAGAAACACACAGCTAACACAAGTGAGAAAATTTGCCAACCAGCACCTCTGAAGCTCACTAACATGTTGTATGTCATTGGCTTTGATTAGTGCTTTTACACTGGGTTCTGTGGAGAATTAAACCCTAGCTGGCCACAATGATTTTCTGGAGAACTTCAACTGTAATTTCTTTTCAATACTAATTTGCTTTTAAATTATTGGTTGTTGTTGTCTAGGTTTTATTATTATCTTTATAAGGCCAAACACATAAGGGTGTCCGAATTTTAAATTCTAACTTTAACCTTCACCAATCTGCCACATTACTTTATTGACTGATGGTAAAGGTCGAGCTGATTTGAACTACTTTATGTGCTGACAGGTGTTTAGCCAATAATGATACATCAGCATTTATTAATTAGCCAATTGTTATTTAAAAATAAAAAAACATATAATATTTTTTATATTAAAACCACCAGTATGTGTTATTGTGGCTAATCTGTGTATTTGCTTTCTATGTTTCCCCTCATACTGGATGGGAACACACTGGCAGACTGGACAAAGCTCTTCCAGCAACACAGAAGACATTACACAACTGTTTTCACTGGATGACACACAATGACCAGTAACTGATATTTATGTGGGAAACCAATTGACTGCTCATTTAAAACAAGTAAAATGAGAAAGGGTTCAGTTTGTTAAAGGTGTGACTGAATTACCATTTAATAACGCTCATTTAAAATGGGCACATTTATTATGCACATTGTGACAATTATTTTACTATTATTTATTCCCTAAAGACCACAGATAAAACACAAAATAATAATAATACTATATTTAACCATCAGTGCCTACACTGTTGGCAGAAAACAGAGCTGCTATATTTGTTCCATTATTCAGCCTCTATTTTATAGTCCACAAGACATTTTTTATTACATTGCTGTGAGGTTATAATCCAGAGTGAGGGCCTGTAATTCCAGTTTTGAGAAGCCATCTACTCTGACTTTTTGAAGTGTTGGCTCATTCAGCCACCCGGCTTTGGTAAACAATGTGCAGGGGGAAAAAAAAGGTTACATTGGCGCTATCAGCACCTCACACAACCATAAAAAAAGACCAAAAAAAAAAAAAAAAAGTGTGTCGTGTTTGAGGTTTCACACTGCTGTGTGCACTGATTCAAATGCTACTCTTAACAAAACATGGAACCACACACACACACACACACACACACACACACACACACACACACACACACACACACACACACACACACAAAACAAGGTAGATTTTCCGCCAAACAAAAAGCTACGCTACCTTGTTTGCAATGATGGATTACAGCAGCAGCTTAACAGGCATGTCCATAATGGATATTTGATGGAGTTTCAAAGTGAATGGGCACAGTAGAAAATATAGAGGAAAGCGTTGTAGATGGGACTGTAATGCTGGGGAAATGACTGTAATGAGCAGAGCTCCTGGTATTCGTGAAATGTTCCTTTCTTATCACTTCACCTGAGGATTGAAAAACATAGCTCAGGGACTGAGTGACACACATCTCTCACCTGCCACCAAACAACTCCTAACTAAAGAAGCAGAAAAAGAAGCAGTGTGGTTTGCTGTATTTAGATTTGGGAAAATTTCTGAGTGCCTTTTATCCTAGCAGGTGGTATGCATATTAGACATTTTGCTGTGATAAGAGAAAAAACAGACATGCCCACTTGCACACACACACACATACACTTCATATTCAATATAATAATGACCAGCAGGACTCTACGGGAGTCTCAGCAGGACTGGGACAGCAAAGAGGGATGAAGGAAAGGAACAATGAGGCTGATTTTTCGTCAGGAGAAACAGGAGGAGAAGTAATGGAAAGGAAAGGACAATCTGCCAGAAAGACTAAAATAAAAGAGGTAAGAAAGAAAAGAAGAGACAGAAAATGATAGATGATGTTAGAATGTCACCTCCGTCGTTGTCTGTTCCATCACTGCAGTCAGTTTCCATGACAACGCTGCATCCAGGCCCACTCCATCCAGCCTGGCAGACGCAACGCCAGCCGCTCTGCTCCAGGGTACAGCGCCCATGCCCACTGCACAACCCTGGGCAGCCGTCTGAAAAGGCCCGACATATATGTTTGCAAGCACACACACAGACGCACACAATTTGGCATTTGTGAGCATGTTGGAAGAATGCAATATGAAATTCAAATCCTAAAATAATAAATTACCTTTCACTACGACATCCAAATCATGAGTAACTGCGCAGAAAAAAAGTACAATTTTGATAATAAGCAGCAACTGTAAAAGCAAATTGTCTCAACAACAATGACACTTTATTAATCTATTAATCATACCAATCTAAATATCACAAGGAATAATTAAACACTCCCACATGCACCAACACACTTCGCACCAATGTTACAGTGTTCTCCCTCCCAGCCAGGCTGGCAGATGCAGGTCCCGTCATGGCACTGGCCGTGTTCTTCACAGCGAGGGTGGCACGCTCTCTGGTCGCATGCGGCGCCAATCCAACCCTCTTCGCACTGGCACCGGCCCTCTGAGCAAACACCATGGCTGCCACATGGCACCGGGCACAGCTCTGCCGAACAGGTGGGTGGGGATATGCGTGAGAAAAAAAGCGTGCAAGTGTGAAAGGATGAGAGAATATGAGAGGGAGGGGAACAGATGGAGAAATTGAGTGTTGGATGAAAAGAAAAGGTAATAGTTGCACAGACATTGAGTAAGGGAGAAGTAAGAAAAAAAAAAAGGTCTCAATTCGAGGTGAGCTATCGGATATAGGTGAAAGAAAAAAAACAAGCAATAGAGAAGGATAACCTTAGAGACTAAAAAGTCTACTTTCTCACAATACACAATCTTCCCACCTCTAATAGCTGAGTTCCCTGAAGGAGAGGAAGAGTGAATAGACTGATAATAACAGCCAAATGATTTGTATTTGCACCGCATATTTAAACTACAGGGACTCCAATTCAGCTCTATTATTCTTCTCTGACATTTTGATCAGATTTGGTGAGTATGTTAATACGCTTTCTTTTCCTTCATCTCTTCATCTTTGTCTCTGTCAGCTCTCTCTTTTCTATATATCTTCCTTCCTCTCTCAGGCTACATTCGCTTAAATTTCTTCTCCTCCTGCTTTTGTCTATTTCCTTTTCTGTGCGCTCCTCACCCTCTAACGCTCTCTCTGTGCAGATGGAAAGCCTCATCCATCAGTAAAGAGAGCAAAGTGCTGGAGGCACACAAAGACTACTTATCCAGCTGCAGTAAAAAGTTATTTCAATTTAAATATACATAGCATGAAGAAGAAGGAAAAAGTGGATTAAAGTTGGAGAGTTTTTCAGCTCTCTATTAGAATTACATTACCTTAGCTATGCTTCAACAAGACCGGTATGTGGAATAGCTGGGTCCTTTTGATTAAAAGCCCAGCAGGTACAGTGAGGCCGCTCATATCTCAGATATTCAGCCACGGTCTATCATTATCATGGACTATATCACTTTAATAAGGCATGCATGCACCTGAGAGCAGAAGCTAATGCCAAATGCCCGCAAATCGCTGGTGTACATGGTAAAGTGGATCCTTCACAAAAAAATTTGTTAAGTTAGTGTGGTGGAAACAGAGGAAAGTCAGTCTTATAATGGCTATTTTCCTCTCAGTCAGCTTACACTGCAAGGACAAGGACACATTTCTCACAGGGTTCTGCAGAGTGCTGCATTCTACGGTATATTTTAGACACATGGTGCACTAGTCTACTACTGTAGCTAACTCACTGCCTTTTTCTTTATAATCCTATATCTTTCTATTCATTGTAGATGTGTTGTCTGTTTTAGTAGGTGGGGTTAACTGGGTGCAAAGAAATCAAAGCAGTTCTAGATGTAAGAAATCTTTTACAACTATATTTAACAATCATGCAGTAACTAATATTTAGCGAACAGATAAATGGATATGCAATAAACATCAGCAAGCTTTTAAATGCCAAGCCGAATATTCTTCAGTGTAATAGTCTCTGAAATGCCTTGCAGCAAAGTGAGAATAGAGGTCTCTCTTTTTTTCCTCGCCTGCCTTTTTTCCTCATTTAGCTGAAAGGAACTGTGTGTGCATGAGCATATGTGTGTGTTACAGTATAAATGCACAGTAAAGTGAGTGATGGTGCAAGGGGGGGCCCGCAGAGTGCTGTCATGAGTGGAAATCTCATTTACGACCAGCATGAAGTAAGTGCAAACACACACACACACACACACTCCCTTTTCACAGAGTGGCCCCAATCCATATTTCTCTCTCATGTCTATCAAATCCCCAGAAAATATTATCTGGCAAGACCATGCGTGCAACAAGAGCACTGGCAAACTAGTGACGTGCAGTTGCAATTTTCAGTGTTTTTTCTGTGTGTGAACAATAATCCTCAGGTCTTACCAGTGTAGCAGTCTGGCCCTGTCCAGTTGGGCTGGCAGGCGCAGGTGTCTGACTCAGGGAGATAGGTGCCATGTCCTGAACACTGCTCCTGACAGGCTGGCAGTGGGTCATCACAGCTCACTCCTGCCCAGCCTGCTGAGCACACGCACTCCCCGCGCACACATACGCCGTGCCCACCACACTGAGGGTCTATACAGTCCACTGCAAATAGAGGGAGGACAAAAGAAGAAGCAGGAAGAAGTCAGAGGTGATGGGAAGGGTGGTGTGTGTGGGTGGGTGGAGGGCTGTCTCATTATAATCATCAGCTCAGCGAGTATGAAAGCAGTGTTCTTTGCATCCCATCCAGGAGTTAACCACCCTAGCTACAGTCCCTGTATCTGTTCCACAACATTACATTTCATAGGACACTTAGAACTGAGGCTTTGATAAGGGGTGAAATGGGCTGGTTTGTGTGTGTGTGTGTGTGTGTGTGTCATGGTGGCCTGTGTTATGCTGTGTTAGTGTGTGTAATTACAGCTTTGAGCACTGAGCCAAAGCTCAGCACAGTTCAGCTCAGCTCAGCTCCGCTGCTCAAGGTCAAACACCTGATTCAGTCTCTGCAGGCCCAGATACTGGAGGCAACAGCAGGTCTGTCTTTAGGACAGCTGTGCCATCAGGGTATGATCAAGTGTAACATCATAATTGTAATAAATACCATGCCATTGTTTGTTTTAGCTAATTTCATGGGGTGTTTTACAGTGGACATCTGCAAGTGGAGGATATGACAAGGCCTAATGTTTCTTCTGCAAATGGAAAGTGCCTCAGCTACCTGAGTCATTTATATTGCTGTCATATGAATCGGCAATATAAACAATCAAATGCGCTGCTTTTTATTCTACTGAAAAAGTCGCAGTTTGAGGTAATATGAATTTGAAACCGTAAAGCTTTAGTTTTAAGGAGTCTGCTTTCTACAAGAGCTGCTGGTGGATTAACAGATACGATAATGCTTCTTCCCCACGCTGAGTATTTACATTTGAGTACTTGCCGATACTGAGTACTAATACCAGTACTAAACTGGTTTGCTTCTAGTATGAGTTGCTGGACATTAAAATTCTCATCAATTCACTGCACATTAGCAAAACAAGACAAAATGGCAAGAAATCCATTTTTCTGCCAAAACACATGTGGCGGCGACCAGTGTTTAATAAGAGCAACCTTTGGTGAAAAGAACAAAAGAAAAGTAAAAAGCACAAACAAAGCACAGGTTTAGGGTGAGATCCAGGATGGAGAGGAGCGAAAAACAAAGACTGTAAAATCTATAGAGGAAGACTTTGTAAATAAAGCAAACTTCACATAGCATTCTAGTTACTTTATATAACCCTTGTCAAAAGTCAAAAATATTTTTATAATATTCTTGAGAAAGAATATTAGAAGAATGACTAAGACTAGCACAGCAGAGCTTGCAATCAGCTTCACTTTTGTTGTCATCAATTATCTTAAAACAGTTTTCAACCACAGACATTTTCCCTCATTACCTACCTGTGGAGGTTAGCGTGGTATCAGGTGCACTAAGTTTTACAAGTAAGAACACTGAAGAGAGAATGTTGTGCAGATTCCACAAGATTCTGCTCATTTCAATCTGCCACTCATCCTGTTGGATTGAGTCTATCAGTAGGAGGTGTAATGATATGTATTTTATTTGAACCCAACTTTTAAAACATTGGTTAAATTCAAACCTTGACGGACAAGGGAACAAGCAGAAAACACGAGACTACAGTATTTACACATCCATCAGACAAGTCCCACTGTAACCCATTACTTCTTCTGTCTATCTGATGGATTTTAGTCTAATATTCACTCTAGTTTTCACTCATTTGTCACCACCAAATTGAGAGGGAAACATCAGTCTTTAGGTCCAAATGTTTCACTCTCTTAATTAATTGTTCGCTAATTTTGTCTTCCATTTGTCGCTGAGCACCAAAATGCTATTTTCTCTTCAGAACAAGCCAGGATACAACAACACATCTGCTTTCATATCCTCAAAGCAGTTTTTCCTTTACCTGGACTGAATCTAAGAATAAACAGCATTGTTTGCTGTTCATATTGTAAAGTTCTTTGTACATCAAAGTACTGATAAGTTTACTGTAATTCACAAAATAGTAAAATGGTTCATTTAAATGTGTACAAGTGTAGCCATTTTTGTTCTGCTGATGTGATGACGTGACAAGAGAATACATACCTTGTTCACAGTTTACACCTTTGTAGGCTGGACTACATATGCAGATTCCCTGGATGCAGGTGCCGTGGTTGGAGCAGGTGGGGTCGATACACTGACCTTCCTCCACATTGCACTCTGCCCCCTTCCACCCTGCCAGGCACACACACCTTCCTTTCTCATATACGCCGTTACCGCTACACAAAACGGGGCATGAATCTGCAGAGAGGACAAACACAGATTACACCCACACACTGAGTAGTACACACACACGCACATGCACACAACACACACACACAGAGCGCTGCAGTATATTAGCTGGGAGACCGCAGTAACCTACCATGAGTGGGGCTGCGCTCTCTTATCTCAGCTAGTGCGCGGATTCAGCAAATCCCAGCAGCCTCTGTCTCGCTCTCTTTCTCTCTCTCTCTCACACACACACACAAACACACACACACACAAACACACACATACAGTCTTCAGCTTATCCCTCACGCTGTTTCAATTTACTCAAGCACCACCTGAGCCTGGCTACCACAGCAACCCAGGAATTGTAGAAAATCCCCCGCAACGTCACCTCACTCGCTCTGAACAGGCCGTGAAAACAATTGTGAAAACGGAAGATTAGGAAGAAGAGCATTATAGGTTTACAGAAAGAGGGCGGAAAGCAGTGCCCTCTCCACGCAGCTGTGATGGAGAGCCGTGTGGCTAATGTAATGACAGCCAGGTAGAATAAAGTCAGTGAATGTCTGATGACGCACTGACAGTTACACCCGGGGATTAGATTCAGAATCATCGCCTTCTTTTTTCCTGGGATAATTTGCAATGAGACCCCGGTGCGTTCATGCGTGCGGTCATGTGTTACGTGTTTGTTTGAGCCTTTGTGAAATCTAACACTCTCCACCGCAAAGTAACACTTTACTTTTCACAACTCTTGCCAAAACTTGCTGTCTAACTTATCAAGCAAAGAACATTATAACGCAAGCAAATGAGCAAAGATGAAACGTATGAATAAATGATAAGCATAAATAAACCATACGATGTGATATCACATCACCTGTTTTTACACAATGAGACCGATAGAGCTAAAATGATTTCACAAAGGAGGATAGAGAGAGACAGAAAATGAGAAAGCAAGAGGGAAGGGGAAGAAAAAGAGAAAGAAAAAATGAAGGAGAGAAAGTATATGGGGAGACATTGTTGCAGTTAAAGAATATTGGTTTTACTATCAACAAATCCACTGACAAGACAAACAATTAATTTTTCCTACTAACAAGTTTTGTCTGTGTAGCCAAAATCTGATATAATGCATTTATCCATGTCAACTAAATCGACAATTGTCACAAAAAAACATTAAAACTCGTATGTGTAATGTGTAACACCTTTGCACAGCGAAAATTAGCGGAGCCTCAAAAATGACCAACACAAAACAAACAAATTCTAGTTACCACAAGGAAAATTTTAAAGACACACAGAGGATTGTGAAGAATTGCCTATGTCCTATTTCTGGTACTTCACATTAGTATCAGTTGCTTTTAATAAGATTTAACTTCCGAGACATTTTTCATGTCTACGGCAATACTGGTTAGCTTGCGTCTCAAATGTTTGCCTGAGGTCAAAACGTTGCATTAAATATACTACTTTCCTTTTTGGTTATTCTGGTATGCAGATTTTCTTTTTATTTTAATAGTTTGTTTTGCCTTGTACCTGTACACGGCTTGGGTTGAATATCTGTACCAAAAGTATGAGGGGTGCCCTTTGAGCCACTACAAGGCTTCAACGTGACTCATGCCGGCAGGAAGTGTTGACTTTTATTGACTGTAGCTTAACAGTGCTTGAAAAACAGCAGAATGAAAAATAGCTGGTGTGAGGAAATGGTAAGCCTAGTTCTACTGAAGAAGACAAACTCTGTGCGGCAAATAAGTGAATATACATGACTCTGTTGGTGTCCTGATGGAATTGCTGCTATTATGCAGAATTGATCCAGACCACAGGTAAACATAGAGAAGTTTTGAGTAACTGGTATTTGTTTAAAGTACAGAACACCACCAGGTCATTTCTCACCTTTGGCGCAGTCAGGACCCAGGAAACCAGCGAAGCAGTGGCAGTGTCCCGCCACACACTCTCCATTTCCATTACAGTCTGTGGAGCAACCATCCATTGAGTCTGTAAAACCACACACATTTACAAATCAGACACAGAGGACAAAGAAAAAAAAAACAACTAAACTTCAAAATATTCCACATGTAACTCCATAAGCTGGCATAGCTCTCTGTTATTGAATGAGAGATCTGATAAGCAATGGATGGCTCCCCAGACACAGTGGCTATATTAGATTAGTCTGATCCAGCTGCTATCACTCTCTGGGGAACGGCCAAGCACTCACTTACACTCAGTAGCACTAAGCACATTATACTGCATTACAGGTTGGAAACATGCTGAGCGCAAATTTACAAACATCAAGGCTTAATCAGCAAACTGTTTACAACGCTGCTGTTTGGAACGAGATTGAGGAACATAAAATCTGACATTGGGAGTGCGCAAGTTAGCAGCGAATAATACTATGTCACTGCTGTAGTCACACTCTTGGCATAGCGGATGGCGATGCTCGTTCTTAGTGTGGCTTTTTCACATCTGGATACATGTGTTTCATCATCAACTTCCTGTAGGCTGCCTTTCTTTTACCGGTGTCCTCAACTCCCATTGATATGTCCATCATGTCAGATCTCATTCTCTGGGTACAGACAGCAAAGCAAAGATAAAAAGGGAGAGCACTTGCTTTTAAAGAATTATATAAGCCACTGAGCTCTGTCAGCTCTGCTTGAGATGGAAGATTCTGGTGGTGAAGTACCCATAGGCTGGAGATGGGGATCCGAGCTGTGCTGCTGGTTGTCTTGTGCCAGGAAAGTCTTATCTAAACTAGATAGAGTAATTAAAATGAGTGTCAAGGATGTCATCCTTTATTTGACCCGGTGCCGTCCTGCTCGGCTCCTCTGAACAGGGATCAACTCCAGAGTCAAAACCACTGCAGTCCCCTGGCTCACTCTGCTCAGGGAGCATGGATCCTTCAGTCCCCTGCCTCGCGTGCACACAGTCATTTACAAACATGTGCACAAAGTTATTTTGTGACGCCCACCTTGAGGCCTGTGTGACAGATGCCCTGGAGGATAACCTCTACGGCAGTGGATCGCTACAGAAACCAAAGTCATTTTCACCTCCATCACCTGTCATTGTGGCACTGATGGATAGAAGGAGTGGCAATCATCTCTTCTCCCACACAGTTCGGAGGACTCAAAAAACTTTCTCCATATGTGTCTCTTTTGCGCTATTTGAAAAAAAGCCTCACAAACTCCAATAATGTTTCTGACACATGCAGTGAACAGAAATTCATCTGCAAGGTCACTGAGTTCTTTCTATTACAGAGGAAATGAGTGATCCATCAGAAAACCTAAAGGGCTGTAAGGTGCAAGGTTGTAACAGTGATATAAGCGCCCTATCTTTTAGGTCAATGTCTCACCTATAAAAATCTCCAGGCAATTAACGTCTAATGTATGAAGAGTGTGTCTTTATTTGTTACAGTATATAATGAGAGTGTGTGCACGTGTGCTCATCTGTGGGACATCCTCTCAGTTCTTTCCACTGACTAAACCATTTCCCAATAGAAGTCGCTCATGCCATAAGTTATTGCAGTTAAATGCTATTATAAAATAGGTGCTTCCAGCCAAGTGATCTGATTGGTCAAATAAGCATTCCAATTGTACTTTATGAGCCCGTAAAGTTTCAGCCATGCTTTATGATCCTTAGGCATTATGAATTAATAGAAAAATGCTCAGCTAACTCAAGTATTCAACCGCAAGCGAACCACCTTTTCTGTTTATCATCTATTTATAATTTTAAAGGTTTCATGTATCGACATTAAACTTTTTCTCATACTTTCTTTTGGCCGTTGTGTGAAAGATATAATATTGAGAGGATGTGTGATAACAGGTGGAGTATAGCAATTACACATGCATGAAGCTCCACTCTCTGCCAATGTACAGGCTGAGTAAAGTGAAAGAAGATGGGGGTGAAGTGGTGGTGGCGGCAAAATAACAGAAATCATTAGGTCAGAACCTTTGTGGGTCAAAAGTGAATGTCAATACTAGTGGAAGCCAAAAAATAAATAAAATAAAAGTGTTTTATTTTATATTTTTCAGCACAAAATAGAGAAACATTTTTTTGTTGTTGTTTTTGAATCCAGAATCCACAAAATATTGGAATATTTTAAAATCAGCAGCTCTCTCACCGATTCCTTCTTTCATTATTTAAACGGCATGTGACACGTTCATACATGATAGGCATGGATATCAGCATTTGAGCCGACATTTTTCTGTCCTACTCAGCAGCAGAGTTAAGATGAAACTGAACGCTAGTATGTGTGTGTGTGTGTGTGTGTGTGTGTGTGTGTGTGTGTGTGTGTGTGTGAGAGAGAGAGAGATTGACTGTTGATAGATGAAAGAACAACATAATACCTTCTGGCTGATACAGGTCAGTCACCAGCTGACCAAACACACAGGGGTTTGACTCCTTTCTTCTTTTTACCTCTATCAAGGTGATTATCCAAGACAGTGTCTTCTCTCTAATTTTACCTCACACTTCACTACCTTGGGAAATTAGTTTGACATACGGTGCAGTACACCCCCGTTTCTGTGAAAACAAGCATATTCCTGCTCACCAGCTACATTTCATGTATTGTTTTCATGTTCTTTGTGTTCTCATATTTTCCTTCTAGTCATACTCTACACTGTATTGATTTTACTTTAGTTTATTTCTTTTTACGGCAGTCTTTAGCTAAGCTCTTGTTTATACTCTCTGTTTCACGTTGTATCCAGTTACTATTTTCTGCGGAAAAGCTCAATTTCCCGACAGAGATCATCTCATTTCTCCCCCTCTCCACATAAAGCTCCTCTCTCAGGCTACAGCATACTGTGTCTCTTATTAGAATTTATTGTCCTGCAGCTCAATAGTTTTGATTTTCTGCCTCCAAAACAATGCGTTGTCTGTTTGTAACCCTTATTAGAGGTGTAAATGGGCAGTGAAATGAACTTTGACATCAATCCATTTATATTATTTTTCTCTTTCAAGCCAAATCACTTGATTAATTATTTTAAAAACCTAAGCGGACTAAAGGCTGCTATTCTGAGCCCATCTGTTGTGTCTATATTTGTTTTGATTATTAAGGAGAGAAGAAGAGAAAGAGGAAGTTAACTCTTTGTAAACACTGCTGACTCCAGTTTGGTTCAAACCACGTAACTCAAAATAGATCAGGTATATTCCAGATTTTACGAACAGCTCAAGTGTCAACAAATGTTTGACAGCTCAGAAATAAAATCTGTGTTTGGCTGTCGCACACTGTCAGTCATTATACAAAGCACCCTGTCGATTTGACAATGAAAGCTGTCTTCAGTACAATGTTTGGGAACTGTGAGGCTGTTTACTGACTGACTTACAACTTGGACCTTTTAAGAGATTTCTGATACATATTTATCTTACAAGTATTAAAAAAAACATCTGTGTAATCTTTGTGATTTATTAAATTGCAGAAAAATAAACTGCACATCACACCTTTTCAATGGTCATTATCAGATTGCCATCTGGGCCATTGAGATGTGTTTGGAAGGACAATAGCCCACCTCTAATTTAGCTCAGCAGACCATTATCACATGCTGTACCTTCATTGACTTGGTTACAATTATAAAACAAGAGTACGTCCAGTTTAGGCCCAGAACTACAGGTCAACTCTGACCTCCTCCCTGTGCTTATCAACAGTGATGCACTTTCAGGCCTACTGGCAGGTGCAGTCTGAAGCATAATGATTAGTAATGGTCATTTATTGGGGGTGACAACATTTGAATGGCTGCGTCATTGCATATTGTGTGCACTGCAGTTGCCATGTTACCTGTCTGTTACATAAAGATTACCAAGTTCTCCCTCTGATGTTACAGTGCTACTCTATTTCCCACCACTTTTTTGTTACTTCAACACTGTGTTCTCTTAAAGACTAGTGGACAAAGTGGGAGTGAAGAAACTGCCCTGGTAATTATCGACTTGTCTATATTCAGCCACGTACTCTTGCATTATTCACATCCTTCAATTTACACTTCCATCCGTGTGTGTCATAGAAATGAGCTGCAGTTAGCAAGCCCTGTCATTACTGCAGGAGCTGTCCTCCCCTTTCTAACTACTGTCTCTTACCATGCCAAGCTCACTCTTATAATAGGAAAAGTTCCCTTCAAATGTCAATGAGTTTTAAACCACTCTTGGCCATGTTTTCTGTATATCAACAGATGAAAGGGGAGAGAGGACAAGATAGTGAAGTTAACCTGAGATACAAACATTGGAATGCACACATAATACAACTCTAGAAATGTCAGGGAATGACAAATTTCACTGTTAACAAGAAATGGTTTCAGAAAAAATGACATTCTACTTCTTTCAGCGAGGCTTTTATAATCCTCCTCACCTATGGAAGTGCTGTGGAGTAGCACTTGCTCCAGGTTACGTCCATCATTGTAAAGAGCAAGGTGCCAGGTGCCGGGGTCCATGTACTCGATGAAACCTGTTTCTTGGAGGCCGCTCAGCAGTAGGCCTTTGGGAGTTTTGGCAGTTGAGACCGGATCAGTCAAGGACCTGGGCAGTGCCTTCCCATCCAGCAATTTCACAAAGTCGAACTGAACACAATATTTTAAAAACAGTACAGACAACACCATTTCATCCAGTTTGAAGGAGCAAGACAGGAATTCATGAAACCTGCACGAATGCAATGGAAATTTACAAACCAAATCTTGTGCAGTGGTGTGTGGCTGGTCTGAGCTTAGTGAAACTACCAACTGAATAGTATTGGAGAA
This sequence comes from Channa argus, assembly GCF_033026475.1. Classification (NCBI taxonomy): domain Eukaryota; kingdom Metazoa; phylum Chordata; class Actinopteri; order Anabantiformes; family Channidae; genus Channa; species Channa argus. Next base: position 7,847,517 of record NC_090206.1, read on the forward strand.
CTGCCTGCATGCAATAAGTTATGGAATAATATTAGTCGTGGATATCAGATGTGAAATGTGTAACAGGAGGTCAAAGAAGAAGCAAAATCACCATCCATGGCAGCTCAGTCCTCCAACAGACATGTTTCACAGCAGTTGGTTCAACAACTTGACGTAGCGCTGATACCATGGGCAGACTTTACCACCCAGGTTTTCAAGTAGAGCAGACTATTATTTCATCTGTCTAAATCTTCTCTGCTTCTTTCTCACCCTCTTTAACTTTCCCCACCACCCTCATCTCTCCCTCCCATCCTCTCCATCCTCAAACCTCCTTGAACTAGCAAGCACTCTGTGAGTCTTATTCCCCCTGAGGGCTGTGTGTCACACTAGTGTCAAAAACAGCTAATTAGACCTCTTCATGCAGGAGAGAGCAGGGGTGCACTGATGTTAAAAAGCAGATGACTCAGTGTGTGTTGTATTTTCGTCTGTATACGTGCTTCTTGCACGGTACAATGCTCTTCTAAACTGTGTACGTATGTGTGTGCACATTGTTTCTGGGAGTGTGTCTAACACTACATCCCGACTAAGCTGACTAAATCAAAAATCTCTGTTTTCTGGCATTAATTATTCAGATCGACACCTTCAGCTAGATATGATCTCAGTCCATGTCCATGGCAAACTCAAGCCAGACTTGAACTAAGGATGTTGCAATTATGTGGCATGCACTGTCGCCATTTAGCTAATGAGGAGCTCCTTCTTCCTTCTATTCTTACACTGTGCTCAACATGTAAAACCTCTGCGTTCCATCAACTCAGATAGAAAAAAAAACACAATATGTATTAATTTCTCCCATTTACATATTTTCTGTTGTTGTCAGAGCAGGTATAAAACAGTAATTTGTTCATGGCTAATAAATGCTACCCGTTAAAAAGGCAGACAACAATACCTGCTTGACTTGTTGAACCTGTCTGACAAATCAAGCAGAAATACAGTTTGACATCTGCATCGTGTAACTGGATTCAATGATATTTTAACATGTTTGATCAGAGACAATGTTTCAGGTGACAGGAACTTTTCTGTTTTACTGACACACAACCCGACCTGAGCAGGTATACTGCTAGTGCATAAACTCTGTCAGAAGTAAATTAGCTATTTACCAGGTAGACACGTGCCTATCGTGGGCTTGTTTACCATTCTTGTAGTTCTTCCTTATTTCCCTAGTGAATATAATTGTCGCTGTGTACAGATCTTATAATAAAATGCTCAGACCACTGACCAAATCCTTAGTTTTTAGCAGTGGATTCTAGGCAACTTCTATTTTAAATGGGCCAAGCAATTTACAAGCAACCAGAGTGAATGAAAAAACGAAAAAAAGTAAGGTTGAACTTGCTCACTGTAACACAGTGGGTCTCATGCAAGAGCCAGATACAAACAGATTCTATACAGACAGATTCAATCTTAAGTGATTTGTACAAGCAATTTAAGCAAACCTGTGGCATTCACCAATTTCTCATCCTTTGAATTCTTCTTGATTTGAATAAAATTCGCAAGTGGGCCAGAGCTGCTGTACAAGTCATTAACAGACAAACTGACTTTCTTAGCAGGAGAGAGAGCGGGAAACACATTTGACTTAATTGTAGAGTCTTAATCTGAATCCATTTGTAATTTTAAAATTATAATAAAATAGGTTTTGTTAAAACATGTAGCAAATATAACCTAATACAGAATTAATATTTAGTTCATTACAATGTCTTCACAAAGTCCATCATAACTATGGCTTGCGAAATAGTTTTTATTAATATATTTATTGTAATCTTTTTCTAATTCTATTTTATATTCTATATTCTATAATTCTATATTCCTTGTTGTAGATAAAAAACAGGTGTATTTGTTTAGATGTGATCTGTAGCTCTGCAACTCAAGCAAACAAGCCCATCTGGGTGAACAGCATGCTACAACAGGACACCTATTTACCTGAGTGTGTGTAGGCGGTATGTTCCTGCGTCCATAGACCCCCAGCAGTGCGTTGTGCGACAGAGAGAGGTTGAACTTGATGTAGGTTGGATGGTGCACAGTCATATGAAACCTCCAGAAAAGTCCTGGTGGGATTGCCTGGCTCTGCTGGGTTCCCATGTCGACCTCACCACGGTCAATAGCTCGGCCACGCACCCACTTTTCTGAAGAACACAAACAGTTAACTCTTATTGTACATTAATCAAGATGGACAGAGAGTACTAGTCAGTATCAAAGGGAGAAATGAATAACCAACCGGATGTCTTCTAACATCAACGTAATCTGTGGCTGTACTAATGAAGGGAGACTGAATAGACACAACAAATGATGAAAATGCTGGTGAAATTCCTGCTTTTTCCAGAGGTCCTGCTTTTGGTAAAACACAAGCTCTGCATAAAGATGAACTGTTTCAAAAGGCAAGTGTCTGAGAGGTGTCTGGGGCTTTGCCATACTAATATCCAGTATTTTTTAACAACTTAGTTGATTTAGGTTTAGTCAGAAATTCTGTGCCTAAAATCCTGGTCCTACTTTATTTATTTGGTCAACAAAAATCAAAGACACTTTAGTTTATGTCTGACATTTTAAATATTTTTAAGCATTTTAACACGTTTCATCACCTTTTTAGTGTAAATTTAGGTTGATTACAGTTTAGTGGAAAAAGCTGTATATTTGTTCAAACACACATACACCCACACACACACACACACACGTGCACAGGGTGCTTCTCATTTACTTAAAAAATCAAATACTATATCACTCTAAACGTGTCCCCTTATAAAAACCCTGTCAATCTGCACATTGAAAATGTTGTAAAGTTACTGTTAAGGAACTGAAAGCACAAAAGGCGTTCATATTTATTGTCCATATTTATTGATATGCTTGTATACTCATATAGATAAAAAGACTACGATAATATCTTGAAATCTGAAAAAAGTTGCATATGTTTTAAAGAAAGTGGAAATTATGTGTATATCTCGAATAATCTTTCTTACTGAAGCAAAGGGATTTTCAAATTGGAAGAAACTGCTATTTAATTAAAATGTTTTTAATATTGAAAGACAGCAAACTCTACCTATCTGTGCTTATCCATGGAACAGGTTAAATGGGAAATTTACCAAAAACTAAAAGAGAGCTCTTTTTGATGAATGATAAAAGTTGCTTTAATTAATCAGGCTGACGGTTAACATTAATCCAATCATTTTAACTAAACGGTGAATTTAAAATATAAACGAGTGGTTTAATATAGTGATGCAGCTCCATCACTAACAGTCTCTTGTGTTCTCTCTCAAGCTTCTTTACAGAAACCCTCCTTACTCTTCTGAACAAAATAACAAAATGTATACATCACTAAAGATGGTGGACTGGGACGATTTCCAGGTCACCCGAGGAAAATAAAATAATAAGAAGCCCCTACTGTCCACGTGCTCTGTTCTGCATAGTAGTGAGTCACTTTTTATGTTCTTGTGAAATTCTTAAATTAAGGTAAATTTAATTTTTTCTCCCCAAGAACCAGTAATTAGTTGACACAGACGTACACTAGTGCTACTTATGTAATACGCTTATGAACACGCCTAACAGCATTGCAATAAGTACAGTAAAGTGACAGAATCAACTTTTAGCAGGATATATTTTGGGTGGGGGACAAAAGGCATTCATTGACATATTTAACACTTAGCTTCTTCTAGCAAGAAAGACGTTGAAGTTGAAAGAAAGTGAGGAGGGCGGGGGGCACACACATGCACACACGCATTCACAAGCGGAGTCATGGCACACAGATAGCGTCTTGAGTGAGAGCACGTCTTTGTATGTGAAGAGAATAGGTCTTTCCAACAGTCCCCTGGCCATCAGCTCCTCTGCTCTCCATAAGCCTTTATCAAGCACGAGGCATGAGGCTTTTGTGTAGGGGAGCAGACGAGGCTCTCCAGCCCTCTTTGTGTCGGCCTTTATGGAGAGATATATCTCTGCTTCTAAACTAAGATGGAGAAAATATGGGGACAGAGGAAAGCCAGCCGATCGTTACAGCCACAAAGGCAGAAGAACAGCTAGGGGCAGATTCATGGATGAGGCCGCTGGCTCTCAATCTATAATGCCTGCAGCTTTACCACTCCATTATGGTGACACCATGCACACCCACCAGCTAGCCAGAATATATCACATGTACTGTCACACAGATAGGGATGTAGCTATTGGAGCTCCACTTTCTACTGTCATTGTTAGCTTTTAGCCGTGCTAGCAGCAAGACAAAAAAAACAAAAAATAAAAAAAAAAAAACAATTTGATTGATTGTCACAAAATTTTGTACAGATATTTATAATATACAGGGAATAAAATCCCGTGTCTTTGATGGTCCTCTGACTTTCCCCCCACCCACTATAGTCTTTTTTCACATTTGGGTATTTCTCAACCGGAAGCTGCCGAAACTGGGCTGCTTTACTTCCGGTGTAAGTTATTACATACGGACAATGGCAATATCTGAAAATCTGAAGCTTTTGTGCTGTACCTGAACGTTCGTGATGGCCGCCATACTCATTTGACTCATGTCCCAAAGATACTCAACTTAAAAGAAAAGGGAAAAGGGTAGAGGGAATTAGGCGAGACGATGGAGGAAATTTTAAGGTTTAAAATGCGGACTAAGATTACATTAAAGCGGGCAGCAGTCGTCTCATAAACAGAGTTGTCCCAAATCGCTTTTCTTGGAACATCTTTGTTGCACCACAGAAAAAGGAGAATGTCTTCACAAGGGCAATAAACGTTTAGCTACAGACCAAACAGTCTCCTCTTCGTGTGATGTAAGTGTGGAAGCTGCCACCTTCGCTCCTCTGCTGGACCACGATCATGTTGCCCCCCGGCCGGCAGGTCAGAAATGATGGATAACATAATGTAATATAACTGACTCCTATGGCAGAATTTTAACCCGTTTTTGTGTACAGTCTGTTTTGTGGCCTGTAATTTAAAGCTAACCAACTTAGCCTGTAAGGTAAAGCTAGTAAGCTTCACATGCTTATTGCTTACAACAATAAGTTCATTTCCATGTGTAAGGTACCACATAACACTACATTAATGGTTAATGAAAATTAGTGATAATATTTACACCGAGTCATTAATTTGGGCATAATTACCTTTATCCAGCATTGATGCTCGTAATAATACAAATATGGCATTTGTATTCGTTGACAGAGAAGTTGAAAGAATTGCTGCGATCCACCGTTACCGTGTCACTGCGTTGCACAGCGTAAAGCGGAAACAGGGTCACCCATTCGCTAAGTTCCTCCGTTTTAAGTCTATTAACTTGACATTTGTGATTTTGAGGGAAATGTCAGCTGCTCCCCTACCTCCAAATACAGTTTTGAAAATTACTTTTAATATTTGCTGAGATGATTATCATGTATACAGTAACAATAAACAATGTTTATTACATAATTACAATAGTAAAATTTATGTTTAACATGTCTCCTTTATTCTTTAGATAAATGAAAGGGGGCTGCATCCCACCGCTACCTTATAGACCAACCGCAAGTATGTTAACGTTTCTCTTACCATCACAATGACACTAGACCTGTAAATGTCTGCTTGTCTCAGTCAATCGCCAAGAATTGCAGAGACCTGGACTTTTAAGGTTAATATGCTGTGAATATCAATTCCTGTTCCTGATTAATAGGTTTTGTAGCATTTTTATTTATTGTAAAAAAGGACAGTTTCCCCGCAGGGAAGTGCAGTGCATAAGCGACAAAGCTGTAAAAGAGCAGAGACAGGGAGGACTGGGCGAATTGAGGATTAATTCCAAGTTTCAAGCTAGCAATAGCTTATTGCACTTTGTACCTTTAATGATCAAGCTAGCTCTGCTATCACTGCCTTTTCATATTGCTTCCCTAACCTAATTTCCAGTGGCACACATAATCAAGACCTTACTTTATTACATATTGATGAAAAGCTAAAAAGCTAAGCAAAGATGAAAAACACTGTTAACTTATACTACTTATCCTATTTATATCTTTGGAAAACCAGCATGTTACTATTTTTTCATGTGATTACGTCTACATGCTGACACAAATTTATAACTGTGATCAAGCTGCCAGCAAGGCTGTAGACTTGTTAGGGGCTCAAACAAAAATTGTCAAATGTCACACAAATTAGTCTCAAAATGATGGATTTTTCTTATTATCTTGTATCTCCAATTTCTTCTCTATGGACTAGAGGACTGAGGAAAGTCCATTAATTAATGGGTCAATGGCCTGAGCTAGACAGCGCTGTGACGAAAAAATGGGGAAATAGAAAGAAAGACAAAAGAAGATAAAAATGAGAGAGCGACAAGAACAAAAGTGAGTGATCAAAAAGGATTGTAAAGAAAGGGAAAACAGAGATATGTATCCTGCATGAAGCATAAATTGTCCCTGTACTAAAATCTTTGACAAACAGAATAAAGCTTGGCATAAAGAAAGTATGAGTTCACGCATTCCTGCCGAGTCTACCTCAGCAGTCTATTGCTTTTAATGCTAATCCTCAACTCTGAAAAAGAAATAAAAAAAAAGCGCGCCAGCATGGATGTCCCGAGGAAGGCAGCCTTTTATTCAACACAAGATGAATAGGACATGAATAGGGCATGGCAGTTGGCAGAACACTGGCAGCAGACAGAGCAGGCTGACGGGCAGATGAGCAGGCAAGTCCTTCTGATGCTAATTACTGTACTATGCCTCTCCGAGCCTGATGCAACCCAGGGACAGAAAGCGGCGCCCAGGTCAGCCGCAAGGATGGGTGGTATAGGGTGGGGGAGTCGTAAAAAAGAGGATTAAAAAGAGGAGAGAGAAGAGACGAGATGAGAGGAAAAGGAACAGGGCGAGAGGTCCATGTCCAAAGAGTACGTGGCAGTGTCAAGTTACAGCTGCTGATGCAAAAAGAAGAAAACCCTCATGCATATCTCGCTCTACTTCTGTCTCACTCCAGCTTCAGAAGAAGCTTCTTGCTGCAGCTTCAGAAGAATGAGAGAAGATCGAGGAAGTTTGCATCCCGCAAGAAGTCAGACAGCTCACATGGTTACTAGGGTTCCTCCAGGTCTTCCCAGCTGCTCAGGTTACTGCTGTCAATCACAGTGTCACGCCAGCACTGAAGTACTCTCTCAGCACAAAATCCAAGACTATTCTTTGGAAATATCTTTCAAAACAGCAAATCTGTTTATTCCGACTTGACAGGCAAAAGGAATACAAGCTTAAGCAAACCAATATGCGAACAAGGAGGTAAAATTCCTTCACACCTTGCTATCTTGGGCTCTAATAAGGGAAAAGCAGCTTGAAATTCACACTTACTATCTGTTACTTAGAATAAATAAAAATAAATGGCATTGCATAAATCTCCTCTTGTGCTTTTCATCATTAGCTGGCAGCAGAAGCAAGCTGTAAAAAAAGGTATTGAGGATTATTTGAAAATGTTGGGCTTGTTTAAAGGGCAGATGAAAGTGTTGCATAGTTTATTCATGTCTGCCATCAAGCACAATGTGCACAACATGCTCTTGATGGAAATGATAGATTTTTAGTGGGCAGGTCTGACTAATGATGATGCTGCCTCAGCCAATTATAGTGCTAGTGCAGCATGGTGTACACATACCCCCACAGATGCCCTCACTTAAACTATTCACCCACAACATGCAAACACATGAACACATGGAATATTTTCAGCTAAATTAGACACTGGATGGTTTCTGTGATAAAAGACATGTGAAAGAAGGAGACATTTATATTTGAACTCTTTACATTTCTAATAATGTCTCCAGACTATCAGTCTTCATCCTTCTTATAAAGTGAGTTTCTCAGAGTCAGTGTGAATTTGCCTGACCATCTGTCTATTTGTCTGTTATGTGTCTCTGAGTGTGCCAACAAAATAGATGAGCTACATTAGGGCTTGGGACACAAGGTCTAATTAATTTCTCTTGCCTTTGGGTTATTCAGGTAAAACAATTACACCTGTAATGTCTGTCTTTGCAATTAATGGTATTATCCTTCAGATTCTAATGAAGCAAAGAACAGACTAAAAGTGCAGCTGGAGTCTTGGTGAAGGGACATGTCTGGGGGGACCAGAACTGTGTGTGTGCTAGTCGATATTGAAGCGTAGGCCTGTGTGAATCTCACACACATTGGTGAAGACAACATTAATAGTGTTCCAAATGCAAGAGAGATTGAGTTTGCCGCAGGATGAATAAAAATATCACAATGGGCAAGGTTTCTATAATTACTTGGATTAAATTAAGGGCCTTTTGAGCAGGTGGCTTAATAAGCTTTCAGCCTCCTCTATCCACTGTGCAGCCTAATGAGTGTCAGTCAGAGTCAGAAGAAGATAATGCTCTTGGCCTTAGGGTCTTCCATTACTCTTTCGTCGTCACCTTTTACCATGGGGCCTCGAGCTATGTCTTTGACAGACATGTCTGAGTGTTCACAAACTCGTTCGCTTCATGACGCTGAATGCACTTACATTCTTACACAAGCAATATGTTCGTATAAACTGACATATGGATAAATCATTTTTAATTAAATTGCCCTCTACTGGTGACTGAACTGATTTAGACAAACCACTTACCTGGACCAAAAAAAAAAAAAAAAGGTTTGTAGATGTCCATCCTGCTCACTGTATATATTCTGCTCTTGATACTAACTGAAACTTAAAATTACGTTTAATTTCTTCAACTATATCTGGATGAGATGTTTTGAATGCCAGCTGAGTAACAGACAGACATGTTTTTGCTGCTAGCCTTTCTGAAGTTGAGGGCGTTCACCAAATGATCCCTACTTTTTCTTGTGTCCGTGTGCGTGTGTTACATCCTGAGACTGTACGGCAGTGTGAGGAAATCAATGAGACCAGTTTAACAGGGACCAGTCCTTCAACATTTGCACACATGCACAAGCATGACCACACACGCACATCTCATTTTCTCACACCGATACATATAGCAATACAATATGCACACATTTTGCTAACCTTCTGCACACACTGCTCAGCCTCACTTCCTCCACTCTGCACGCAGGCTAGAATATTGATGTGCTCTTTAAGAGCCCTCCTCTCTGTCTGTGTCACATTCCATCCATCTACACACTATTTCCAACCACACTATCAGATAGAGTGGAAACAATTGAGCACTAACTCCCCTTTCATACAGTGGTTTATACAATCATAGGCTCAGATGGCATTCCACAAGCTCCACATTTCATCATCTTCACTTTATAATGAGGCAATATGCCGCTCTACTGTATGTCAGTTTGTATCATTTCATATCATTAATATATCCAACGTTACGCAAAGTGAAATATTATTCGCAAACTTCGATGTACTTCATTAAGGCTGGGAATCCACTGATGGAAAGTGTATTCTCTGGGCACTTCTGCTTTTATCTGCACCACAGGATTTTCTGTGTGTGTGTGTGTGTGTGTGTGTGTGTGTGTGTGTGTGTGTGTGTGTGTGTGTGCGCGCGCGTGTATTTGTGTTTGTGTGGCCCTGACAGCATGTTCATATGCACGTGTGCCAGATACAGAAATTAAATATAAAAAACAAAAGAAAAAGGAGTGTTCACACATTCACCCATGCACATCAGCCTGAGGTTTATTATCATGGGGTGAGTGGCAATTAATGTAGCTCTAATTAAAGAGGCTTTTATGTGTAGAGGACTAAAACCAGCTCCCGGTGATCTTTGGAAACTGCTCGAGAGATAGTACCAAGAACATAAAACACAGTGGACACGGCTTGACGAGACACTAGCCATACGCAGATGACACAACATGTCAATTAGTATCTAGTGCCATGCAGCAAGCTGCCTCTTAGATAGATTAAGAATCTGCTGCTCCCGATCTTGATTTTGGCATCAAGCCAGCAAATCAAACAGAGCGCCTATCTTTATGGCATTGAAGTTGACATAAAAACAACAACACTAAAAATACACTAGCAAGAATATAAGAAGATTACTACCTTCCAATCATTCTGCTGTGCTTGTTTCATCTCTCCCTACTGTGTCATCAGTTTATATCAAAGCAAGCAGAAACTGATAACTATCCTCCAATCAGTCTCCTCAGCCATTTTTATGCCCCCACTGTTATATTATTGCTTGTGTTTATAGCAGTGCATCAAAAATAAAATCATTTATTTCAAAATAAAAAAAGAACATTTCTCTGCTTGGTTTCTCATTTTTGAAATGTCTAATAAGGTTTTTCATTAAAATTTTATTTTAATGTCAGCTATTTTTTTTCAGCTCGTGTCACTTATATGCTGGATATCTCAAACATCCTTCAAGTGGATTGGTATCCATCAATCACTGTTCTCGCCTCTCATCACTCTCATTCTTGTCTTCCTCTGCCATGTCATGCTTTTATCCTCTCCCTTCCCCGCTGTCCTTTCTCACCATCCTTCGCTGTGTAATCTTGGGGATTGTGTGGTCTCTTGGTGTGAGAGGTGATGGGTACAGCAGGATGAACGTGATAATCTGCCACACTGGATTACAGCCTAATCTCTAATCTCTCTGGCCCTCCTCTGCCCAGGGACCACCTCCACCGTGCCAATTTTATTAATCTGAGCCCCTGCATCAACAGCTTAGCTTTGCCCATTTTGATTTCCCAGCTTTCATCAAGCATATAAAACAGTAGGAGTTGAAACAATAGATTGCTGTGACCCAGCAATCGGAAGTGAATTCCATGACCCCTGCGTGCTCTATCGGAGGATTTAGCTACTGATGAGACTATTAATCCGCAGAATGTGAGGATTCATCAAGAATAGTTGCTTTAGGGATGTCCCAGGTTGCCTAGATTGCAGTTCGGCTTGTACATTCTTCATAAGTGCTGAACATAGGCTCCAACAGCATCCCATGTAATATCCATCAGAGTCAGACTAAGCGTGAAGGTTGCTGTGTCCTGCCTGACTTCATGACCTGAACACTCACAATTAATGTCCCATATAGGGGGGTTCAATTGGTGTTAGTAATTCCTTTGGCTAGCTGAGAGACAGCTACAGAATAACTATTCCAGTCACGTAAAAGCTAAGAGGGAACACTGATTAACCAATTATCTTGCCTTCCTAATAAATGAGTAATCAGTTCAAGGCTGATCTCTGGACTGATGACTCTCTATCGTATTGGAACATTTATTGTGTCGAGTGTGTTATGTATGCAAGACAGATTCCTAATGCAAAAGATACTGATTTGGAATGCATGCCAATGGATATATAGTCAGTCACAACATGTTTCAATCAATTTTAAATGCTTGTATTTACACTTGGAGAGGAGTTTCTAGTATAATTCTAATAATTGGGCATCTATTGACTGGTGTAGCAAAATGTTTTAGGTGTGCCTGCAGAATTTTTATTTCAACAAGTGTGCAAAAAAAGAAAAAAACAGGAAAAAATGAAATGATCCTTCTCAGGAGAATATACAAATTAGAATACACTGAGCAATGTCTGGTTTATTTTGTGACTATATATTATATTACAGCAAAAATGAACAAAACAAAAGCCATAAGCAAAGCAAAATAGAACTTTTGGAAGCACTTTTTTAACCAGCAGTGAACCCAATCATTGTTAGCTCAGGCTGTTCATTGCATCCTTTTTTCAAGTCCTGCATCTGTATGTAGGCAAATGATAAAGATGATAAAGCTAAAGATTATGTTCATATCTGTTGCCAATCCACTCTCCAAATGGGGTCAGGGAGTTGAAGTTGTTTCTGAGTTATTTCTTCTGGTTCATTTACCTTTACCTTTACCTGAGTACAAATACCTGGGTGTCCACCTGGACAATAAACTGGACTGGTCAGTTGATGCAGCATCAATATACAGGGAAACACAGAGCAGGCTGTATTTTCTAAGGAGACTAAGGTGTTTCGTTTTATGAGTCCATGGTAGCCAGCTTGTTTGCTGGGGCAGCAATATGAAGGCGGCAGACCGTAACAGACTGGACAAGCTAATAAGGAGGGGTGGTTCTGTTCTGGGGCTGCGTCTTGTGGCTGAGAGGAGGATGTTGTCCAAACTCCTCTCAATCCTGGACAATCCTTCCCACCCACTCCACTGTGTGCTGGCGGCACAGAGGAGCACTTTCAGCCAGAGACTGATCACAGTCAAGTGCTCCACAGAATGCCACAGGAGATCCTTTCTCCCAGTGGCCATCATCCCCCTTCTGTAAAAAGGAGGGGGACTAAATGATCAAAATGGACAAATAGCATTGTTTTGTTTTTTCATTTATTAGTTTTATTTCATTTACGTTTAGTCCGCTAGCTGGGTTTTTTCTTACTTATTGATCAGTAGTGATTGTACCGGAAGTTTTTTCCTTTCTTTTCTGCTTTTCACATCGAGACCAACTGTAACAAGGCAACACAATTTCCCTATGGAATCGATAAAATTGTTTGAATCTTGAATCTTGAATATAGAATCCCCATGTAGTGTAGGGTGAAAGAACTTCAGATGAGCTGTCTACCAAATGCCTTCCTTTACACCCCAGACAAGCTTGTATCCTTCAGCCCCAACAGACACTGACTCAAGTGACATAATTTATCAGATTTCATCAAGCTGTCCCTACTTGGCACACTTTTCCCGTAGCTTTAAAAATACCAAGAAAAGGCAAAATAAAAGCACTAAAGACCTGTTAAAAGTGAAATGCTTTAAGCCAGCATTCAACACTTTAATATTTCCTAAGTTACAAATTGCTGTATTGCATTTGTTTTTTTGTTACTAATGGGTATATTCTGTCAATAGTTGAGTGCGGAACATCTGCTATTTTGGTGTAACACTGTGTGCATATGTCAGCTCACCTCTGTCACCAGCGTGTGTGTTTTCAGGGTTGAGCGTGTCCAGCAGGTGGATGGAGCTGGTAGGTCTGGTTTTACTGCGGTCCTCCTGTTGATGGTCTGCCAAACTCAGGCCATTCTCATACAGCTGGCTCTCGCCATGCCGCAGATGCCAGGTCAGACCTAACAGGTGGACAGCTATACACACACATGCACACACACACACATGCACACGCACACACACAGTAACAGTCAAAGGGAGAAGAAAGCAGATAGAAAAGATCACTATTCACGGCATGCAGAGGGGTGTGTCTGAATTTTCTTTAATGCCCATCTTAGAGTCAGTTTATGTGCTTATTAGTTCTCAGCAAGGCAGCGGATAATTAGCAAATACACAATGAATGCACGCATACACACACACACACGCAAAAACACCCAGTATGTGTGCATGAACATGTGCATATGAACACCGACCATGGCAAAGGTGGGCAATTAAGGCAAATCTTCATAGTCTGAGCCCAGGGCTGGTATTAAAGTGCTAACACAGTCTTTTATGCATGACTAATGATGCTTTGAAAGCTGCTGCTGATTCACAATCCATATGGGCCTTTTAAACAACAAAGGGTATAGGGAGAAACTGGATTCCCCCCTCCCACTCATAAAACTGTTTACTAGGACAACAATCCAACATGCTGTTAAATAAAAACAACACCTGCCCATTAAGGAAATTAATTAGTGTCTTGCAAGGCTGTCAATAAAAGTTTCCGTATAACATTCAACTCGCTTGGACCAATCGTCAGGTTCCATTCATGTGAGATTGTACTGCAACACCACTTTAGTTTTTTACTTTAAAAGAATCTAAAAAGGTAATGCTCCTTTGCTGATATGAAGAACAAAGCCAATGAAATAAATCATTGCAGGTTTTTTTCCCTTCCTCATCTGACAGATTCCAAACATCAAACAAAAGCAAAGACTCAAATCACAAAGTTGCTCAGTGCTGGTGGCAGTCAGAGGATGGCTGCTGCATGCAGATCAAGGTAAGAAACTTCTAACGACTTCAAACATCCTCACTGTCTGTCTTCTGTCTGCTGATTGCCGACACCCAGTGAAAGCACTTGACACACGGCTGCACAAAATGGCTGCTTAGAAAAACAAATCTACAATTATACAGCATGACCAATGTAAACACAAAGATAAAGCATGCTCACATGTGCATTAATGTTCCTGCTATTTTCATGTATGCATGACTGCACACACCCACAAGCCCACCCACACTTGATCCCCAGCTGATGAAGAATACCTAATTAAAACTTCACATAGTTCAAAGCCATTTGCAGTCGCTTTCTGTTGCAGAAACACAGGAAAAAAGAAAATTACTTCTCTGGAAATTATAGCAAATCTATCATGAGCTCTGTGAGATGAAGCCAATTTGGTCCCAGGCTCCTCTTTGGCATCTTTGGGGATCCGCGATTCATACAATTCAACATTTCAACTTCTGACTAGCTCTAGCCACTGTTGGTTTAGCTATCTACCCATGCACAATATGAGCTCCTCAAAGCAGAACACTGACGATTACTAGGGCCATGAGGGAGACGTCATGCATCATTTAATTCAGACTAATTGAACTGTCAGCCTGTGACGAGACCAGACATGGACATGCACAGATTCTTCATATCAGTCTGTGTACGAGTTACTCACTTTAATTCCCCCCCACTTCACCCCCCGCCCCACCCTTTTTTTTTTTTCAAAGGGGGGATTTTCTCATTAACACAACACTGTGAAATTAGTTGTGATGACTCATTCTGATGCTGGAAAAAAACAAGTGTGACAACAAGTAACCCCAATGATCTGCTCTTGTACATTCAATTTCATGGGTTTAGTCTCCAGCAAAATCCCTTCTGGTTGTCTGGTACTAAGTTGTGCATATTTTAGCAGACAGGTGGGAGAGAAAAAAAGCAGGTAGAGAGAAGCTAAAATAAAAACATATCAATGATCACATTTTATTTAACAATGATAAATTTAGCGACAATCCCTTTGAGGTTTCCTTTAAACTACAGCCCATTATCAACTGTCTCCTATTAGAATTAAACATGAAATATAGGTATGCACCTGGAAATGTAGGTTTGTATGCATCATCTCTGTTTGTACTGCATTATATTATGCAGTAGAGTGGAACAACCTATCATAGTATCATAAATTAGTCTGTAAGAGTGCTCAGTGAGGGATGACAAGTCATTCCTAAACATTTAGCATCCCCACCATTCAGTCTCTCATGCTCCATTCTCTCTCCTTACTTCCTCTCATCTGAATTGCTTTTCTTTTCTTACTTGTACTGTGCCCCCCCCCCCATACACACATACATCTGTTAGCCACTCTACTAATGACTGTGCAGCAACAGTCCTCAGCAGCTCTCCTATCTTCTCCTCTTCACCACTCTATCCCTCCTTAAAGCCCCTCAGACCCTACTCTGTCTGCTCCTGCTGATCAGCCTCTCTCTCTGTCCCTCTCGTTCTCTCGTTTTATAGCTGTTGACCTTTCGCTACAACACTTAGCATCTAGTGTCACCGAGCACATACACACACACATATATATACACAAACACATGCTCAAGTGCGGAGGGATAAGGACCTGGGAACATGATGAGGAGAAGTTGGTGGCAGAAAGTGTGAGTTTGTGTGTATCCTCTTGTACTTTTAAGGACCCCCTGTCCTCTGAGTATTGCTAAGATCTAGCAGGTTTTAAAAGTTTATAAAGTAGAAGTTAGTTAGTATGACTAGATTCTGCCATTCAATTCATTTGTTGCAGGTGACTGACACTTCCAATGTTTGGTTTGGATCTCATGGTGGAGTTGCTATAATAATTAGCAACTGCTGACAGAAGATTATTGCCCTTAGAAACATATTTTTCCAACTCAATTTCAACTTATTAGATTTTCCTGTGATAGCTGACATTTGCGCTGTTGTCAGGAAAATACACTGTCAACAAAAAGTGTTCACCCCCACTGGAAGTGGGATTAAGCCGCAATAGGAGCCCAGAACAACAATTTGATGTCTTGCACTGTTTAGCCCACACAGACACATTTCCCCAATTTTTTTCCTGAAAAACTAACCAGTGTTTCTACACTGAGATCTTGCCCCAGGCTTGCTGTATTTCACACTGTGGTAATTTGATTAAAAAATTGTTTTAATTGCAACCACTCAAATCATAATTATCAAATTTCCCCAAATACATTGCCACAGAGACCCCCTAGAACCCCCTGGGCATTGGGTGGCTCCTGACAGTCTGGGGCAATCGCCCACTTTGTTCATTTGGTAATCACTTTTGTTTTGTTTTTTAGAAGTTTAACTCCTACAAGACAATTAATTCCAGTCTCATATCTGGATGACAAATATTAAGCCAATGCCAGAAGCCGGGTAGCTTAGCATAAAAACTGAACTAATCATAAATAGTAAAATGTAAAAATAACATAAATCATTTTAAACAAATTCAGAATCGATTTTGGGTTAAAGTTAGATGAATTCAGCAACTTTGTCACAGTGTTCTGTTCCTTGCTGCAACAACAACATGTTGAAATTGCTATGATTTACAGTCTTTATTGGTCAACTAATAGTATTGACACAGACATAAACAAGAGAAGAAAGTGGCTTTGACCAACAATGGTCCCCATGTGAAAGTGAACTGGTGACAATGCACTTATCTGGTTTGTGTCTTGATCACTCTGTCACCAGGACACGGTGTATTGTTTTGTTAAGGAACATTACAAACGTCATTACATTTACAATACAATGTACAGTATGAGCAGTTTCCTTAACTTCTTAACTCTATTGCCTATAGGAGTTGAGACATTTTTGAACATTTGTGTGAACACATAAAAAGCACACACACTCACATAGACACACACTTAGGCACAGCATGCAGTCAGTTATGCAAGCAGCATGTGCTCAGCATGAACCTTTACTCTCACTTTCTTTTTTCGCCCTGTCTGTCTATCCATCTCTCTCTCTGCGTCCATCTTACTCTCGTGCTCTCACAAAAAACGAGCATAACGCGTTAGAGAGATACTGCGAGTGAGTCCAGTCATTATAACTGAAGCGGCGACAGCAGCACGGTAGCGACAGTGAGCAGAAGTGCAACGAGCTAACAGGCCGAGGCCCTCGCACACATGAATCATTGATCAGCGTGACAGCGAGATGACTGCCAGAGGTAATAGGATGGCACTGCTGTGAGTGGGGGGGGTTCTGTACCATACCCTCGCTGTCGGCTACCCTGCAGAGATGTGCGTGGATGATGTGGCAGACTGAAGGGAACACTGTGGAAAAGCAAGGATGCTGAGATAAAAAAACTGCTCCATTACAGCTGTTAACATTAGCAGCATTAAATGCTGGACTGTAAAGACCAATCAAAGGCAAATCATTATTGTGATTGTAACTAAATGGCAACCGAGCACCACTAAAGTCTCTCCACAATTCTTTCCAGACAGCCAGGTTTTTAAAGCAGACAGTTTAAGCTGGTAGATGCAGAGATAATACTAGCTTGCAGTTGGTGCGGCAGTTGTAGCTATTGTTGTTGTCGTCACGCATGTGTGTTTATGTGTGTGTGACGATTAAAAAGAAATGATTGCGGGCTCCAGTGGTGATTAGATTTCACACTCGTGGCTGGAGAAAGAGTAGGCAATAGAGAAAGAAAATTGTGTGCCTATGTGTGTGTGTGTGTGTGTGTGCGCGTGTGCACATGTGCATACCTGTGTTGCACTACATGCTGTTATCTGCTGTTTGTAACAGTCTTAAGCTGGTCTCCAGGACTCAATCCTAAGATTGACTGTGAATATACTGTCTTATCGATGACCATTACAGCCAAGATAGCACTGCAGTCAGTTAAAATGATTTATCAATATTCCTCCATAAACGGAAACACACCTAGGCTTGATTGTCAAGTTCTTTTTGCTCTTACATATAGCTAATCACCAACTCTATACTGCCTGACAACCAAACACTACAGCTGGTTTTGCCTGGCAGGAAACACTTTCAAGAGCATCAGTCATTCGATTTAGTGTGTACATTTAGCATGTACAGTCAAAGCAATTGCTCATTCAAGTTCAGCATGGCTGTGTCAGCCTCTAGCTAAGCCACAGCTTCTGAAGGGATGGGAGAAAGAAAAGCAGGGAGACAGTGGAGGACGGAGAGATAAAAGACACGAGGAGTGAGCAAGATGAGGGGAAGAAAAGAGGGAAGAGATAAATGGGGAAAACAAGTGTGAAGGAGAACGAAGGAGAGGAACTTCAGTACCAATAAAACAAATCTGTGTCTGAGTCAACGTTGGAGTAGAAACTGAAAGAACCTGGGGGTCCGCCTGCCCTCCCGTCTTTATGCCTGTCGGCCCTCGCTCAACTTTGACAGACAAGAGGTGCTAAAGTGTTTTTCTTACTCCCCTTCACCAACCTCTTGAAAGCTACTAATACGACTGTCATGACTGTTTTTAAGTGTGTGTGCTTGCTGACATGCTTGTGTAAAAGTGTGTGTGTGTGTCTCTAAGCAGTGATGGAACCTCTCACCGCAATGTGTTGACTTGTTCAGACCTCAGGATTGTCATCTGTGTGACCTTGCTAATGAGGAATGGGATGTCCTGTTTGAATAAAAGAATAAAAAAGAAAAGAGGGATAAAGGAAAAGCCGAGGTGGTGACACATTTTTCATGTCATGAAGGATGAGATTTGCTCTATATCCTGGTGTTTATTTACCAGTAAAACTCAATGTCACTGTCATCTAGTTAGTCACGGTAGCGACAGTACACCAAGTCCAACAGATCACAGCTTTCTGCTTCACAAATTTCTCCGTTGTTCTTTCATTTCTAATCACGCCCCCTCTCTCTTTCTGTCAGAGTCCTCCACTCTCTCCGTTTATCTCCCACTCGCTGTCTTACTTATCTGGCCCCTTTCTGAAAGCTGAGTCATGTTACAACAGACAGAATAGTGCTAAATGAGCAGGGGATCGGCGCCATGTTACATTCCCCTCTGGCAGCCACCATCTACCACCACTGAGAGCTAAAACACAGCAGAAAAACAGCGACTCACCACTGCCGCTCACAGTCAAACACAGTGTGTTTGTGTGAGTGTCATATAGTAGATGAGAAAGAAAAAAGAGAGCATGTGAATTTGAGTTGCAGTGCACGGCCGTGTGGATGTGTGTGAGCATGTACTTGCCCAGTGAACTATTGGAGCTATTGAGGCCATTTTACTGCAGCCTCTCTGACCTTCTGGAGACATTTTACCAAAAGGTTCTCTTGCCATTCAAAGCTTTTTGACCAGGGTCTGTCGAGCCATTTAAAGCAATTTTACCAAAGGCTTCTGTAGCTGTTAAGGTAGTTTTAGCAAAGGCCACCAGGTTTCTTAGAGCTGCATCAGATGACCGAAATAGAGGAGTGAAAACAAAGAGAAACTGGACCAATCAATACAGACCCCAATGAGGCATGAAGCAGCTACCTGAAAGAAGCTAGTGGTAATCACACACACACACACACACACACACACACACACACACACACACACACACACACACTCCCAATCACAAAGACATAGTCATATCCCCAGTTCCATGTACATGCATAAGCTTACACACTCAGAACACATATGGGCAGACAGAAATCTGTAAGGCTCATTGATTTTGTAAGCGAGTGAGCGGTTTAAAGCTTTGTATGGACACAATGCCCTCTCAGCGTAAGCTATAATTATGCATAAGATTAAAAAAACAGCTGTTGGAACACAGTGAATAACGGTATTGTGCAGTGCAGAAAAAGGCAGCATAAGGATTCATTTACTGTATGTGGCAATATGACTGTGTCCCACTGAACTGGACTAAGCCAAAACACTCCTAATAGTAAAGGTTCTAGTTTCTAAAGGTTCTAGTTTCTAGTTTCCCCTACTGGGAATAACTCATAGCAGCCAATTGTATCCACTCAACATTGCAGAATAGATAACTGGTTGCCAGTTTGTCCCCCCTTGACTGAGCCACACAATGAGAGGATGGCCACTGATCCCACACAAACAGAAAACCACCTGTTCAAAAACTTACCTTTGAGAGAAGGTAACACATGATTAGCACTAACCCAACTCAGCGCCTCAACAGCTTCATCCAGCCAGCCATCACTAGGTGCAGCCGACCCTCTGACTTTACGTCTGTAAACAATCTCTGGCCTCCTTCCCACCACCTGCTATCAGAACAGACTGCAGTTCCTACTAGTCTGCATGTTGTGACTCCTAACACCACTGAGTTTATTATTACTGCAGAATGTCGCTAGAGTTAGAGGTAGATAAAAGTATTCAGCACAGGGAACCTGCAATTTTGAACATGTTTTCATCATTGACTTATACCATACTTTTATTTTGGACTCTTCATTGCCTCTATGTGGATTTGTTCGGAGTCTCTGTTTCCCTGTCCTTTTCATTGCTACGTCAACTTAAAAAAAACAAGGCCAAGGTGTCTTTTTCTGCTGAGACACTTCTTTAATTACTTTTCACAAAGTGACTGGATTGGAAACCTATTTATATGTAAAGTTCATTTTTAGAAAATAAAAGGTAATATACAGTAGAATGTTCAATGTAATTAGATTTTCCCACCCATTTTGACTGACTAAGCCAACTAGCGAGTTTTGTGATAAGTTATAGTGTTTACTGTAATTTATCATTTTGGCATAGAAGTTAGCTGTAATGATAACATTCTTTTACCAAGCCACGTTTCGATGTTCATACTAGTTATAGTTCACTCTCGAGTGGTTGTTGATAATAGGAATTGGCCTTGGCTTTGATAAAAGCAACATGAACTTTCACTCACTGATAACATTAGTTTTCTTGTTCATGTTACTGTGTTTACTTTCAAACTGAGTTCAAAGCCTGGAGCACTGATAAGGAATAAGAATGGATTGTAACCAGCATGAAACCTACCTGACAAACTTCCATCATGCACCTGAGTACAAGATGCCTATTAGCAATCTTTGTGCCAGTCAGAAGTTCTATTTTCTGACCACGTAATGAAGGGAGCTAGTTACTATGACAATTACTGGAGATATCTGTCCACTTCTTACACTGTTGTCCACATATCATGCATAATCTGCATGTATGACTTGTTCATTTGTCTCCAGAACAATTCCTTAACAACTGTTGCACCATAAGGAGCCTAATTGTGTTGTAAACATCTCCTTTTTGACAGTCATTCAATTACATCTGAGGCAGAATGAAGGCTATTCTAATTAAAGGTCAACTACCTTGTCTAAACAGTCCCCCATAGCCTGTGTCTTTCATGCGCTCGCTCCCTGTCTAATATCTCAAGCGTCATCAATTAGTAGAGAACCGGCTGCTGCCTCCTCTGTGATAATAACATATAGAGGTTTTTCACTTACAAAAGTGGTCATATCGTCTTATCTGATGACATGATCACTGTGCGTTTTTTAGACAGGCCACTGCTCATGGTTGTTTCCCCTTTTTAAAACTTAAAGTTTCTTTCCTAAGAATTTTTTTATTATTTTTTTTATAGTTTTGGTGCTTTTACGTAAAAAAAAGACACACACCACAGTAATAATTCATGCTAGCATAACGTAACGTTAGATAACAATATTATGTAACAAGAAACTTACATTTTCTGGGTTGAGGCAAGATGTAGCCTACTGTGACTGTGTTTCATGCTTCATCTTCTACATTTTACTGCTATAAGACTAGTTTTAATTCTGTAATAACAAAAACTAAAATAAAAATAAAAAGCAGATGTACTCTCGCTAAATTGCGACTAGTGCAGATGCGGACTGAACCTTTTGTATCCTAAAAAAAATTGATTTATTGATTAATGTTTAATCCTTATTCAATCTGCTACCTAATTATATCCCAACCTACTACTACTCAAGTAAAGTATTAAATTACGTACTTTGATTTTTGAAATCCCACTAATCTTAGAAAAAAACATAAAAAGCACCTTTCGGTGCGACTGCCCTGGTAACTGATATTTTTTATAAATGTGATGTTTGGAAAATTCTGGTACTACTACTTTTCTCAACTGTAAGAAAAGATCAACCCTCAAAAGTATTTTAAAGTTTTTTTCCACAGCAAACCTGTTGAATATAACCATAAATTTTTTTTGTCATCCTCACAGCATAGTTAATGACCGATGGTATGATTTATAATCCATGGCAGTCAATAGGTGCACTCTGTTTGCCTCACTTCCATGCTGCAATAGGTGACCAACCTGCAGCAAATATTGCAGCACTTGTGTCAGAAAATGATGGCAGATGCAGTAACTGAAAGAGTGAACCATTTCCATACTGTACATGTTGTAGATATGTCCTATTGACAGGGTGTGAGCAATACAATCTTTACTTTTCTTTCTATATGCTGTGGTTTATGATCCATTAGCACAAATACCGATGAAACCTAATGTTCTGTGGTTCTATGGTCATTCAACCCATTTTTCAGTTTCTGAGAAAATGGAGAGCTAAAGAAAATTGGGGTTTGTGATACATTGTAATTAAATGTGAGTGTGTATGTCTTCTTGATAAAATGCGCTTCCACTTGTAATTTTTTAGGTTGGCAGGCAACAACAAAACAGAATAGAACAAGCACCTAAGATGAGCTGTAATTTTCTTGTGACTTAGAGACAGACGAGGCCTTTTGAAGGAGAAATCCAGATCCAGACCGAGAAAATACCATTCAGCACTTGCCTCTAGTTTCATTTTTTAACTTAGGCTGTCACTAACCTGCATTTGTATAATTTGTTGAATGTCCATTATTTTTTTTTTATTAGGTTTTTGCATTAATTGAGCCCAAAGTGAAAGCTTTAAATAACTTGTTTTTTCCAACCAACAGTCCAAAAACAAGAGATGCTCATTTTGCAATTATATAAAATTATAACATTTCAAAATCTGAAAGCAGAAAATGACATTTTTGTAAATTAGTCACACGGTTAATTGTTCAAAATTGACAATTAATTTTGCATCAACATCATTAATTGACCAATTATTTTATCACTATTTCAGGCTGCAGATGCACATACAATTAGTTGATTACTACTACTATTTTTATGACTCATTAATCATTTGTGTAATTTTTTTTCAAGCAGAAATACCAAATAACCGCTACCATCTTCAAAAATGGATGCGCAGTTTTGTCTAACACAAAACAATAACAACACGCCCCACGGTAGGCTCTGCAAACGCATATCAGGAAAATAATCTGCTGATTTATTAGTAATGGAAGTAATGGTTGTTCATAGTGCTAATAAACACACAGCCGCACCATTTTTATTCATTTGAGATCAGCTTGAGACTGTACTGAGTTTGACCCCTGAAATTAATGACTAACTTTTAAAGCAGATGCTTTGAATTGGCATCAAACTGTGAAAGTAGATTTGCTGAAAGAAAAAGTGTAAAAGTAATGAACTTAACGCCACTAACGAGTCATTTGGCTCTTTATGGAACCACAAGGTTCCCTGAAGCATCGCATTCAGCACAACAAAAATATAAAGAAGATGTTAGCTAAAAGTGTTCACTGTCTCCGTGTCTCGCTGTGTGTGTGTAAGTGACTGAAATGTGATTTAGAGGTGATTATTTGATTGCAGGGTGCTGCTGACTTGTTCATTTCACTTGCGTCAGTAGCTTCTCCCCGTTGCCATAGAGATGGTTATCTTTTCAAAACTGACACATCCCACCCTCTCCTCATATTCAATTCAACAACTGAGTATTGTGACTGTTTAAAACAGCAAGAAATTTATTTATGCACAAAATTCTCTAATTAGCTTTTTTTTTTTTTTGACAGCATGATAGAGCAGTAGCACATAGGTTTTTATAGAGACCGAATATAAATGATGCTTAAAATAGAAATGAATTACTGGTAGTTTTGTAAGCAGCAATATTCCTCAAGATTACAGATGCAATCTTAATCTGTCCTCTATCTCTCCTTAAATGCCCCGTCTACTATCATAATGCCTGCTCCTCATATCTGATGGCCGTGTTGTGCTTAATAACAAGCTACGATTGCAGGAGGGGAGGGGTACGTTGGGAGATAAACAAATTAACAAAGCTATTCACGGCCCCTGCAACACCAGGGGGTATGGGAGGAGAGGAAAGAGGGCAGTAAAGAAGGCGAGGAGGACTGCCTTAGCTAATCACAACAGGGGGCATATGCTGCAATCACTTAGACACAGCATTATCTCTGCAATCATGTATCGTCCCATTGTTGTGCTAATTGGAAACCTTAATTTGAGACATAATATTATTGCCTCATTGTTCGCTGGGTTACTTTCCCCCCCAAAATGAATAAACAAGTCACATAACATGCAGAAAGAGGTTTTTAGGACTGGCAGTAATTTGAAATGGATATTAAGAATTAGTTCCAAATTGTGGAAAAAAAAAATAAAGTTTATTAAATTATTAAAAGCAACCACAAGTGTTCCCGGATCTGCTGGAAGGACTTTGCTGTTACGTCACTGGTTATTCTGATCCTCCACATTATACGTGAGATCAGTTAGTGCTCAGTTGCAAGCTTAACCATAGTTGACTATGGCAAATAGTGTAAAGTTTGGCTGAGCATCATGAAGATTCAGCCAAATGTAACAGCTGCCTTAAAATGATTCCCCCCTGGGTTGGGACGTGGGTGGGGGACATCTCCAACATTTTTTTGGGCTCCAGCTTGGCACAACTGTAATGAAAAATGTTTCCTTTTTTTTGTTGCTTGCTGTGTATTAGTGTAAAACCCACTAACAATGTACACAACATTTACCACAGTGGAAAGATGCAATCCATCTATTTTTTTCTTCATCTATCAACAAACTGTAATATATAAGATTGGACATATTGGTTATTATCAATATGTCCATCATATCATCAAATCATCACTTAAAAAAAAGAATGATCAAATCCTTAAAGCCAAGTTGGACAAGTTGGATGTTTGGGGAATGCTTGATGCTCAACTTGGGGGATCTTACACATAAGAGAGAGGAGAGAATAAAAAAAACATGAAAAAAAATAATTACTATGTATACTCCTCGAACTGCCCAGATAAGTGCAGATTAATATAACAATATCCTGAAGGAGGTGATTATAGTTTGAATAAAAGATTATTCATTATCATATTTAAACATGTAATTTTATTTCTTCTGTTTCTTATTACAATATTTTATGATAATAAGAAGTAATCTTCAATAAGAAGCTGACTTAATGAGAGTCAAATTTGAAATCAATAAATACAGCAGAAGTCAGCATGGCTATTATTTGATGAAGATGAGAATGTGCAATGCTACTGGGGCAGATTTTTTTCTTCCTGTCAAAAGCTGTTAATTAATTCATTAAAATTACTGGCTCATTATGTAATGGGAGGACCTAATCATCTGGTGCCCTGTGTCTCAACCTCTCTCCCCAGACAATGGCTTTAAGTCCATACCGCTTTAATCTTGCTTTTTGAATATCTTTGATTTACAAGCTAACATATCATCTATGCTTACATCCCATACATCTTGGTGCTGTTGCCATGGTGATGTCAACATGAGGATCAATCATTGCCAAGCAGGAGTGGAGCATGACACCAATTAAAAGGTGATGTCGTCTCCGAGTCATCACTCACACTCCTCACTAATGCACTAATTACCGGGGCTGGGACATTAATGGAATAGCATGGTTCAGACTGGGGATTAATCTGCATGGATTTGTGTGTATATGTGTGTGCGTGTGTGTGTGTGTTTGTGTGATTAATGCTAACCCCCGCCTGCTCCGGCATGACCTTGAGCACCACCACAGGAGGGAAATGAACTGGCTGGGTGGAGGGTTGGGATATCTGCACTTGGGGTGGTAGAGTGAAGACGATGTGCTGATGTGCAGGGCTGGGCCAAGGTTGAGAATGAACAGGGAATTTGTGCACTTCAAGGGAATTGATAAAAAGATTTTGGAATTTGACTTTGCCAACATCTTCTGATAATCTTTCAGACTACAGAATAAGTCTCAAAACTTCCAAAGTTGTATAAATCAGTAGAAAGGTGCATATTAGCATCTCCCCAGCAGATCCAGGAATACTGCATTTTTAAAATACTCCTCTGAAATGTCATAAGTAATATTAGCAAATATTTAAAGTGAAAACTTAAATATTACAATTTCTCAGAATAAAACTGGAATAAAGTCTGTGCTACAGACCCATCAGTGGGCTCCATCTCCTCTTTACAAATGACTATAATGACAAAATCATCGGACAATGTATGAGACATAAGAAAGTGTTGTAATCTGTGCAGGCGTGATTAGAAACTCATAAAAGAGTAAAGTAGGTCTTAAGAAATAAGACCTCCACGTGTAAGAGATGAAAAATTAAGGAAAATGAATTATTGAATAGGCACATATAAATATGCACAAAATTCTAAGAAAGTACAGGTAACAAGGGCAATAGTTAAGACAAAACAAGACCAATTAATACAATGAAACAACGTGGCTTTAAAGGGTAGAGCTGCAGGAAGGTGAATGTGTGACTTTGTGTAGTGTGTGAGAGGAAAAAAAGTTATTACTTAGAGTGTGTGTATTCATCATGGAATTACCAGTTTTGTGTGCTTTGGTGCAGGACAGCTAATTAAAATTTTCAGAATTTCCGACAGAGGGTCACATTTGGAATACATTACCTGCTACTTTTAAAACAAACTCCTTCAGAGTAAAAGTGTGAAATCTTCAGCAGGCCTGCTTTGATCCTTATTGATCGCTTTTTCTCTCTCCTTCCTTTATTTTTTTACACTTTGATGCCTGCAACATTCTTTAAGTGTAAAAAATTCTGTAAGGGTTTGTTTCTGTATTTTTTTTATTGATTCCATGTTCTTAATGAACTTGGCAGCCTCCCAATTTCCCGTCTTCTCTTGCCATTTGTTTTGAAAAGTTGATATATTAAATACATTCAGAACCAACCAAATCTTCTTGTGTTGTTACACCCGACCACCTTTGCACACTTGATGGTGGATGTGTGTTGAACTGTAACTCACCGATGACGTATGTGAGCAGCAGGGCCAGGGTGAGAGTGAGGAGCGACGCAGACAAGGCCGTACACTTCCAGTTGCAACAGCGGTGAGGCTTGTTGAAGGTAAACAGTGGTCTGGTCACGCTACTGCGAGGGAGGGGCCGGGGTGGGGGGGAGTACACTGTTCCAGAGGTCAGGGGGTAACCCTGTCCCGCCCCTGACAGTAGAGCTGATGAACCAGACCCTTGCTTGAACAGGAAGTGTCTATGGAGAGAAACACAAAGAACTTTATTTCAAGTGACAGGTTACAAAACCTTATGCGAAACCTGTCACTCTTCCACAGATTACAATGATAATGGAGGAAGACTCACCACTTGAAATTCTTTGTCATTTTTGAAACAAAGAGCTCTTGATTTGAGACAGAAGCAGACAAAAGGCCTCTCATTTCTAACCAGCAGCTGTTGATTTTGTTGACTAAGATGACAACTGTCGTTGGGTGATTTGATAGCTAGCTCCCTGCAAACAATACTGTATGTTTTCCCTTTGAACAATAGAGCTCTGAGGACGACGACTGCCAACGTACTTGTTGCTGAAACGTAACCTTCCTTAAATCTAATGCAGAGAGATATAGAGCTGGTGTGTTATGCCAAAATTCACATAATGTATACTGTAGTTAATTGATATATGGTGTGTTAATTTCTGGTGTACTTAATTCCCCCGACTCAAACTGTTAGTTAACAGGCAGCTTACATTAAGCTACATCAGATTAAGACTCTGTGTGATTTTTACTCACTCTATTGCATTTACTTTTTAGGATTAGAAACATTTGCAAATGACTGGAAAAAAAAAAAAAAAAACCCGTCCACAGCCCTCTAAACTCCACTCATTTGTACACCCTTATGAACTCTGCATGTGGTTAAATCCGAAATTTGACACAACCTGCTGTGCCTATTTACAGTTTGTCAAGCCGTGATGGAACGATTGCTGTTCTGTGGATTTGTTTAAAGTGCGACCAATTAATTGCTTTCTTTATCATGTGGGTAAGCAGTTCTATTTTTTTTTTGTATTGTGTGTCCCACAAACTACCTGCACCTCTGGGAGCTTCTATTTGTGTCTTTCCAAAGTAGATTATGGTGTGCAGTTGGAAACAATCGGAGTTACTTCGCAGACTTATTTAGAACAGTGGTTCAATACTTTGCCAATTAGCTCGGCACAGCACGAACATCATTTTTCTCAGGTATCTAGTATTTTATCCTGATTCTATATATGCAAATTTACACTCAGTGGAATTCAGTCTTACTCTGAAGTACGCCTGACTGGAACTCATTTAAAGGGCCCCCAAGGTGGGACATGTTCGAAGAGACCCCTCTCCTGCTATTTTTAAATGATACAGGCTGGCTCAGGACTCAGATATCATTCGTAGGACAGATTGTTCCACTTTGCCACTGCATGGAGTCCCCACTAAACCGTACCTGTCAAAAAAGCTCTCAGTACTGTCTGGGAGTATGTAATTCACTTAAACCCTTAATATCCCACATGTTTGGCTGCATTTGTCTGCTTTTAATTTAAGTGGCCTCTTAAATTTGCAAGTAACGCATCATCAAAGATTAATCCAAAAAAAGCTAAAATCAAGGAAGAAAAGTAGTCTAAGAAAATCCCTAAGCACTACAATTCCACTTGCAATTTATATTATGTTCCACCATCAAGTCGGGGAGGTGAGCAATATATGTAATAAGTGTAAAACACAGTCATTATTCACAGTTAGTGCACCATCACCAGTTAAACAACAGACAACAAAACGAACACCACAAAATCTTTTGTAATATACTCACAACACACTACTGACACAGAATAAGTCACCGAATATTAAACTATAATCTTATTTCCAGCTCAGGTCCTTCATCAGAGAAAAAGCCCAAATTTGACAAAGGGCCTCTCTGGTGCAACATTATGAGCAGCTACTGTAATGCAGAGTAGCACTGATATGAAAGAGAATGAAGAAGCCCTGGCAGCCAAGGATCAATGACTTACCTATTCCTTTTTTGACTCATCAAAGCGACTACTTAAGTTATACGACTGTATTAGTTAAATGAAGATGAGGTTCATTTTCATTATGAAAAAGCACGCGTTAGATGGCAGATGATGATAGGAAACTAAGCTGAAGGGCAATTAATCTAGGTAGCATTTCATCTATATTGTGTTTGGATAATGGAGGATGAGGGTTGGAGGGTGTCAGTTGAGGAAGCAGAAATATGGGGACTAGGAAATTATGCAATTTGGAAAAGTGGGTATGGGCAGGCAATTATAAGCAGTTTTTCTCTGGCCATTCTGGCTCCGATTAAAAAATGAACAAAGACTGCTGCTGCTATGGGCAAACAAACCATAGCTATACTGGAGACAACATCAGAAGCACAAATACAGGTATGACTCATAGTCTTTTTCTCTGCAATGCGTGTGTGTGTGTGTGTATTTTTATAGCAAACAAATCTCCTGGAGCTTTTGGAATTCACCGACAGCAATGATTGCCCCAGGTTACTGCGAGCTCTCCGGGGGCAAATACAGGCCTTGAGTGCGATCTGTCGGGGCAGACATGCAGCTTGCCAGAATGTTATTCTGACCGAGTAGTAGAGGGTGTGAGGTCACACGCTGCTGGTAGGACCACAGTCTCTGAAAGGCCCTCAGAGGACAGGCCATTAAAAAGGGGCCAGACATCATGCTGACAGTGTCACTGGACTCTAGACTGCACCCGCCTTACACCTTGTCCATTTGCCATCACACACGGCAGAAACACATCCATCTTCTCAAGCCATTAAAGCTCATATTCAGCCTTGAAGATCCACTTTACTTGAAATCAGAGCAAAATTCTGCCACTGGGGTAAGAATTTCAAGACTTTTCAGGAAGTGAGACTCAGAATCTTGACGTGTGACAAAAGAAAGCAGATGCAAATGGCAGGAAAATCTGTGTATATGGAGAAAGGAAAATTTATGTACTTTGTCTTTTTAAATGGAGGTCAGGACTTTTTAAATGGAGGAAAGTGAAAGTGCTTTACATTGGGGAAAGTATGCATAAGAACAATATTAAAAAACACAAAATTGGGAAAATGAAACGAGTTTCATTGCAATAAAATAAAAACAAAAACAAATCTTCAAAGGCAAACAGCAGGACAAGTGTGAGTTTCAGTGCATTTAAAAATGATCTCACCCACCCCTCACATTTTTAATAATTCTTGCTCAGGACTGAAGAATATTGAATCATGTTGATTTGTTGTCCTGTATTAATTTCTCTATTGAGTAAAATTGTCTATTTGTCTCTATCTTTGTAACTATAACTAATCTTTCTATGTATTGCTTTTTGTATGTCTGAATACAGCATGACCCTACTATATTTCATGTTTATCTCCCCTCCTCTCACCATCTATCCATCCATCCAGGGTCTGTCGAAGGCTGTGAGTCAGATGGGAGACTGAACAGGGAGACACCACACACCTAAGTAAGGGTCAACGATAGTTCAACTCTGAAAAGCTAGATATAGACGTGGGACAAACGCACACATAGACACACATAACTCAGCTCAGATATGTCCACATAAGACAAGCATATACAAAAGACGTCAACTACAGGTGAGCATTTCCACATTTTTGGGGCCAGTACACAGGTTGAATCCACACTGGTGCTTTTATTGCTTTGCTGAAGGTGGATTAGAGCAAAAAGGATTAGAATCCAACTAAAGAAATTGCATTTGTCAACGTGCGTGGAACTCTATTCTTTTCGCGATGCTTTTAAACGCGCTTCACTGTTCTTCCTGGCTCCCTACCTTTGATCTTCTCAGACAATATCCAGGGGCGACGCCCAGGAAGCTCTGAATTCATATCAGAGGGCAGATTTCCCCTGAGACAGAAAGAAAATGAGACTTCCCGCTCTCCAGGAGGTCGGAGTCTACGGCCCAAGGGCTGTCTCTACCTGGATATGTGAGTATGACTGCGTGTGGGTGGAGGCATATGTGCACAGCATACAGGTACATGCAAATACTTTATTTTGTGTCTGTGCGTGTGTGTGAGTGTGTGTGTGTGTGTGTGTGTGGGGGGGGCTATGATTGTGCAGAAGTTGATTTCTGTACGTGGTTGCACATACACAGTGTGCAATTCCAGTAGTCTCACTTCTTAGCGATAAGAGGAAGGGGCAAAAGGCAGGGCACCAGTCGATGCATTACAGTCCCAACATTTGTTATGGCTCTTAACACACCCAGTGTGAAACCCACTCAGATATATTGAATATCCATATCTGCATCCTTCCACTTACACGAGCTGCCCTCTCCAGAAACATTATGAATACGCAGCTGAAAAGGAAATCTATGCACACTTCAAACAACCTTAATCTCTGCTGACGCCACGTCGATACATTTCGATACAGATTCATCAAATAGACGTCGAGGAAGTGTAGTTGACAACAGATAACATCAGTTTTTTTGCCATTTTTATTAAGGTCACAGCATCACTTATAATTCTATTGGCATGAGCCCTCATGTCAAGTTAGTAAATACTTTATAAATCTTTAATATCACGCCTAAGATTGAGCTGATAGCATCATCAGGGAAAGAATAAAAAATATGAAATCATTTGATTAGCAGTGTATCTGAGAATGTGAGGAGAGGGAAGGGAGCACGTATACAAAATACACCCCAAAAGAGTTAAGCAGAAAATATTTTTTGTCTTTCCACCCAATAATATCTAATTTATGGTATGAGACACTTTTCTATTGACTATGAATATGATTATATTTTATGGTTCAGAACTACTAGCGTACTTTTATTTATTTGTATTTGTCCTTTCGGCTTATCCCATACGTTCAGGGTCGCCACAGCAGATCATTTGTCCGCATGTTGATTTGGCACAGTTTTCACTCCGGATGCCCTTCCTGACGCAACCCTCCCCAATTTCAACGGGGCCCGGGACCAGCACTGCGTGGCTGGGGATGGTCTGTTGGGGGTTAAGTGTCACTTTGACATGTGGTCGGGAAGAGCTGGGCACGAACCTCCGACCCTACGGTTGGTAGGCGGCCACTCTACCAACTGAGGCACCGCCGCCTTACTATCAAATAAAAATTGACTATAAAGTCCCAAATATAAAAATGTGTTAATACAAAAAGCCACCATCCAATATAGTGAGCCACTGCAGAGATTGTGTTTTATAATCTCATCTCTCTTTGGAAAGGAGTCCTTTATTTTCAGCAAACATTGTTTTTAATGAATGAGAAGAAGAAAATAGTTTATGGTGGATTTTCATTTAAAAGCTTACAGACAAACACACACACACAAACACACACACACAGATAAGTAATGTAATTACAATGCACTACTGACAAGTCTTTTACACTGATACTCATGTCTGGCCAATGATTAATTTAAATTGTCAGTGAATCTAATTTTATTCTTCCTTTCCTTAAAATGAGGTAAGATCTAATTATGGCCTAATGCATAACTTATTAAAACCTCTTCTCTGGTGTGGCAGCCTGCCAATCTCATCCTCACTCATAATACCAGAATTCAGCTACCGCACAAGCTCTCATTAAACATGCAAACATATTCTTTTGCACCTTGCTGTGTCTTCTCGAAGGCTGCCTCACAAATGAGGATCTCCTAAATAATTCTCTGATCAATTATTACTTATGCAGCAAGCAAATGCTTAATTCTGTTTGATGGGACGAAATTCCACCGGCTTGTCTCCAAGCATTTGGAAAAATTTATCGGGTGCTACATTTGAAATTGGAATCACAATCTGTTCCTGAAAAGAGGATTTCGCCTACATAATGAATTTAACTTTTATTTTAGAAAGTCAGACACAGATCTCCTGCTAAATCTTTCTGCAGTAGGAGGGTATGGGTATGAAAACAATCCCAAAAAAAAAAAAAAAAAAAAAAGAGAGATTCATTATGACTTTGATGATGTACATGGAATGAAATAATACCCCAGAGGCTTGCG
Organism: Channa argus; assembly: GCF_033026475.1. Classification (NCBI taxonomy): domain Eukaryota; kingdom Metazoa; phylum Chordata; class Actinopteri; order Anabantiformes; family Channidae; genus Channa; species Channa argus. The sequence continues at coordinate 7,880,180 of NC_090206.1, forward strand.
TGGTGTTCCACTTACTGCTCTCTACATGTGCAAAACATGTCCATCCTAACAAATCCTTTGGTCCAACATTCATTCTTAATCATTCTTCTCTTGATTTTTCTAAGAAATCGGGAAAGTCTGCCAACTACGAGTCACGATGAAAGAATTTTCTTTAATCTAATGATCCTCATTTGTGAGATTAAAGAAATGTCTTTAATCAAGTGACACTATGTTGAAGTAGGGTGGTTTGCCTTGAAGATATTTTCATTTGAAGGGTTTCATTGCAAAATGACATATCCACCATTTTGGATTACAAGCATTTTGGAACGAAGCCCTCCGATCTTTTTTTTGCCCATTTAGTGTTTAAAAAAATAATAAAAGCACCATGCAAAATATAACCTTTACATCTAGAGTTTGCAACAGCTTTAAGGGAAACCTATTAATTTGTTGATTTCTCTTACCTGGTCTCTAGGGGAATGTTGCTGTTGAGCACCCAGCTGTTGTGAAGCTGTGCCTGGTCTGTGTTGGAGCTGGCATCTGCCCCCTGGCTCCCCTGACTGGCCTGGCATCGCGTTGGCATGGTCTTCCTCTGCAGGCTGACTTGAGCATAGGGTGCCGGGCGGGCACAAGTGCAGGCGTGGGGTGGTGGGGGAGGTGGAGGCAGCGGGCGAAATGTGAACTGACCACCTGGACTGCTAGGCAGCTCTGTGCAAAGAGACAGAGAATAGGAGCATGGGAGGGGCAGAAAGAGGAGGGACAGGGGAGAAATAAACATAGGTTTATTAGGTGCACAGTACTATAAATTACAAATAAAAGTGGCGTGTTAGTTGACAGTTTATTGTTATTACACTGATTGAGGGACATAAATCAGTTGAAAACTGTCCCTGTCTGGCTCCTTCCCTTCCTACCTGCCTCGATACACTTCCAGCTACCCTATAAATAGGTTTTTGGCTGCCTGCAACATTGAGCAGTCTTTAAAGAGCTAACAGCTCTGGCTTAATCTGCACCCGCCAGCCCAAACTACCCATGTGATGTTTATTATGAGATCTGTAGCTCCACGGAATGAGCTAGCCAGCTGTAACTCCCTCACACTGGTAACCTCGGGGTCTCTCAATCCATCATTTATCATTCTCTTTCACTGTCACTCTCACACTCCCCGTCTCTTCCCTCCTGCTGCTTTCTCTCGCGTTTCAGTCTGCCTTCCAAAACTGAGCAGAGACTAATTACAGTGCTGCCAAATGCAAAGTGCGTGCATATGTTTGTTAAATGTGTGTGTAAGCGTCTACTGTATGTTTGCGGCTGCCTGCACGTATCGTGATGCGTGCATGCACCTGAGTTTACATCAAGCATCTTCGCACATTAGTTATGTGTGTTTTTTTTTTAGGGAACAGCTCGTGCTCGTTGCAGCATGGTTCTACGAACAGGGCGGCTCCCTCGTCCCACAAGACCGACCCTGTCCAGCTGTATTGACAATAAAAGTAACATTAGCCTCAAGCCCATTGTAAGGGAGTAAGGACTCCACTATCCAGTAGACAGATACTATTGGCCCTCAACTCTATTTGCTGCCAAAACATCAGCAATAATTTAGTATCTGGAAATGCAGCCACCTGGGACATTACCACAATCTCCCTATTCAAGTGTGAGTATTACACAGTAACACGAGGGAACAGACTTTTTGATAGTTGCCAGATGAAAACCGACTAAAGCAAAGCATTGAATAATCTTCTTGCCGGCCCCTTCATTTTCAGTTGTTGCCACAAAAACCTGCAGGTTACTGGAATCTGTACTCCCGCTACTATTAGGTTTATCGGAAATATCACAGGGAAAACAGCAAGAGCCTTTTGTAATCAACATTTGCATAATACTATATCTCTGCACATGCATGGCATCATATTGCTGCTTTGATCCCTTTTAAACTAAATTATTGCAAACTCATTTGTTAGATGCATCACTAAGTAAAATGTTCACTGACATACCACGCTTGAGCTTGAGGTTTTAAGACTCTCAGATGTTGGAATTTCACATTAATAGGATCGACCGTACACAGAAATTTTGTAGGAATGTGTTGGCAGGACAGGAGTAGTTGTTTAAATGGTCTATAAACATTTCTTCAGTAGTATTTCCACAATGCCATCTGCCCAGCTGAAATAGCAGTCTGAACATTGTTAAATCACCAGTTATGGTGACATTTCCTTTTGCATATGTGTGTGTACATATATCTGCATAATTCACATTAGAATTTCCAAAATTACTGTGTAAGAGCTGTCAACACACTCTTTGCGCAAATGACAAGTTTTTCATCTTTCAAAACACATTGTTGCTTATTGATCTTCCAACATGGCTGAACTGTCTTTGTCACATTTCTAAAGCATGTAATAAAATATTTGTCTCCATTCTCTACATACTGACACAATGAAATTATCTCTTCATTACTCATGACGTGCCATTACTCACATTGCCTATTTCACTGAAACATACAAGGCGCTCTTACTAAACGTGTTCTTCCCTGCAGTGTTGCTTATTGCTCGGGGCCATCTGTGATGATGCACATTTCACACTCGCACATAAAATTTGATATTTTTAGCGTGCTTAACATGTTATGTTGAACAACAACAGCTGAAACTGCATAGTGGTGTGTCATTTCTGAATGTACTTAACCCGTGGATGTGCCATATTTATAAACACTCTGAACCTTCAAAGCTGATTTTCTTTCAAGAAATGACATCATATCGTAAACTGCCATATACAACCTGTACATGGTAGCTTGTCACCATACTAAAGCAGTAGAAGAGTTCATCAGCCAATCAGCTCGCTTTATGTAAGACCTGCTAAAATGACAGGAAATGTATTTGTGTCATCACCTGGAGGTGCTGTTTAGTCTAAACTAATGGATGTGGAAAATGAAGGTTATTTTTGTCTTTAGCACCTCAGAGTATTAAAAATTACACGCTTAGGGAAAACGGATACATTTTTAGAGCACTAGTGCGTCGTGTATCATCGTAATGCACCAGAAGCTTTTTAGCGGTGCTTCGGTGATTCATAAGAAGTATTGCATCCTTTAATTATGTAAAGATATTTCCACAATATAAAATTATAACATGTACAAAATCATGAATTTTGTATATACATGCATATTTATGTTTCTGGACTTTTAGATTTCATTAGATTTGGGTTATTATTACAAATAAATTAAGATGTTGCTTGTTGAGGTAGAAACTAATAAATTACCATTTAGCCAGTGGAAGTGGAAACAATTTTGGACCACTGTTCTCTATGTACTTTTAGGATGTTTGATCGTTAGATTGTATTTTTGTTACGATTGTTGCAGGTAAAATGTCTTAGTTTCCATCACTGAGCATGAAATTGTGCTTGTTTTCATAAAGCGAAAAAAGGACTATGCATGTATAGACAAACAAGCCTTCTGTGTCCAACATTTCCCATAATTCAAATCAGTAGCTTGTTTTTTTAGGCTTCTCAGCGCAGTAAACACACACTTTAAATGTTATTGTCCCATTAAATTGGCTGTTAGTTGTTACTGGAATTATAAATGTTTGTTAGTAGGCCTTTGTTGCCAAGATAAGGATTATACAAATGTTGTGTAACAAGTTTAGGCACGAAAACAACTTGGTTAGGTTTAAGGAAAAAGTGTGTTTTGAGTTAAAATAACCACTTTTTAAAATAACAGCAGTTTGAAAGAGGATCCTAACAGATGTCTCTCTTTTCATGGACCTGTATTTAGTCATCCATCCATCAACCTGACGTCTTTTTTAATGCAAACACCTCTAACAGACACACTTGCTCCTTTCACAATTTCCACGGTTGCTAGAGGTTGTTATTACAACATACAGAAGACAATACACAGCAGTGTTATTCCCTTATGAGTGAACTGAATTTCATATATAAAACCTAAAACATATATATGGCATCTTACATAAATAGGGAATAAGTTAATTATCAATGCCATGACTATTTAAAATATTTGTTTTTCAATTGTAAATTTTAACTGCTGGGAATATAATGAATCTGCACAGAAAAAAATATTGTTGAGTATTTTTGAGCCAAGTGTCCCTTAGTCAGACTCCTTCAATAAGGAGTTATATGAGAAAGGCTTTTGCAGTTGAAAATAATCACAATTGTATTGAAATAATAAATCCAAATAATCTCTGCCTCTCAAAGCTCAAATGACTTGTACTTCATTATTAATTTAGCTTTTTTAGAAAACCTGAGCGTGTTATAACAGCTCTGGGTATACAATCGCTACAGCTGCTATGTTTGCTGCGTATTTGCTAGAGAGGTACATTAAAAGGAATGGAGTACAAAGTGGACGGGAGAAGGGGAAACAGACAGGCATACAGGGCCAGGAGAGAATGTAATCTTGGTGAGTTGGGTGACACAGGGGCCTGGGCTGCCAGATGGTGCTTTAGAAGGCTTAGCTAGGGCAGCTTTGGGTCTCTGCTCCCAAAGAGCCACAAAGTGACTCAACTCCTCGCTTCTCCCCACAAATGCACAAATGGCAGAGAAACACTTTCTAACTAGTGACTCCTTTCTCACTCGTTCACACAAAATCACATCAAACCTGCAAAATGTGATGTTGTGTTAAATACGAGATGTAACCTAAATAGGCCTGGGAATGTAGGGCAGGGGCCATGGAATATTTGGCGCACTAGCCAGGAGTTCAAAAACGTCAAATCAACTCTGTGGGGAGTAGATAGAGGCCAGGGGAGGGGGCTATTATAGCTCTAGATGACAGTTGTGACATTGTAGAACATCCTCTGCCCTGGGGTTCCTCTGGGACTTAGCCCTCCAGAAAAACACTTTTGGAAAGTCGCTTATGAGATACTTTCCTGGAATCACCGGCTTTTGGTTACATAAGCGAGATATGAGGGAAAGCATTTTATAGCCAGCGCAAGGGAGATCTGGGGGGATTTAGTAGGAAATGTAACAGGTAACAGGTATTTGGGCCAGGTATTAAAAATGCATTACTGTAGGTGAGATGAACTTAAAATAGCAAAGACATTAAGTATTTATAACAATTTAGGTATTTAAGGCCAAGCCATACTAATGCAACTTGAAGGAAGTGTAGTAAAAAAATAACTTGAGTCTCAACACAACACAGCCATGATTGTGTTGTGTGTGTAATAAGCTTGCTGTCACGATATTGCAATTCACTTTAGAAAGGATATTAACAAGTGCGTCTAAAAATGTTTGAATGAGAAATGAATCACGTGTGCAAAATAATCTCCTTCATGAGCGCTTGTCATGCTCATTAAAATGTTTTACTTTCAGTCTGAATGTGCCTGCCAGATGTTCAGCGCTACCTGTTCCTAGTGTTTTTGTAAATGGACAGGGGACATTCAAAATGCTACAATGAGATGAGTTTCGAAATGTGTTAAAAATCCATCACAGTCGGGATTTCACTTGGAGACAGTTAGGGACTGTGTGAAAATTATTAGCAGGACATGGATGAGAAATAAGGGAAAGTAATGTACATTTACTTTTAAATATATTCCAGTCTTATCATGTGAAAGCAGTCCATAAAAAGAGTTAGCCTAATATTAATTATGATAAGGATGCCTTTATTTTGTAATAAAATTAAATAGGTTAGACCCCAAAAAACTTTTACACTCCATAAAGTGTGGAAGCACAAAATTAAAAAATATATAGCTTGGCTAATAAAAAGAGGCAGCTACTTTTGTTGTGTAGCAGAGCATAAAAATATGAAAGTATGAAATATTAAAGTCTAATATTTAACCAAATTTCCTCCTCTTTTTCACTCTCTGTGTTTGCTCACGCCCCCTTTTTCTTTCGTTCTCTTTTCTCTTCATTATTGTGGCCGGCGCTCTGTAGTGCAGAGTTAATTTCAGTTATTACAAAGAAGGCGCGTAAAATCCATAGAGCTTGACCTCAACAATATCACACCTGCCTGTCTAACAGAAGAATGTGATCGTTTTAGAGAACATTTAACACTATTGTTGGATTAAGCCCAGCAAAAACCACATCCCACTCTAAAAATAAAAGCTTAATAATTTCCCCTAGGATAGCTTTTCATCTATCTCGCTTCTTAATTGAGTTGCATTAAATTGCCACAAAGTTTATTCCACTGCTGTGCTTCGATGAAATAAATAATTAACCCCATAAAAAGGTCAGACAACTGAAATTAGAGCTCATTGTCTTTTGTTCTTCCTTTTTGCGGTAATGAGGTGGGATCCTGAACTAGCTGACCATCTGACTCTGTAATAATTTGTCTTTGTCTTAGTAGAGTTCCTGACCAGAGATAACACATTATCTCATCACCTATTAAAAACTCCAATGTGACTCCTTTTATTGGCTTGCTGCTGATGAACTTGGTGTAAAGGATGGGGAATATCGATAATAACAATATGTATGATAAATGGGACTAATATTGCTAATCATCTTAACGGCGACCATGAAGATGATGGTGCTGATAGGAGCATCGCTGGTGCTGATGAAAATAACACAGATAATGACGATAACATAACTAATAACAATGCTAACGACGATGATGAAAACAGCAGCGATGGCAGCAGAAACACTGATAATTACATTGATGACAGTGGGCTCTAAGACAGCAATTAGAATAAAAACAGCCATTGATTCATTTCTGCAGAAACAGGGATGAACAGTGGGATCTTCATTTAACAAAGTGACACAATCATGTTGTCCAATTAAAGCAAAAAAATACAAATGAAGACATAGAGTGCTCTAAGAGCTTTTCTGTCTCTCACGGAACCAAGTCGATTTTCATACAGAGCCTGATAATTACCAGCGATGCATCATCTGGCTTTTTATAACAGAGGACTCACTCTCACTGTGCATGCAGTCGTGCCTGTGTGTTTTGGCATGTTCGTGCACGCATCCATGTAAAGGTGTATATGTATGTGCATATTTGTGTAATTGCTTGTTTGTACCCCCCATCTTCAAAAACAACTCGGGAGCAACTCCACAATCATGTTTAGGCTGCAGGTGATTCTGAAAGTAACATTTCCCTGGAGAGGCCGTGAAACCTCCTGAGTCTGGCTTCTCCTCTCTACAGCAAGAGGCTTCTTATCACTCAAACACTTCACTGCAGGGGCCCGAGCTCAAATTACATTTTCAGGAGAGCACCCTCCTTCGTTCCTGCGCAATTTAAATTGTCTGTTTAAAACTTATAATTAATCAACTGATGTTTCGCAGAGACAGGCTGCCCAACTGAACTTTTTTGATCTTAATGAATTTTGTCTGCTTCCCAATGAAGGCCACGCATCTTTGACTGGATGTAGCTAAAAGTTGAACAGGAGCTAGCTGAGCTCAGCTCGTCTCTCCTGAGGGCACAGCAGTGTCCTGATCCTTCCTGACCTTGTCACTGGTGCAGGGTACCTGGTCATTGCCACCTGCCTCGTGTTTGTGTGTGTATATGTGTCTGCTGGTGCATGTCATACTTCCGTGTTTGTGCATGCATGCATGCATGCATGCATAAGTATGCACAAGTGTGTGACAGGTTTGGAGCAGAGTCAGTAGAGACATGATGTCGTGTGAGCATTAGCCTTGGTAGAAATTTGCATCACCAGGAAGAGGGCGTGATAAGCTGTTTGAGACTCAGGAGGTGAAATGCCACAATGGCCATTATGGTGATTAGTGCACACATTCATCTTTTACAAGCCTCATGATTCTCTCTTGCTTTCCTCTTCCTACTTTCTCTTATTCCTGAACACACATTGAATATCCCTCAACCCCCAAACAATCATGACAAACACACACAAAATATGGAGGAGTTGCACACACGTGTATACGCTATATTTCCTCTGACTCCAGCACTAAAACAGGAGAAAGTGCCTGGGCTTGACAGCAAACAAGCCAACATGAAGAGATTCCTGGCAGGCTAAAGAGAGAGTAGTATCAAAGCTACAGGAATGCACCACCAGCAGCCCATTTTTTCAGTGAAAGAGAGAGTATGTGCAGCGTTGTAGCAGACCTGAGCTGCTGGTAATTAGAATGGGCTCTGAGGAGAGACAGGCAGTGGAATGAATGCAAATGAATTCACTGGCTCCTGCGCTGGGCTTCACAACCTCACTTCTCATATAGCATGCCTTACAGACATCGCACTACTGGCACAAACACAGCAGGTCTGCACTGAGTGACATAACTGTGGATCTGCACATGCCATGTCCACACAAGCGAGCACACGCATGTGCATAAATGTGCAAAAAACACAGCAAAAAACAAAGAGTGAATCCACAGGCATGAACCCAATACAAACCACACAGTACAGTTACAAACACATTCACACACATTATACTAATCCCTGCAAATGCCACAGTGTCGCTCGTGAAAGGAGGAAGGGGGGTGAAAATGCTTGTTTCAAATGAACATCCACAGCATGTCCCACAGCGGAATAAACAAACCCTTCTTAATTGGTGTCGATTCGGAATAGAGTGATGATTCATCATGCAGAACTCCCCAGCAGAGTATTGGGAACCCAATCATTTCTAATCCATATGACCTTGACAGTGGGCCAGAGTGAGACTCTAACTCCTTCTACATGCATTGTCCGACAGACAAAGTCAAGACATTGTAACTGACTTTACAACTCGTTGTATTGTGATCCACCAAAGTCAGATCACTTCGCTGATTACTCCATCTCAGCCAGCGGCAAATCTTTATGAAGCACTCAATTCTCCACAGCCTTCATAAATCAGGGTACTATAAGCTTTCAGTCTCAATGATGGCACACCAGAGACACTATTTCCATACCGCGCTGCTCCAGTCAATAATCTCAATTCCCATTACATCTACCAGTACTGTTCTCGACTTAAAGAAGTCCACTATTACTACCTCACCTTCACGTCCCTGGTGGTTTGTCACGTGAAACTTTTATCTGTAAGTCTGTGGCTCTTTCCAAGTAAAACCAGGTTGTCTGTGAAGGGGTCCTACTCTTTACTAGCTAGAACTGTAAATGACTCTAATTAAAACATCTCCTTCCCTATCTTAACCACGCATCTGGGGCCAACTACCGTCTTATTATAGAGTAGACTATGCGTGTAATTTCCCCCCACCGAGATTACAGAATAGAAAGCGAAGCACTCAGAGCATTTTATATATATATATTTATATATCCAAAATGTGTGTGTGTGTGTGTATATATATAAATATACACACACACACACAGTGTCCACAAGAGAACTGGAATGTGTGAATATGGGTAGATGGGGGAATAGCAGAAAGGATGATGGGCTGCTTGGTATTCTGACTGCAACATATAATAGATGGTTGAGAGAGATAAAGATACAAAGAGTGTGCAGAAGAGAGAGGGAGAGGATCAGAGGAAAGAGATGTGTCTTCAGCACCACCTGCAGACTTGACTGGCGGCCATCTTGCGGTCAATGGGGTGAGTGCAGCCACTGCCCTGGGTCAGCATTAACACACACCAATGACAAGTCGTTACTTGCCCTCTACTGCAACAACACCTTGCTGTTCCACTTCACTGACTGCACCTATCACACTATCAGCATGTGCACACTTGCATATGCTTTTGGACTCTCCTAGTGTTCTCCGTCTGTCTCCCTCTCTCTTAGAATCACGCATGCACGCGCACACACACCAGGAGAAGCTTAACAAATGTGGGAACAGATGCCCCACATCAGACTGCAGTTGCCCTCTGCTCCCCGGGTGCCTCCAGAGAGACAGAGCAATACAGTTAACGAAGATAAGCCACCGCAGTCCTCTGCTGTCTCAATGCATGCTGACGGTGGACAAAGACGTGATTTCTACACATTTGTTAATAACCATACCAGTATAAAGGTGTAGAGATTCAAACATAATGTTATTTTATTTTCACTGCTCTTCCCAATCACTGGTTCCGCTTTTTTCAAAAACACTTCCAAACAGTTCTTATTTGTTCTGTCTCTTAAGGACATGGTTTCTCTTCATCCAGGCTGCTATTGCCCTCTACTCACTTATTGAACTCAAGCAGCTTCTTTGATAGGTGAAGAGGAAAACAAGACATTTAGTGCTTAGACTTTCTACTGAAGTGGAAAACACGTTTTTTTTTTCAATACTACCAGCACTCTGTAAGTGTAATTATGTAAGTATTTTAAGTGTCTAAAGTGTGTATTTAGGAACCGTGGCCTCATTTGTCATATTTCTTGCGTCATATGTTCATATGTGCTTCACCAGACCATGGAACACGTTTCTATTCAAGCTCAGTCCATTTTAAATGAGCTCGGGATCAAAGACGGTGGCAGTGTTTCTTTCTTTCTTTTTTTTTTATATATTGTTGTTTCTATTGTCTGTTTCTTTGTTTTTAATGCAGTGACAAACTGTGTTTACTAACAGTGGGTTTCAGAGGTGTATGAGTGTCTAGGATCTTATTCAGTCATTTGAGAAATGTAATTCTTGAGAACAGGAATTTTTAAACAGAGCTATAAACCTCGTCCACTCGGCTTCTCTGAGATGCTCTTTTTATACCAAATGGTAATACAGACCTGTTGTCCAGTTACCCCATTATTTGTTTTGTCTTTACATTACAAAACATTTTCAATCTTATGTTGTTACTGTTACAAGTTTTTTTGAAATGTGCTGAAGGTATCTACTTCAAAATGAGCAAATGTTTTTCCAATTGGTTGCCTTTGGATGATTTACAATGAAAAAATAGGTTTAAAATAATTTACGCCGTTTTGTCCCAGCTTTCCTGGAAATGATTTTTGTAATATTGCGAGTACGTAATCATACAAAACATTCTATTTTACATCTTGTTGATTTTTAATACATTTCATACATAATTGTCTGTAGGTGTGTGTGTGTGTGTGTGTGTGTGTGTGTGTGTGTGTGTGTGTGTGTGTGTGTGTGTGTGTGTGTGTGGTTTAACTCATTCTCTTTTGTTTTAGATTCTTTTGGAATAAACATACTTTTACAAAAGACAGATTTCGATTATTAATAAACTAAAGTTTTGACAATATTGTAATTTGAAATAAACCATCTTGACAGCCGCATGCTTCGATGCACACTGAGGTAAGAGTGGTCTAAAGGTCTGTGACATTAAGGGAACACTATATTTAGTGTCCAGTGTATTAAGGAACGCTGGCTGGCCGCAGGGTCAGCCAGTAGATCAGACTAAATAAACATTAGTTAGAAAGAGAGAGAAACACGGTTACAGACAAAAGGTTTCTATTTTTTATTTTTTTTTGGCCACACATTAACTGGCAGCTTTTTATTTGACCGTTGGTGCATCAGAAATGTAATTGCTTAGCTGTTTAGATACACCGCAGACAAGGGACAAGGTTATGAGGATATATGGATGGATCAAGGGTTTAGTGTTGGCACTTTCTGGTTTGAACTGAATGACATCAATCTATCATCCCTTACAGCATCTACTCTCTATCAGACTACAGTACATGGCCTGGATATCCCCTGGTTTCCCGAATTACACGGTTCAAGATCTGTCAGCATTTAAAAACTGGACCCTGAGGCTGCCAAGTAGCCTGCTGACCACTAATCCCATGACTACGGTCTCACTCCTCAAATACCTTACTAGACGGAGTGGCACACAAATACCTAGCACTGCAAGCTTGTCAACATTATGCGAACGTGTCACAATGTAGTATGCAAATGGATAATAAAACCTTGCATAGCAATCTCAAAATTAGGAGCTAGGTCAATACACTATTACAGAGGGACGGCGAAGTATGCACTTAAACACAACCAGGTAGAAGGATGTTTAGATAGCCATTAGCTAATAACACTTTATGACTATTCAGAAGCCACTTACAGGACACACACTTGCAGACACTTATAGCTATTAGTAGCCATTAACATTCATGTATAATCATGTGGTATGATGTGCAAGGGACCCTTTTCTGTAGCAGCAACAGTGAGCTCAGAGAAAATTAAAACCCATCTAGAAGATTATGCTGTAGCAGTGGAGCACAGGTCACAATACAGGTGTGTACACAAAGCATACACATTTAAACACCATTACAGTATATATCACATAAGCACAAACTGTCACTAATGTTAGGACAGGACAGCTGCAGAAACCAACAATCCACCGCAGGGAAGAACATAAAAAGCCTACATATTAGCACCAACTCTACGTTTTAATACACACCACTAACAGTGAAAATATGACACCTCAGCCCTTTGTCTCACCCATCTCTTTTTCTATCTACAACTGTGTCTAAAAGGGCCACTAACCTCTGACACAATACGTAAAAAAAAAAAAAGAGACACAACAACCAGAAAAGACTGCCAGTGACCCCCTCTAAAAGGGTTCAGCTGCACCAAGGCTATAAAATCTTAAAAAGCAAAAGATAATATTCTCCCATACCTATGACTGTGGAGACAGCGACGAATGGCAAAAGGGGGGGAGCTGACACAGGACCCCGGCCTTAATGTAGTTTGTAATTGTAAGTGTTGGTCTTTAATAAAAGCCCAGAGTATTTGGTCAGGCTAATAGACTGGGCTCTCTAAATCCTGCCTGCCATGCATTATTCAACAGCCATTAGCTATCGCCTCATCTGAGAGGCTTTATGAGTCCCATCATCGGCTGGGACCCAGCCTAGGCACACCGGAGGTGTGTGGGGAGATGGTGAGGAGGGGATTAGCTTGGCAAAAGAGGAGAGAAAGACTGAGATGGGAAGCACAAGAGAGAGAAGGTTAAAGACGATTCTGAGGGAAAGAATCAAAGAGAAAAGCTGACAAAAGATGGGCATGATATGGCATAGGTGAGGGCCTGTGATATGGAAATTATTACAGGGAGATGAGGAAATGGCTGCATGAAAGCCAGAGGTCGTGTGGCAGGCATTTGAAAAAGGAAAGAGGTTGATGCATGGAAATGTGATGAAAAGTGACCGGTGGAAGGTGACGGGAAGGGATTGAGATGCATAGAAGTAGGTATTTGAGGCAAGCCTTGGGTCAGAGGGAGGCCGGAGAGAGCAGCACAGAATGAAAGAGAGATGCCAGGCTGAAGTGGCATTTTCTTTCAGCCGAGAACATAAATGTCAGATGCTTCCTCCCTCTCCTGTCTCAACCTTTTCTTCTTTCAATTCCCCTCACCTCCCTCTCAACCTCCCCCTGCTCCTTCCACTCCACCTCCTGCCGCCCTTCTCAATCTGCCCACCTCTCCCTTACCTCTCTACATCTCCCCAGAGTAGTGCCAGTGGTAATTTTGCTTTCAGAGACAAGAGAAGGCCATGGAACACATGGAGATGCAGGCTGCTCAGTTACCATGGTACCACTGGCCAACAGGAATGGCGCCAAGACCAGAACGTGTATGTGCATTTGTGTGTGCATGGGTGTGTACGGTCGTGGGCACGAGCGTGCACTCTTAAGTGCATCTACACGTCTGGGTAATGGGTGTTTAGCAGGTCTGCCAAACTTGTCCCAGCCACTGCCTCTCCCAGACTACCAGGTTCTCCTGACCCTCTGCGGCAGCCCAAGGACACACTCCTGTCTCTCTAATTAAAACACAACCCTGACACACATGCTGCACACTTGTGCTAACACACACACACACACAAACACACACACACACCCTGCAGGTCTGCAGCTTAAAATAACCTTAAAAGGAACAAGCAGAGCCATCATCCCCTGCACTCAACACCTCTTCAAAATCCACTCACTATTTCCTCACCAGGCAGCTCCCAGGCAGCTAACAACAAACAGCATCTTGAAAGTTTATTGGAGGAATCATTAAAGGAGCTGCAATTACTATTGCAACGTCACTCAGCTGCAGAACTATTTGACACGATCAGAAAACATGCAGATCAGTGTTGAATGTCCAGTGCAAATTATTACTGCATATTTATGAGTTACCATCTTAGATTGCTCGGTTGTTAGTGTTTTGCAACGATATACCTCATCAGTCTTTCTTATCATGCTCACCATAATTAAGTTTCCCATATGTGCATGTGTAGCCTGCCTGCATATCAGTGTGTCTGTTTGTCATTTAACACTGTGGTTGAGTATTTTCATAAACCAATATACTTAGGCATGGTATGTTTTCTATTTTAGGGACAAAAGCTGTGTGCTACATTATGTATATTGCTTGAAGGGGGGAAAACTAATAAATGTTTGGACATCACACGTGATGTGCAGCAGTGAGACAGCCTCTTCAACTCATCTCCAATAGACAATTTAGCATGTTTACTTCCTTGTTAAGTGTATGAGAGACCCTGATGGAGGAATCCCAGGGAAGCGATGGCGTCCTGTCACTGCGGGTTACCAGTGCAGGATGATTTAATGGAACTGTCTGTCAAAAGGCTGAACAACAGCCTGTCAACCAACAAGCAGAGGTAACACACACTTACAAGTATGTGCACACAATTCAGAAACACAATGGAGGCGGATTGTCAAAAACTCTCTTGTCTATCTCTCTCACGCTTGCTTTCTCTGTCTCTGTTCCGCATACACACACATAAAAAAACACACACACACACACAAACAGAGGCACACAAAATCAAAACGCAAAAGCACATATGTCCAAAAAGGTTCTGGCAAGAACTAAGAAAGACATAGATGAACAGAGAAGCGCTCAGAGCACATTCACAGAAATAAACGGTTAGAAAAACACACATCACCGGCAGCCCCCCTACCAAGAGAGGAGATGAGTGCCAGAAATGTGCTTGCTGCATCAAGCGGCACAGGTGTTATCAGAGCGGTTTGCTGGAGATCCCGCCAAACAAAGTACTACTGTCATCTCTACAGAAGTGGCAGTGTGGAAATCAGCCCAAACAAATGTAATGAATGGTTGGGAAAGTATTTAGCAGATTAGGTGGGAAACTCTATGCATGATGGGGGCCCAAATCCAAATCTCATTACATGTGGCACTGCATTAGGAGCTCACACAAGCCAGTACATAGCCCTATTCCCCAGCTCAATGCTGATTTCTATCCCCTTCTACCCAGCGAATGAGCTAGAGAGCAATCACATAAGCCAGGCATCGGGCATCTGCTATAATATTCTTTATTCTATATTTCCACCATCCTCCCAAACTGGCAGGACAGAGAGCTCTGATTAACATCAAAGCCTTTGATTGCCCCACTCAACAATCAGTGCTGCTCTCCTGTATGATGCCTGCTGTGATGCATAACAGTGTGTGTGTGTGTCTGTGTGTGAGACTGGTGAGAGAAAGGAGAAATCATGAAAAATCCTGCTAGGTGTATCAAAATGACTGACTGAATATGCAAAAACATATGTGCGCTTGCTGCTTAAGCCCACACATCAGTTTTTGGCTGCATTGTTTCGAGATGATCCTCGTCTCTTAATAAGCCGGGGCCTCTGAAGACTGCTATTTGATGTGGAACACTGCAGCACCATCCTCTGGTCTGGACAATTTACCCTGGCCCTGAAAATAGGCTGCTTCTTTAAAGATACCTCTCTCTGTGCCTAAATATGATTAGCTGCAGAGGACATTGTAGCTCTCTCCGCAGCTAATACATTTAGTATGGATTGTCTGAGGGGTAAGGATACAGCTAGCAGAGAGATCAATATTCTAAGTCCGAGTCTGTCTGGAGAAGAGGAACCATGCTGGGAGATGGTTAACTGTTCTTAAGTGGTAAATGCTGTCTGGAAGCACTGAATGCCAGGAATCCCACGATATTGAACACTTCTTCAAAAGGTAATGCTTAATGCTCAAGCTGGGCGATGGGTTACGGTGAATGTTTGCATCAGACAAGGAGCTTGTTGAAGATTTGTTGTGGATATCTCTAAGGATGAGAGATTATAAAAGGCAAATCTGGATGATTCCTTATAATCTATAGTGCACCACTCAAGACCAAAGCCCATAGAGCCTTGCTTCCATAGGGCTGATGTCAAAATGGCTCTCTAAATAAAGAATAGAGTGTCCTTTGAGATAGGGGGAAAAAGGCCGAGATTTAAGTGACTTCATTTGCATGCGTGAATCCCTCACTTAAGCCCATTTGAATCGCATACATGAGCAGGCACAGACACAAACCGACATGCACACACCTTCACACAAATTCCCAAGCACAAAAACACGCATACTTAGCAAAGACACATTCTTCCCCCTTTTCCTAGAGTCAGAGGACATTAGCACTGCATCTATTTCTGGAGGCCCATTAAGGCCGTAAAACATTTAAGCTCCACACAGAGTGATTCCTACTGTCAGATTGACCCGTTCTTTCCCCATTTCCTCAGCTCATGTAAAAAAAATCTGACACGAAGCTTGTGACAGAAACATGTATTTGGTGGCATTCTGGATTCGGCTGAAGGGGCTGGCATACCGGCCGGATGGGTGTGGTGAAAAGGAAGTGGGGCTGAGAAGAGTTAGCTGGGGTGAGGGGTAGGTGGAGATGCAGACGTTCGCCCGCCAAATGGGTCCATTTTGCTGAAATGTGAAGCCTGCACTTTCCTGACACGCTATAATAAATCTGTCAATTGTGTGTGGGTGTGCGCGTAATATGCATGTGTGCACCATGCATGAAGAAGAAACTTGTGGCATCTAAACAGGAAATATCCCCTTCCCATTAGCTCTATAGATAGTGACAGTCACAGTAACAGCTAACAGCTCGACTCACCCTAACCCAGGGTGGCATGTGCCTTGTAATGGAAATGCACTGTAACCGTGAGGGACTACACTAACAGGGGCATACATGTATGCAAACACACATGCATATTCACACACAGAGAAGCTAATGTGGGATGAGCAGACAATGTTTTCTGCCTCCCATCGCCGATCTATACATAAGTATATCATTTGCTGTCCAGTGAGGACTAAATGCATGAAAGCAATTTCAGGCTACTTTAATGTGAAATGACAGCCTTCTTGGCAGCTCTCAGAAGCTAGAATAGTCTCTATTTCCACGGGGAATGTAGAAGGCTCGAGAATGGTTGCTTTAATATGTATATATAGTTCATTATCACATACAACCTTGAAAATCCCCACAGCCTCACCCACCTACCACCCAGACACACGGTCAGAACAAGTAGAAAAAATTATTTTGCTTCAGCAGAAGCTTTATGTCTTTTGCCAAGCAACCGCTTGCTTTAATGTATTTGTACAGTACATCCATATTGCATTACATGCACATATCTGTGTACTGGGATCCTAAGACCCTGAAATTATTTGTAATGTATTTGTAATATGTTGGCTGAATCCTAAGTTTGTTCCTACATACCAGACCACTTTTTGACAGTTACACATTTAGTGTGTTCTCTTGGCTGAATGCTCCAGCACCTTCAGACTTAAACAAAATATTAGATGCTATATTGAAGTGCAAAGTGCCAGAGGTAATTTGGCTTTCAGAGACAAGAGAAGGCCGTGGTATTAAGTTGAGTATGTTTATATAAATAATAAGAATAATATGTTTAGGAGATAAAATAGGAAATAAAGCTCTTTTAAAACATAGTAATCAAAAATAAGGAGTCCAAAAATGATTGGACAGGACATCAAAAAAAAATTTTTTTTATAATGAGCGCCTGAATTTGACATCACCATGCCATTTGTGTCTTTACTGGCAATGATTTTCCAGACCTTTACTGCAGCCACTAGTTCTTGCTAAATGTCAGATCTCTTTGTCTTTAGTGTGGTTTGGTGGTCAAATGGAATTCAGATCAATTAATCTGAGATCAGGTGATTGGCAGTGAAGCAAACCTTTTTAACCCTTTGGGTTGCTTAAATACAGTAGATGAGAGCTGAGTGTTTAGGATCATTATCCTCATCATCATCCCAATGATGAATTGTTGTCCAATAAGATTTGAGTTACAATATCCAGCTGAATCCAAGTCCACTCAATGTTCTTGTTTACCTCTGCATTCATCCTGTTGCATCCATTAGCAGTGGAATCACCAATAAATGCCAGTGTGCTACTTTAGCTTTGCTGGCAGCCATACTGTACATGTCCAAGCCACAAAAGAACCAACATCACATTTGACAGATGAGTTAGTATGCTTTAGGTCATGAGCTGTTCCGGTTATCATCATCATTACTGACAACCAATATGTACGCCTACATCCCGAAGAGCATTCTTCTTACAGTCATGATGGAGTTTTTTCTTCATTATGCAAATTATTATCAGATCAGCACTTGTGCTCCTCGGCCTACCAGTTTGCCATTTTTTAGACTGCCCATATTTGATATCTTCATCTAAAGTTCTGTTATTTTTATACATAGCTTCTTCACTTGTATGGTGACCTCTTTACTCTCCATTCGACAGAGAACTCCACCTCAATCTAAAGAGCAACTCAATCAATTTCTGAGCACTGTGTTAAAATGGCTTTGTCACCCCGGTAGTTTTTTCCACGTTGATGTATTACAGCTGAGACATGGCAATTTAATGTGCTATCAATTATTTTATTTTAAATCCACTGTGTTGCAGCACAGAGCCCAGAGAACTAAAACTGTGTCACTGTTCAAATGAAGAAAAATAAATTTTTTGTTATTTGTTCGCACAAAGCCAAAATGTTTTTTTTAGATCTTGTCTTCAATGATTGTGAATATAAAATGTATATCTTCTAGTAGCTGAATTTTAAAAACGTAAATATCTTAACAAGAAAGTAATTATTGTTAAAAAAAAACAGGCTTGTATGACATAAGGGGTAATGATAATTCACATCACAGATAAACAAAGGCTTTAATTTATAAGTATATTAGGTTTTGACAATGTAAATTATGTGCTATGCTAAGGTACATTTACGAATGAAAGCTTAATTATTACGCCAAAATGTTTTAGAGATGAATCACAGTGAACAGCATAATCACATTTCAGGATAACATAGCACATAGTTTAGATGTCAAATCCTTCTCTGGCACATCACACCATTCCCATAAAAATCACAGAACAATTTGACTTGCAAGTGACTTTACACCAAATTTAATGTAATGACCAATTTAGAAAAATAGCGAATACAGTAGTTTTTACAAAGACAAAGCCTTTGTGACGTGGGTTGCTGGGAATTGGTGTTCTGAGTAATCCATCAGTACAGCTAAATTAACTGCGTAGAAACAACCCTTCCGGTCTGGGGCAGAGCTGTAGCTGGACAAGCTGCACCATGTTCCTGGCATGCTCCATTGATGAACACTGCAGCGTGGAGCACTGGCTGAACGCCTCTGCTAGAGAGACCTTTTAGGATTTATAGGAGCATTAAGAGTAAAATAATTAAGACAGTAAAGGTTTTTGTCAGTGCTTGATTTGGCTAAACCTCGGATGAACCTTGTGTCACCTTCTTCCTTCTGTTTACTGCTTACCGAAGCCATTGCCAAGTAAAACTATGAGGTTTATACATCTTATACACTCATTATGTGCCAATTAATCTTTCGATCACTCATAAAATATTTTCTGCTATAGGCAAGGTGTTGTCTCCTAGGAGTTCGGTCTGTGCTTATTGACCCACACCTTGTTATTTTTTTCTGTAATATTCTTACTTTGACTGGTCTTCTCTTTCAGAACAAAAAGAAAGAAAAGAGAGAATTATAGTATAAAAGCTTTTGCCTTGGATGCACCCTGTACAGTAACAATACAGTACAATTTCTTGTAAATTGATTTTGTACATTTCAAAGGCACAGTAGTGCACCCAAGTGTTGGAAATGACCTTTAAATGCATGTGGCATTAAGCAAAAGTGAGAAAATCTGTGTGAAACCCTTTTTTGCATGTTTCAATGAACAATGAACATTTACCCCTACATCACAGTCTGTGTGACTGCTAACTCCTACTATTGATCTGAGGAGGCAGTAAACAAGCTATGTGCTTCTCATTGACATAATCCTGCTATACAGGTGACCCCACAGCTAGCTGACAAAAACAAGAGCCATGCTGCTTTCCCACACATGAACTGGCTGAACTGGCACCAAGTTTTCATCTTTATATATCTCATGAGAAGCCATTATGTTACACCTGCACCACGTGCTCTTTGGTAAAAACGCAAACTCCTCCTGTTTACCTCCATTTGAAAGTGTTCGGTGTTTTCAGGTATTGACTGTGAAAACGAATTTCCTCTCAGAGGATAATAAAGTATCTGTCCACTTTACTGAGGTGCAGGGTTATTCTGCCTTTGTCAATAATATTCGTGTAGATGTGTTTTCTCTGCTATACTGCAGCACCGGGGACTAGTCAATATCCCACAATGCACCTCTGACCTGTGGGCAAACCTGCCTCACTCTTCCTTTCAACTTCCGATGGACATTGATTTTCTAGCAGCTCTCGCTCATGTATAAATGTGGCAATTGAGGAGAAGTGAATAGGGTGTCTTTTAAGAACAGATCAGGTGCTTTGAGTAGATAAGAAAATACAGAATATTATCTCAACTGCAACTAACTCGCAACAATACAAATCTAAGAAGCATTCTAGAATTCTAAAAACAGCCAGAACAAGAATTTTGTGCCGATGTTTTTGGTCTATTGATCACAAAATACAGTGTGTAAATGTAAGGAGTGTTACACCATGGATGCATGATATGTTAGGTGCTATTCTAGGGTGAAAGTGTGTGTACAATATGTGTGTGCCTGTTTGTATGTGTGTATTAGTGAGAGAAGGTGGTATCTAGGTCTGTGTGATGAATCTGTTTCAGTGGCAAGCAAGGTGCTGCGAGCAGCATGCCGTCTGTTAATTCACATTCGCCGCGGGTGGTTAGAGTCTGTGGCTGATGATACTGGGAGGTGTTGAGAAAAGAAGGGAGAGAGGAGCGAGAGAGATGACAAATTAACAAAAGCTATGTGCAGGGATGATCCCTGATGCCAAACATTGGCAAAACAAATTTTTAAGTATATGTATAACACCCTGACATGCAATGGTTCACTTCTAGCTGCATACTAGTAAATAATTGCACAAAGAAAAAAAAAGCTTGAAAATTGCACACTGCTGCAACTTGAAAAAAAAAAAAAAAATCAGCTTTACCGAAATAAAATAAAATAAAAAATCAGCTCAACGTGCTGGAGTGTAAAGCCACTCTTCGCTTGTATAAGTAAAATTAGCTGGAGCAGCAATCTCAGCTGGAGAGGTTTTGATCTCTCAGCCATCATGTCTTCATTAAAGTATTAACTGATGATTGCAGCACCACCAACCAGCCTTGTTTACTTCAGCAGCGATTATAGACCGTGTTGCATCCAAACAGTCGTCATCCTCCTCATCTGTGATAAACCTTCCCCATACAGACTTGCCTCTCATGGCCATGCAACGATCACGAGTACATTCATCTATAGATTTCACTCTCCATGTTTTCCCTCTCTGCCTCTGGCCAAATGTTAGCTGTAATCGTGCATCATCCTGTATTCATCCCACTAATGTACCATACAACTGCATATACATACATTTGATACATCATACATCTCACCCGCTGGCCGCTCTCGCTCTTTCTTCACTAACCCCTGCCTGATATATCAGGAAAAATCCATGCAGCTATAAGACAGTCCACATGTAAATGGCTCTTGCATAAGCCCTGCCCCCTCAAGTTCACATCGCAGGAAAAAAAAAGTAGCATTACCCTGGGATATGAAGACAAGACGATGTAGTTAGTCCAAAGCAAGAAGATTTATGTTTAGTTGCTATTTGGATCACTGTGTGTTGCACAGGTAAAAATACAGCTCTCGAACTGGTTTATAGCAGCTGCCAGCCTTCTGTTTTCTATCGTGTAAAGCAGAAAGAAAAGATACTGCTACATCACCCACATCGCATAAATCAGGCATGAAAGCATAATGGTGAGAATTCGACTGAGGGCAACCAGGGGCAAGGGCGGACATATGAGATATTACTCTTACTCATTCTTTCTCCCTGTGTTTCCTGTACTCCGTCTGTGTGCTGACCCATCTCTGGTGCTGACCCAAAAACACTAGAAAAAAAAAAAAAAATAAGAAAGAACTGCATCCACCTATTGTCAGCCGCATACCCCATTATCTCTCTCTCTCTCTCTCTATCTCACTCTGCAGCTATGAGGGGGCTCGGCTGCTGGCTTCCCTGAGGTGATCATCGCTCAACACGTCTCACAGCCTAGACTCATTTCTGCTCATTCTCCAAATCGTACAGGGATCTTTCCTGCTCAGGCAGAGTTGCAATTGTTCTCTTTATTCCAACGGCAGATAGAAAAACAATAGATGAATGTACCTTGAATGCAACACCATTTCCTCCAGAGGGGCAAGGAGAACTTAAGAGTCATTAGAGCATATCCACTTGGTAGATCCTTGATCAGGTTACACACCTCGAGGTTACAGATGGACGAAAGGCGAATCGGCTTTCACTGTGTGCCAGAGCTTCTCACCTTCAGGCTTCAGCAACTCAGTTTTTCTCCAAACCAATTAATGGAATCCAATTTTCCCTTGAGAACCCAATCGTAGTTTAACACTCATAAGTAGGAACAACAGGTCTTTTGAACTTGAATTTCTTTAACTTGTCATTTTTTAGCTTTTTTAAAATACACAAACACAAAAGCGAAACAGCAAAATGAATAATCTGTAAAGTTTGTCAGCTTTATTTTAGCTCCAGACATTAACACATCTGTGAATCTTATTGCCTACAGTAATAGCTTCATCCAGGATTAGGTTTTATTTGTGCCTCCACATCAGCAGCAGTCTTTTCAGTTTGGAAAAGTTAACATTCTTAAATACCCGGTGGCCATAATCATTCATAACATTCTTGACTAAGCCAAAAGCAGCACTTTCAACCATCCTGGGAAGCTACGACTGTCTGAAGTCAAACACAAAGATTCAGCATTTAAAAAGTACTATACATTTCTGTCATACACATCTGCCACTGTTATTGTTATAAAATACTCCACGTGTTCCAGGTGAGAATGAAATGCTTGACAGGAATGGCGACAATAACAATAAGGGGTGAAGCTTTTCCTCTTGAGGTTGAAACAAAAGTAGCATTTGGCCTACTTCAACAGGCACACATAAAACGCAAGGCTATTACAAAGGCTACAGTACATAAACACAGCTCCCTCTGAGTAAAATGAAGTCCATTCATTCATGATACACATTACAACCACTTCCAGCACCTCCTCATTTACTTGAATTTGATTATTCTCCTTTTATTTCCTGCCTTCCCTTTCCTAATGATTACTTGCAATTTCTTTATTACTGTGCCCCTTGTAATCATAATGATTCATGTTGAGTTAATCTACTGTTTGCAATTATTTCATTGAGTCAGCTAAAGCTTATAAAGTTACAGTAAGTTAACGTATAGGTTTGCCTACACTTGCTCTTTCTACATTTCGCTCTCTGGTCTCTTCAGCATATGTGTGTATATGTGTGTAGTATTGGCCACCGAGTGCACTGAATATTCTGCACCTTGGCCAGACTCACAGCACCGGCTGGTGCGATCTGATTCAGCTAGTACACACATTGGAAAAAACATCTGTTTGCAGCAAAATATGCTTGTGCATAGACATGAGTACAAAGTGCACAGTCACTTAGAAAGACATGGACACACACACACACACACGCACACACACACACACAAACACACACACATAAACTCTATCTGGAAATGGCATTGAGCATCTGTTTGGATGGAGCTAACACATTCAGTTTTGTGAAACACTGGCAAGAGCACCGTATTGGCCATGAGAAGCTTTTCTACTGCAGCAGGGTGACTAGGTGACCGAGCAATCATCCAATTGTCTGATCACCCCATCCATGCATGTGCGCACACACACACACAGATGCACACACACACACTCACACACACGCACACACACTAAACCGCATCCACCACAATGAAAATTCCTTTCCACCCCTCCCTCTGACCACCACATTGTTTTCCCAAGTCACCCATAAAATGCACATGCTTGTAATGGCATTGTGAAACATTTGAAAAAGCTATTTCTTTAACAGCGTGATTATCTATCTGGTGTTAGTGCGATCTATCTAGCAATGTAACTGGGCATGCTATTAATGCCCTCTATTCTGGCACAGGTGGCAGCTGTTCAGAGGACATGCAAAGGATAAAAAAAAGACTCTGCAATTTGATATATTTGTGAATTTATTTCCTTGTGTACACAATTCAATCTTACCCACACTGTGACTGCATATCAGTGAATCTTAAGCACAAGAAGAAAGTGGTCAATCACATACACTGTGACGTGCACCAGTGAGCACACACGTACACTAGAAGCTAAAAATATGCACAGCCTGCGTGGATGTTGGGAGGCCTTGGGATAATTCCACATATTTTAAATATGAAGGTGATGTCTTGTGCCAATCTGTCATGCCTCATTCTAACAAATGCGTTTCTTCAGGGAGTGCCAGTTTAGCATTTAGCATATACATATATCACATCTATGTCAGATGACAGAAGTTCCCTATTTGTATTGCTGACAGCTTGGTTGGGGCCAAGTTGTAAGAGTGTGTGATGTGTTTGTGTGCATGATTACTGTGAGAAAGAGAGAGAGAGAGAGAGAGAGAGAAAGAGACAGAGACAGAGATGGGAACTACACAGTAGCAGAGAGAAAAAGACAGAGGACTCAAAGGCAAAGTGAGTTACGCCGAGGCCTTGAGGAGTTTTCTGTTATTTACATATACATATTCTGGTCACCCCAGATCCCTACCCTCATCAAGAGAAGCCAATTAAAACTCTCGTCATTTAATGTTTACCTTAATTAACCGTAACAATTAATGGCTTTCCAAAGTCCTGTTGTGGCTTTTTCAATTAAAAGCTGCCTGTGACAAAGGTTCCAATCCAATCCAATAAATCATACAGACAATTCTCTAGTGAGAGGAAGAATTCCATCCCAGGGTTAAGTGAATGAGTGAAATAAGCTCATATATCATTTGTTTCATTTTGTTTCTTTTTTTTTCCATGTTAGTTTAAGTTTCAACTCACACCCTACATTAAAAGATGTGGACAGCTTCTCCTGTAGGCTGAGCAATTTCCTGTCGGTGTGTTCACACGTGTGCCATGTGTGCGTAGGTGTGCGGCCAGTCCCACCAGCAGCCCTCACACTGGTCAGCAGATTGTTGGGTGAGACCCAGTGGACCATTAGCTGTCCATAGTTGCCATGGCTGAGAGCTGATAATGACAGGTGGTGTACACACCCTGGAGGTCTGACAGTCTCAGGGCACTGTGCCATGTAACAACAGCCTTTACTACTGCCACCATGTCTGTGGTGGCAGCCTTTAACACTGGCACTGTCACAGCCGTGGCAGAAGAATGCCTGGCAGTGTCATGACGGCTGCGTCAAAGCAGCAGCCATTACTACAAGCAGTTAAACTAAAATGGCAGCGATTGTTAATGCGGGGAAAACCACTACACTGTCATTACTATCACTGACATCCTCTTGGCAAATGCTTTCAAATCCCTACGCAGGCTCAGATGACAATTCTGATTATAAGATTAACAATGAACCTGTAGGTTTGTTATTCAGATGAGCCTTTCTTTTCGCAGCAAAAGCCTGCTCAGCGACAGGTCCCATTAATGCAAACTGAGGATGTTAATATGCAGGATATAAAGGTCTTGATTTGCTTACTTTTATTTTCCTTATTCATCACTGTTGAATCAGGTTTTAACCCGATCCATTGAAGCCAGCGTCTTTTCTCTGTCCCTGCTCAGCAACACTTCAGGTAAACAGAAATACAAAAAATATATATTTCCACAGAAAAATAAAAAATAAAAAAAATCCTTTTTCCCTTTATAACAACAATTTCCATGCCAATCCAGCTGTGTTGTGGCTGCATTTTCCACAACCCCTCCAAAATACACACCCCTCTGACCCCTCACACAAAACACTGAGAGCATGTGTGGGCACCGCAGTGAACCCTCTCAGCCACTCTCCCCCAGTGTAGAACACTCTGATTTTCACTAATCTCTCGGTACACCCTCAGGGCTATTGTTTCTTTCTGCTGTGAGCTTATTCATGTGCCACTCACCGTGCTCCCTGCTCATTTTAATACTCCAACAGTGCTGGGAGCCAAAAACAGTTTTAAGCCTGGTTATTTGGCTATTTATTAAAACAAAAACTGCTCGCCTCTCACCTTCCCAGCATTGTAGGTGATTGTGGCATTGTGTGGGATATGACCGCCTATTAAAATGGCAAGTAGCAGCTGGACTCTGTGATGTTTCCATCACACAGTTTATGTATACAGACAGCCTGTAGGCAGCCAGTGGACAGCATGAGATGAAAGCTCTGTACGGCTGATGTTCTGATTTGATGACTGTTGCCATGGCACCGAGATGAGAATGAAGGAGGAGCATCAGCATCCACAGAGGGGGAGACAGAAAATTATCCCTCTCTATCTATTTCTCTCCTTCCTCCAACTGCACACACACACACATGAACACACATCCCTAACCCCCCATTAACCAGTAGTACAGTCCAGTAGGTCTTCCTTTGGATCAGTGAGCTGTAAAGGTCCATCATTAGGACAACCGGGTGGGGTCCAACATTCTGACAGCTTGTCAAGAACACAACCCTGCATGGCTAACTATGGATGAGACTGCTATTAAAGAAGAGGAAAACCACACAACTGCACTGTTGCTACAATAAGGCACCTGGTGGATTCATGGGAGCTCTTCGGCCTTTCCTGGATGGCTGAATGGGCGGTTCAATAAAAACGGTTTCTGGCTCCAGCGGACGTGTTTATAGCATTTCCTCTGGCCAAGCACAGCACTAGGGTTAAGTTGATCATCTCTCACTCTGGTAAAATAGCCAGGGGAGTCCGTGTACCACTAGATCAACTCTACAACTTAAAGACCCTAAACGTTACAGCTCAGATGATCGATATGGCACTGAGCAATGTTCTTTACGAGCTAATAGACAAATCTATTCCTGCGAAACCCCTTGGGCCTTGGGAAGGCAAGAAGGGAGTTAGAGTATGCGACTGTTTGCCTGGCGTTACCACTTAGCCCTCTGCCTCCACGCACGCACACACAGACACACCAGGGATCTTAGATAGGACACAAGGATGCAACTTGTGTGTTTGTGCATGTCCATATGTGTGGTTGTTTTGGCACATCTGCAGATGATTCTATCTCTGAGGGTATTGTAGTTTCTGGATTCTCTTATCACTGGTGCAGAGCTGCCAAAAGGAGATTTGTGTCCTCCAAGATCAGAAGGAGGAGCAACATATAAAACACATTTCATTCCCATTGCTTAAATGCTCTTATCTGACCCTTGTGGATAACAGAGCTTACATGAAACATTTGTGATTCCCTCACTATCTAATTAAAAGTCCAGATTGCCCATTAAATGTCAGAATTGCATCATAAAGTAGAGAAATCCTGAAAATCTGATTCCCATCTGAAATCTAATTCTGTGTAAAGCACCTGTTGCTATTTCACTGGGTTCCATCATACCATCTACATGGTCTTTATATTAATTTTTTTTATTTTTCAATTAATTAAAACAAGATTAAACCGAAACGTCGCTCAAGTTTTCTGATGATGGCTCTTTATTATTATGTGCAATGTCTTTACCTGCCAGCAGGCCTTTCTGTCTTCCCATCTTCTCTGTGCCCTCCCTCGGTCTTCCTCTGTGCTGAATGCTTGCTCATTAAACCATACGGTCAGTTTTTCACTCCACTCTCCCACCCTCTGTCTTCACACGCTTGCTAACCTTCTGCAACACCTATTTAAACACAGCTTGACCAAACTTGACCGCAAAAAGTTTGGCACATCATTACAAAAAAATAATGGGCTGTGTTCATAAAGGATATGAGGCCTTTCTATGACATTGTGCAGTCCCCAGGGCCCTTGAACAACCTAGTTTATGTTACAATTATGTTTAAGGTAACATTCATGCTTGTCTTATTTTGAGACAAGGACAAGAAAAAAAAAAGGCAGAGAAAGGTAGAGAACATTCATTTCGCTTATCCTTCATTTATTAAACAACAATATTATTGGAAGTGGAATTGGAAGTTACTGAGTAGAAAATTAGAAAACAATTAGACAGTTATCTTCTCATGCCAAGTATGTGTTTGATTTAACAATTTTTAGAAATTAACTATTTTCTTTTTTAATCAGACAATTTGGCAAATTGTTCTTTCTGAGCTATTTGTGAAGTCTTTATATTACTTGTTTTAGCCTAAGCACCAGTCCCAATGTTCAATTTACAAAGATTTAAAATAGAAAATTGTAGCAATTTTTTAAGATTTGAGATGATATGGCAGCTAGTAGTTTGTTGGCAATTTTCCTATCCCTCTTGGAAATTTCACATTTGCAAAATGCATATTTTACACATGAACAAAGAAATGAATCCTTGGAAGAAAAATCTGCTCACATCGAATTCAAGAGGCACAAGCTGTCAAGTGTAAATAAATTCATGGCTGATGGAAATATTAAGGATGGTGAAATGACATTGTTTCTGTTAATTGTTACATCGCATGATTTTTAATAATATTTAACATCCTGCATTTATCTACTACCAGCCTGCCATCAGCAGCATTGAATTGAAATGGAGTGCAAATGTGGATTATGATTTATCTACATCTGGTTTGTGCTGTTTTAAGTCATTGGATACTATCATGTTGCGCTTTTTTCTCTAAATCTAGCAGTAATACAGTCTTACTGCTTGGTCAGGTCAACAGATGTGGACTAAAACAGCTTAACACAGAGGAATAACATCCATTTTGAAGAATGTTTTTCAGAGCTAAGCTTTCATAAGTCTTGATTGCTAACTCTGGGACTCCAAATGTTTGAGGCAATTTAAAAACCCATTTTCTTCAAACCATTATCTGCAGGGTATGGAGGAAATGGAACAATCAAACCTTTCTAATATATTAATTTAGCACTATGATCAGACAGTTATAAGGGAGTTGTCAAGTTTTAAAAAGTAATGGACGACCTGCGGCCAATCAGAATCAAGTGCTTACTCAGCCCATGGTAATTACACAGATATTTGCATTTTAGCGCAGAAAGTTATCTACCATAATGAGTGATAGAGCCCTTCAGTGGACTGCTGTTTGCCTTAAAACCCTTTCTGCTCAAAGGACGACGTATGAAAAGTACAGGGATGTAAAACCAGGAGGCTGTCTGCTACATGCCAATGTGTCAATCCCAGAAGTGGAGGGGAAAAAAAGATAAGCTAAAAAGACAGACAATAGGCTGTGGTAAATCTGCAACTGATTAAACTAATGAAAAAGTGGTCAATTAATTAGCATCTCATTATAGGACAGTGTAGTAACTCAGATAATACAGCTAATGTAGTTTTTTTTATTATTCCACACTGCAGCAATTCAGAAGATTGACACCAAATCTATCTGCTCCGCATCTCTCTCATCAGCCACCCTCCTCTCTGTCTCTAAGCATTTATATAGCCCTTAATGGTCACCAATGACAGTGAAGAATTTTCTCGTTGATTATAGGGACAGTTCAACATTCTGGGAAATATTTACCTACGGGTCTTTGCTGAACTTAGCATGAAGTTTGAGGAACTTGGGCTGATGGAAAAACCAACTAGTTCCAGACAGCTGAGATGTTACACACTGAAAGGATAAACTAACGTAATAAAGAGTTATTGTGACAAACAATGTGTAAATTCCTCTAAAACCATATATATAATTTTTTACTTTCGTTTGATTAATAATCGAACTAACAAGAGCCTAGTTTCTCTACGTTTCTATGCCGATAGCTAAAAAAGTTAAATGCATTGTCTTGCTAGTTTTGTCAGCCAACTCGACCGTCGCGTTGTTATTAGCCCATATTGATGGTTCAGTAGTTAACCTTGTACTTACAGTCACTAAGTAACTAGCACTTGTATTTTAACCCAACTAACAATCTTTCTCTAAACGTATCCTGCACATGTCTCAAAACCTAAACAATTGTGGTCTTTACTCCTAAACTTAAGACCTTCACTGTAGCTCCACATTCGTTTGGTTACTGCAACAATGGTCAAATGCCCAACCATGTGGATAATAAGACTATTATAATGCATGATAGCATCCTGAAAATACTAGGAGCTAATGTTGCTTATTAACATAAATTATGGCCTGATAAGATCTAATATTTGATCAAAGAATCAACAGGGAGGTAACTTCCCGACCGGATGCACGTGGTGACTTTTAAGACCTCTTCTGCTGTTTTTTTTTCCTCACAGAAATGACCAGCGACAAGTCTGGCAACTTTCAGTTGAAGTTTTAATTGCTTTCCTTCAAGGACAGGGACTATTTTTCAGTCAAAGGGGTTTGTGTGGCTTTGCTTCTCTGAACTGTCTGTGCTCAGTGTGAGGGGGAGGACAGCAGCATGTTCAGTCCACAAGTCAGCAGCCAGACACATGAATGAGATATAAATATGTATAGGCTAATTACCAATCACTCTTCTCTATTGCTTCTAAAGATCACTGCTTTTTTGTGAAATTTAAAATAAATATAAATATGAAAATACTTACTTAGCTTAAATGTATATTTCTGACACTTTCAACATCTTAGCCCTTTCTTGTTTAAATATGACAATTCCCTCATGTTTCAAGCCATGTCTGAATTTGGTGGAGAAGAAATGTTCTGATCTGCAGTCTCAGCCCTAATCCCATTGCTGTCCCACACCTTTGGGGTTGTCAGTCTAAGGGATGGACTGGAACACCAGCTATGAAACAGGCCTTATCGGCCGAATTTACTGCCCGGCCAAACTGATTTGTCGTGCATAATTCCTGGAGCCCAGTTCCAAACCTTCGCAGAAAGCATCCCTGCATAGATGTTTTTGATTCAGCTATAGTTTAACACATTGGGGTGTCCATATACTTTTGATAATATAGTCAGCTTGTGCGTATGTGTGTGAGTGTGAGTCAGCAGTAAACTCTAGCTGAACTACGCTTTGCCTTTCTACTGCCAATCTCCTCTGTTCCAACAGTGCACTGATGACAATTCGGGTGTTGATGTTTCCTGAGTTTGTCAGCAGGTCTGACTGGCACTTGAGAAAGCCTACAGCCTTCCTCGAGGGAGGTATCACAGTTGGACATGTGCCCCCCACCACCCCATCAGACATACACACACCTACACACACAAATTGACACATGAAAGGGGATATAGACAGACATCTGGACAAATGTTGCTTCACTCACAAACCGAATCTCTTTCTTCTTTACATTTTCTTAATCTGTCTTTCCGTCTTTCTATTTTTCTCACACTCAAATCCATCACTCTTGCTCACACACATAAATACACACACTGACTAAATTGACTTGTCAGCTTCAATCAGACCAGGAACAAAAGAATTCCTGCCAGTTCGAAGCTGACATCATTAATGGGTTTGGGAGGGGGCGAGCTCTGAAGACAAAGGGAGTGCAAGGTCGGGCCGACTTAAAATGCACTTTCATTTTGGCAGGGACGTTAGCGTTTTGATTCCAGCCCCTTTACGCCAACATCTTTTTCGCGAGTGGCTCTAACTTTCATTATCGCTGGGAACAGAGAGGTGTGTGAGACTTTGTTGTGCTGATGGAGAGAAATGTGACATCCATAATGCATTTCCTACTAGAGGATGCCACGCATGGACACACCTGGCCACGTGTCAGAGAGAGATGGACAGGAAGGAGGATGAGAATAAATGGGGTGCCGGAGAGGGAAGAGGAAAAAGGTTGCCAAGGAAAGGATACTAATGCAAGCAAAAAGAAACAGAGGAAAGTGGTAAAGTGTGAGTGAGAGGACGAATATGTTCTTGAGGGAGATCGTGTCAAGGTTTGGAGAGCCAGAGGACACACCGTACATATGAAATCCACACATAAACCAGCTTTCCTGGAGCACTGTAGCAGCAAAGCCAAATGCTTTGAACATTTAAATCCTTTCCTCTCACTTCTATGACTTCATCCATCCTCATTTGCCTCTGTCTCTTATGTTGCATGCCCATCTGCCTGCAACCCCCCCCCCTGCTTTTTTTTGCAGCATTCATTCTGACCCGGGATAAAGATGGAGTCCCTCATCTCAAATGGTAATAACTTTGGTCCATATGCACACAGCCATCACAAATTGATTACCGTGTAATGCTGCCGGCACTCCCACTCTCTCTCACACTCACTCTCTCTCCTCTTCCATGGTGACTTTGCAAGAGGCCGACTCCATATCCAATCTGGCTGTCATTAAACAGCACCCTTGGGTCTATTCCCAAACGTAAACAGGCACATCTAAACCCGTCTTTGCTTGATCCTTTTCTTACCCTGTCTAAGTCTTCTCCTTTTGCCACCATTTTTGTCCCACACTCACTCGAAACCAGCTTCTCCTTCACCTGTTTTACCCTCAACCACTCATTCCCTTTTATTCTCATTCTAATTATACCATTACATTACCATTTCTATTCTCTCATTAGCATTTTCGCTCTCCCTGTCTCCTATTCTTCCCCTGTCTAATTCTCTTTTTTCTGTCTCTCTCTTCAGTGTTCACCCTTCCCTTTCTCTGCCACTGAGTACGTTCCACCTTTTTTGCGGCACATAAACAGACAGTGCCCTTGGGGATTGGTTGAAGAGCTCTGTCTTTGTTTGTGTGCACCTCTAACTAACTCTCCATCTGCAGGGATCCCAGCCAAGTCCAGCAGTGCAAGACAGATAGCTGGCTCCATCCCAGACTCTTCTCTAGTTGGCCCCATGTCTTCACCCCTGCCTCTCAACTTCTCCTTCCTTCCAGGCTGTAGTCTTCCCACAGAGGCAGTTGTTAGCTGCCCTCGGGCAGCCAGTTAGGTACTGTAGAAACTCAACCCCTACACCTGCTTCTCTTAAACCAAAATCTGCCTCAACTTGAGATAGGTATTTAATCCTTTCCAAGCTATATGCTGTGGATGTTCGTCACCGGACTTTCCCCAAGCTCCATCCCCAGTCAACCCCAGGTTCACCTCCAACACGAGCTCACTTCAGAGACTAAATAACCAATAGCACATTTCTGTATTTAGTCACATCAAAGAGCCTTCAAAGAGAGAGGAACTTAAGCATTAGCATTAGTTTGAAAACTGAGTTCCAATCACGTAATTGCCCAAGGCTCTAACTTAAACCTTGAAAGGAGTTATGTTTTATGTTTTTTACTCTTTGCATTCATTGGCAATATATTTCCTCCTCTTAATAATATGAAAGTGTAAGGGTGCAAAGAAGAAAAAAAATGCACATCTAGCCTTTGGACACATGTATGTGCATGTTACTCACATGGACAAAAAAGAATCATCAAAGGTGAACTACATTGTCTGCTAGGCTAAAACCTCTCCTCTGAGTACTTAGCATAGTGATGGAGAATCCCTCGTGTACAGTATGAAGGGAGGTTGTCTCACTCACCATTGTCAGGCTCAGATTTCCTGTCATGCTCGGTGTCAGTAAGAGAGAGGGCGGAGTTGGCGCGGCTCGTGAGGCAGGAGCTCTGCTCAGACTTGAGGCCGTGCATCCACATGTGCTGCAGCCCGTGAGCGGGAGACGGGTCCACCTCCGGCTCTGTGTCCACATCTGAACCCACCCCCAGGGAGTAGCCACGGCTGTGAACATGAGCAGCCGGTCCGGAGCACAAAGCTTCCTCCTCCTCCTCCTGATGCTGCTGCTGCTGTTGTTGCTGCTGTTGCTGTTGGTGGATGTGGTAGTCTGGGCTCCTCATCTGCCCAGCTTTACAGAAGTCTAAATCTAGGAGGAGGAGGAGAGGGGAACATGCGGACTGAGATGTACACACAGATGCAAAGCGTTAAGCCTCTTATACCGGCGTGTTTTTATTTGCTTCAACAACTAAGCTGACCAGGTGTGTGTTAGACGGAGGCATTTACAAGCCAAACACGAAAGTACTCCCAAATTATGTCAAGAGACACGCTGATATTTGAGCAAGCACTTATTAAAAGTATTGCAGCACAAGTCCAAACCAAAATGCCACCCTCGATTTTTCTTAACCATTTGCAGTGAAGCTATATCCTGTTCGGGCTGCCTGATGTGTGTTATTGAGCTTGAGATGTATTGAACTGCTGCTCAAACAGAGCACTGATCTCATCTATATTCTCCTTGGTGGGGTGAAGAGATCAGATAAAGATCAAACTTTATTAATATTGACTCAGACTGAGGGAAAAATTGAGCCTCATATGCTTTCAAGTATTAGAACGCCCTCCAATCCCGGGCATCAACCTGTTATCTGAGAACATCAGATATACTGTGTTAGTCTTCTGGTTACACTTCAATTCAATTCAATTCAATTGAGCTCTGCCTTTTTTTTCTCTCCTGCAGAGTCAGTTGAGTAAATTTTCTTCCTTGCCACCTGAGTTTTCTGTTTAGAATGTATAAGTGGACGTGAAGGAACTGATGTAATTTTGGAGAAATCCAGGCATAAATTGAAATCTTCACAGATACCACTGTTGCCAGGTACCATATAGACTCTACCGAACACGGAGGAAAGAAACGAAAGACTTCCTCTCCTTCTCACTTAGTGCAGTTAATGTGTGTTAGGTCAGGTCGTCTGAACACAAACCACAGTGTTTTCAATAAAAGCCACAGTCCTGTTGACCACTCCATTGACCAGCAATGTGTCCTGCTGTGCCTGTTTGATGGGGTCAGGACCAACCGTGGCTCACACGCTGTTCTGCTGGAATTAAACCGGCGCAAGATTGGTCACCGCTGCACACTTCTGTTTAGCTCAAATTGGCTGCAAGAGGGCAGTTCAGGAGCAAATAGGCTATTTCCCTGTAGCAACAAACATGAATTGACTGTGGACCGAAAAGTCGTCTAACCACTTTGTTTTGAAATGTTTAATAGAAGAAGACTTTTTAGCAGGTGATTAGAGGGAAAGTCATGTTTTTGAATAACTTCCCATTTCCTGCCATTACACTTGGCTGCTTCTGACTCACTTTGGTAAAAATGACTATTTATATATTTAACACTACTTTCTCTCAGTGTTGTAAGTACTTGTCAAAGCAAAAATCAGAATATCTGTCAAAACAGTCTGGGTCATAATTTCACTGTAATGCAGCTGGGGATGTAAACACATCTAAATTCTGTTTACCCAAGGGTGTAATTACCAATGGTGATGGCTCAATTACCAACCCAGGCAAAGACTCCAGACTTACAGGGACCCTGGAATCATGTGTCAAATGGTTTGTACTAAATTAATTGGATATTGTTTGGAAACGTACAACACGGAAGCAGAAATCAATGATAAAAGCCTCAAGACTTCCACGTTCATTTTAAGGCCCTGTGTTGAAGAGGCTTCCTCTTTGAAAATTTAAAATGGACAATTTGAGTTTTGCACATACATAGAAAAAATGGAAGGGATGTGAGTGAGTGCTGTTTGTTGCAACATTATTTTCCCCGAGACTACCCCAAAAACATCCACTAATCACCGGGCATGGCAGCCTAAAAGTAGTCTGAGCTACACACACTATCAGGATTGAAAAAAGTATTTTCTGCACGCTGGATTTATATTTAAAGATTTCATTGAACTGCAGTTTTTAAAATGATTTACTGTGTGCACACAAGGAATCAAAACTCTTTTATTCAACCTCATGGTGAGAGGCATTAGGGGAAGAGAGGTCCATACCCCCGTAGGGATCAGATACTTGTAAGACTCGTATTTGTGAATAAGTCACCTATTTTTGGCTTTGAAAACAAAAAGTGGAAAAATTAATGAGGATGAAGGTGTAGATCTTTCTTAACTTTAACTATCCGAACAGCAAAAGCAACACTGGGCAAACATGGGGCCATGTAGAGCAGAGAAAAGAGGTGACGAAGGATTTAATAGGCAGAAAGGAATTTGTAATATTAGGCCAAATTAACAGCTGGGAGGAGAGAGAGAAGGAAAGGAAGGGAGGAGAGGGCAATATGTGGCAGTTTAAAAGATGAAAGAAAATACGAGGAACATGGGTGGGGAATTAGGGGAGAAATGAATTGGCTGATCTTTGTCAGGAACACTGTAATCCATTAAAAATGTCACTGGAGGCAACGTACCCCCTTAACAGTTGGTTACTTAGGTAGGGTATACTATATATAACTCTCTTGCCCAAAGATGAACAGATGTGCTTCGCAGGACCGGCTGCCATTGACATTTGAAAGGCTGCTTTGGGGGGTCTTTTACACCTTGCCATATGACACTGAAAGCAGGGGATGTTGTTTGTTATGGAAACAGAAAAGCTGGGTAACTGTTGAAAATGGCAATTGCTCTTTGACACCACAACAATGAGGAAGACATCAAAGCAACATGATGATGACTAATGGCCATCGACGACTTGGCGCATGGCGGACAATACGACAAAATCCATAGCAAGTGGCGTTTGAATCTTGAATTCCCCTGAGCGGGCTGCACGTCAGGAATAATAACTGCTCAGAATGGCTAATGTGGCCTGTTAGCATGGTGGCTAGGTCTTGCAGAGTGGTGGGACGCTGGCGTAGCACGAAGAGTACCTATTGATCACTGTGAACCTTGCACACAGGCCTGCTCCTGATGAGGTGCAGCTTCTCTCTTAACACCGCACATGACCTGCATAAAGGCCATCCATCACAGCACGTGCTGCCCCATTTCTCTTCCTGTCACCCGCAGTAAAAATTTTTGGTCCGTATGTGTCAATGTGCGTCTGTATGTGTGCCTACATCTACTTGTGTCTGTATCTGTGAGTGTGTGTAATGAAGGGTGGTATTCCACCCCAGGAGAGGCCACAGAGGTTTGGGGTTGACCTAGTTTAGCTGTGGGAGAGAAATATCACCTCCGTGGAGAAGAGGTAATTGCCTGCCTCCGACTGTCCTTCTGGCTCATTGTGGGCTGTAATAGGTAATTCACATAGGCCCTTTTAAAGACCTCTGGATGTGCGTGTGCATTTTTGTGTGTCGGCCCATAGCCCATACGTGTGTCTCTTTGTGGCAATATCTATTTGTGTCCAGATACATCTAAGCAACTGTGAATGTATTTTTTTTAATAGGGTAAGTACATTTAGCCTCAGCATGCCCTGAGCGTAGTACCTGGCTGGGGCTGGCTGTAGTTGCTCTGTCTTTCCCGATGTGAACCAAGGGTGAGGCGCAGCTCGTGCGTGTAGTCGGGCAGGGTTTCACGTGAAGTGTAGGAGCGGTGGTGGGCACGGCCATCCTCACTCTCGTCAGATGAGCTGGTGTAGGACATCTCCATTTCATGGCGCCCCTTAGACAACGGTTGGTAGGGTTTACTGTCCATCTCCTCCATGGCTCGAAGGGCTCCACTTAGTCACTCAGCACAGCCACTGCACAGAGCACAGAGTCTGGGAGCAGGGGGAGCAGGGCGGAGGTAGTGAGGACAGCGGGGAGGAAGAAGGATGGACAAGTGGGGGAAAATGAAAGGTAGCACAGGGTTGAACAGACAGGGCAGAGGAGAAAAATAGCACGAAAAGTCTGTTATTGAACACAGAGGAACAATGTTGCAACATCTGCTCATTCCAATTACAGCGCCCATTCATAAACACTATTGGGCTTCTTTCATATTTCACACCGAAGGTTAGTTCCAAATCAATAAACTCAGAAGGGACCACGACGGTGGCCATTATGTCCGGATGTGTTTGAAGAGAAATTGGCTGAAATCAAGAATGGCTCTCTGGTCTGTCAGATGTGGTTTCTGTTTTCTCTAGCTACTGTAAGCTTTATCTCTTGATTACAGTCAACCATAAATCAACACATTTGTAGCTGAGCCTCATGTCTGTCACTCTCATTAAACACTGTGACTCACAAAATTCGAAAGTAATGATGAAACAGTATTAGACACCAGTCTTTACAGTGTCACTGCCCTCCTAAATAGCGTAATGATAAATCAGCTCTTTTAGCTCTAGTCAGCCCAGATTCTCTTGTTCTTCTCTCAACCACATCAAAATCTACTTCTGATAACGTCCCAAGCAATATGCTTCTACCGTCGCCAACTAATGATTGATTGGGACAACGATTACAACACAGAAGAAGTGATTAGAAAATACTTCATTCATATTAGTTCTCTTTCACCGTGCCCTGCCTGAGGCCTTTCCAGCCTATTTCCTGCAGATATAAAGCTTCTAAATGGAGCTTGAGAGGGTCATTGCTCATAGAGACAAAGTGCTATGGTATTGACCTCTTCAGGGAGTCCTGTAGTCCATATATCAAAGCCATTAGAGCGTGCCTGCTCAATACCTCAGAGATCTGCAGCACAGGGTGATCACCACTAGTCTGATACAAGTTTACAGCTGACCTTTCTACCACTGCAGTAATGCTTTTATTCCACCTGAAAGACTCCTTCCCCTGGCCTTGCACTCACCCTCTTCATTCCCCACATGCATGCACACGCACGGATCAGTTTGCACGCACAAATGCAAGACCACTCGCTGACCCTTGACAGGGGACAGTCAAAAGATGGGCCAAGTTGCTTGCACATTCATCCCACACACACATGCAAACACACAACATCACCCCCTTCTGACATTACCATAGCGCCGATGATCTGTAAAAGCCCCACACTTGTCTCTCTTTCCATGCATCTCTTGTGTGTTCATTTTATGATAAGATGAAGCACAACAATCCCTTACAAAATACATCAGCACATTTTGCATCCAATTATCTTTGCTATACTGTAGCATACTGTAAGCTCTTATGACTTACACACATACGCTTGTGGTTCCCTGCAATCATGATGCCTTTCATTGTGATTGGCAGGAGTTATTGCAAGGAATCAAAGCCCGCTATTATCTCAGCTGCCCTGTCAGAATGGGATTGACTGGTGTCACCTTCTCTCTGGTACGGTGAGGAGCGAGTATACATTACCCTGTGAGCTCTGAGCTTGCTGCAGGCACTGACTGCTGTCTATCTCTACAGAGACTCACTGTCCTGTTTTATGTCTGTCACAAGCTTACACGCAAGAATAAAAGCATGCAATCATGCACATGGGAGCACCATCTTGTTCCCCTATCACGTGTGTGCACATACACACAGACCATCACCATTGTGAACATCTCATTTAGTACATGTAGTTCTACTTTTATACAGACATGTGCATGTAGTGTGGTTTCATTTAGACCACACCTGTTTATCATGTTTGTCTTCATCCCCCCCTTTTTTTTTTACCATCTTTGTACCGATCTACCTTTGCTCTCCCTCTCCTTCCCTCTTATTCTTCTTTCCCTACCGAACCAGCTTTCCACCCTCCATCTCATCCTCAGAGGCTCCTGCATTTAGAGAAGTAAGCCTGCTAGCGGGGGTTATTCTTGCTAATTCTAGCCCACAGTGGGGTGCCCATTAGGGGGTTTGATTCTTGGTTTTGATGTCAAAACCTGGAGGTTGTTTCCTAGAGCCGAGCTCACTTCAAACAAGACACATGGGTGTTGTGTAGGACAAGTCAGCATGTGCCACCTGAGCACAACACAAGCCTAGATTTGCGACTGAAGAATAACCACCTGCGGGTGTCATGGACGCCATATTTTTGTAACAATCTATAGAAAACAGCCTGGAAAAGGTTTTCAGATCATGGAAAATATAGAGTAAAATTTTAACATGAGCCTCTCTAAAACAGCGTCATTTGTATCATCTCTAATAATTTTATTTTAAGTATGTATAATTTTATTTTAAGTATGTGCAGAACACGTGACTACACGGTGCACTATAGGATCTCTTAAGGAAGCTAAATAAGTGCTTAACGAATTGCATCAGTATCATGCCAGTGACTAACAACTGATTATAACCTCTATGTGACACCACAGTATGTAAAATTCATAGACTTCCATGGCCAATGCATTTCCATCTACTGTTATAATCACGGTACAATAATATAGACCCCGCAGCCACAACGTTAGTACCACCTCGGGGTTTTAATGTTATGGTGGACAGGAGTCAACATGGACACACCAGGTTTTTTAACAGATATTGGTTAACTCTGTCCACCACATCACTTAACCCACCAGGTAGATTTAAGGTCGTGGCTGTGGTTTGTACTCAGTGAAAGACAAAAAAAAAAAAAAAAAAACATTAGACACAGATAAAATTTTGAGATGCACCTCATGTGAGTTGTTTGTTCTGCAAATGAATTAAGAATGAGCAGTTGCATACATATGTATGTATAAGCTACTGTGTAATTTTATTTCTAATTCATAACTTATCTATAATTCAACAGTGTGTAATGAAATCTTTACTGCTAAGTTTAAAATTAATAGAAGGTGACAACAAGGAAACACACACATTGTATTACTCTATTATGCCCCTCATCTCCTCATCCACTGCTAACCTTTTTCTTACAGTCTCTTATCACCCCCCACCCCACACACACACACACACACACACACACACACACACACCCACACCCCACCCCCCCACACACACATCCCCCCCACACACACAGACACTGTAGTGATAATCCATGACTGCACGGTTGCAATAATATCTAATGGGACCCTTTACCCACTTGATCCCTTCCTACCCATCCATTTACTCAAACAGTGCCACCATAGACCAGTGGGCTGTTTTTGCAAATCTGCTTAGAGAAGTGATAGAGGTTCACACACAGAGTTGCTTTTAAACAGGATTTACACTCTAAGTCGTCTCCAGATGGGCAGGGTCTCTAGGATGTCCAACAATAACAACACAAACAGAACAGCTGAGGCGGTTTGTAAAGGCAAGGACCATGAGGACAAGTCAAAACTGATTGACTGTACACTTTCCAATCTTAAATGAATGTGCTGAAATCATGACAAACTGGAAGAGAGAGCATGCATAATGGGAAGAAGGAGAGAAGCAGACAGAGGATTGGGGCCAGGCAGATGCAGACAAATTGAGTTTCCCATCGGTAAGTAAACAACGAGGACAGGGACAGCAGAGTGCCATCCAACAATATTAGCTCCTCAGATTATTGATACTGTATAATTCCAGGATTACAAATACATTGCCACCATGCAGAGAAGGTCTTATTTTCATAACAGCCTGGAGACCCCTACTGAATAGGGAGCTACTTTCTTTGTTAGCTGTGGCCTTTGCATGTTTCCAAGCAGCCTGTTTGCACAGAGACAAGCTAATCCAGACCTCGCAAGCCACGGGAATGATGATGAGAAACCTTGAGAAATATATTTATGGTAGAGCATAAACTTGTCACAGCAGCTGCTCCAAAGTGAAGTCGTGACAGTCCCGGTGTTGTTTGCAGGTTTTCATTTTGTCTACCATTACAATGGCTTAATCATCAGAATGAATAGAGACACAGTCTGTAGCTGCAAATGCAGATCCAGGCTACAGGTCCTATGGGAGTAAACAGTGAGCTGTCAGAGAGAGATGCTTAAAGTAAAGGTGTGTGTTTGTGTGTGGGTTTGTGTGTGCATGCATGGAGAAAGGTGGTGGTGGGGTAGGGATTAAAAAGCTATCTGTTCCATTCGTTGGCACCACCATGGCTCCTCAGGCGTATGACAGGGACACCTCAGACGAGAGGCCTGGAGGACCCAGAGGACCCTGTTATACCTAAACCACCCGAAACACAACAAAACAATGCAACGCCCACTGGGAGTCCTCTATGCCTGGCAGAGGCAGGGATGAATGGAGACCAAGGATAAAGAGAGTGATGGATAGATAATGAGAGATGGAGAGATTTCACAGTGAAAATGGGAGGAATTGAAGGATAGAGAGATTGCCAAGTGAGACATGGACTGATAGAGGGTTTTAATTAGTGGATAAGGGCTAGCTATCTGTGGGCGGCGGCAGCACTCTCGTCACGTAGTTGTGCTTTCATAGCTGACCAAGCCTGAAATCTCTTGCTGCTAATGCCGAGTTTACCAGCAGAACACATACCATAGTGTGCACCCCCACACACACACACCAACACAGACAAGCCTGGACCTCACCATACATAAAGCATTTCAGATATGTTTCAAAGATAAAACTCAATCAACCACTGACATAAACTCAGTGCCCTTGTGCCCACACACTTACAGCATTCACACTAACTGACAAACAACACAGTTGAACACCCACACGCTATAGAGAAGCAACACATTTTGGTTTTTTTTACAGCAAAGACTGTGTTGTGTAAAACCTTGCTCTCTGTTTCTCTGTGCTACTGCCATCTTTACCATTCAGCCTCCGGTACCATGTTTGCCTACCTTCAGTGTTCCTCACACAGTACCTCCCAAGGTTAATGCATGTGTGTGCAAATCAAGTCATATCGGTGACACAATAGCCCAGAGAGTCTGAGGATACGCCCACTCATGCCCGAATGAGAGCAAAAAAACGGAAGTGTGTGTTTGTCCACTTGCATGGCAGATCAGGTCTTGTCGGGGGCTGTCAGGAGCTAGGAAACCATCCTGGACCAGTTGACTATTTATAGTGGACCTGGGTCAAAGCCCACATCGGTTGAGGGAAATCCATAAGGTCCTACACTATTCATGCCCTCTGAACGTGGCCTAGAGCAAGAGAGTAGCTAAGCTTTAACTTTTCAAAGGCCATTTTTTTATATTTCAGCTGCAGTTAAAACTTCTCAGTTTTCAAATCCCAACTAAAGCTTTTTTTTCCATCACTCCTTCTCACAAGACTAGTAGTGCCTTTGCATGATATCCACCTCTGCTGCTTCTCTCTGATCTAAAGCCTGCTGTTAATTCCCCAGAAGGCTAAGGAGCAAACAAAAAAACCCGGCAAGAACACGTACCCCGTATGAAGATTCACATGACGACGAACACACAGATGCACACGGGGATTGAGACACAACCCAAAATCAGTTAATCAATACTCTTGACAAGCCAAAGCCCCATTCAACACATTTGATATTCCTCGTCTCGTGCAAGATAAATACATGTCACTGTCCTAGCAGGACTAAAAGGCTGTTCGCACTAACTTGCTTTGCAAATAAAGCTTTACATCAAGACTGACAACCTCCTAAGCTCTCAGAATCAGCCACTGCCTGGTGAAAAGCCTCTTTCAATAATGCATTTGACCGCTAAAACCTCCAACACT
This sequence comes from Channa argus, assembly GCF_033026475.1. Classification (NCBI taxonomy): domain Eukaryota; kingdom Metazoa; phylum Chordata; class Actinopteri; order Anabantiformes; family Channidae; genus Channa; species Channa argus. The sequence goes on from NC_090206.1 coordinate 7,922,865, forward strand.
CAAAGCCAAGCAAAGTGGCAGCATTATAGATACAGAATTAATTGATAAATCAGTCCCATTGATTGCTGAAATTGGATTTGGCGATTAGCGCTTTACAGAGTATTTCCTGCATACTTCCTTTATGAAGTTGTTGATTACAGAGAATGAGAGCATTAGCCCTGAAGAGGAGTAGCTGAAAAGATCTACTAGCAGCTGCGGAGAAGCATTGCAGATTGATTTCTGAATGCTTAGTGGCCTAATCTTCCATCTACACCGTCACCGTTACAATGTGACGCTTGTCATCTGGAAAAACCTAGGAGTGTGTGAGAGGAGGAGGATTTTTGTAAGGTTCCCACTCTGAAAGTCCTGAGTCCCTGCAGCTCCTGCTCCTCAGATGTGTTCTCAACCGTCACCACCTCTCTGATTCATCTGGGCTCTTGCAGGTTAAGTTCACAGATAGCATTCAGCAGCCTCGCACACGAAAATACTTCTTGGCAAAAAGCGGAACAGCTCCACAAAGGCTGTCATACACAGTCAGGAGTAAACTGTGGTCAAGGTGATGCTCTTTTGTGAGATGATGAGACACAGATGTGTGGGGGCTAATACCTTCCACCACTGTTTCCGCTCAGTCTACGAAAACACATACATGCACCTCAGGGTTACTGTGTGGCATGGGTTAACCACACTCTTAGAGAAATATTGGAAGCTTCAGCATTCGCCAAGTGTGAATCTATTGCTGTTTTCGGCCCTGAAAACAACAATAGAGTCCTATTGCATCTACGAGATGCATCAGTGAAAAGAGGAGTCACAATTTTATAGATAAACAAATCATTTATGTTTGAAATCAATAGCACATACTGTAAAAATGTATTTGCGGTTACAAAATAGCAGGGAGTCATTTTAAGCACTTTTCTCTTCAATATGATATACTGTATGCTTTTTTTTTCATTTATCCTGCATCTTATTTTCCGTTGCAGTCTTCTCTTTCTAAAGATTTGCTAGGCAAAACTGCACTGGGCACGTCCCTTAACAATTTGCATTTCTCATTTCGCTGCTTGTCAGATGAATCACTGTGTCTTCTTAGCACATTAAAGAGAACAAAATATGAATTTTCCAAACAATTCCTTTTCAAGGCACATTGGGTTGAGATGACATGCAGTGCACGCCGTAAAATGTTGGATTTTAGGATTGTTACATCTAGAGACAGCATGTATTAGGCCTTCTTTACTTGAAAATGGCTGCACATTGCTGCCATTATTCTCTTGGATTAGAAATTTGATATTTCTTTGCTCAAATCACTTTTCTTTGTGCAGCCTGGCTTGGCATTTTGGCTGGCAATCAGCAGAGAATATGTGTCTCTACAGTTAGAAGTCAATTTGAGAAATGATACACATACTTGAAATACATCCCAGAGTTCATGGTGGATCAAGACTCATTCTGAAATTAAGTGTTAACAACAAAAGAACGCCCCAGCAACACATTGCAGCAAATATTGAACCCAATTGTACTGTACTGTACTGTATTGTATAAAACATGGCTTCCAGCAGAGATGCATCAAGCACCGTTTTGGAGCTATTCATCTTTTCTACGAGTTAATAATTCATGATCATCCAGAAAGTAGAGCTATGAATATTACTGATGATACACATGAGGCTATTTACCAGTCAGCAGGAAACAGATGAACTCGTTTATAGGAGAGATGTACAGTATAACATCACTGTGTTTTATGTTGTTAAGTAAATCACTTCATGGGCTTGCAACAAAGCTGCAGATGTTACTTATTCATATGATGGTCTTGAGATGTAGATATAGATATGATATAGATGTTTCATTTTGGCTTATATGCAGCAGGTGTGTGAAAAACTCATTTCACACATTATCACATTCTTACAGTAGCGAGAGCAAACTGTCGTGTAGATGTTTTAGGGTTGGTCATATGCAAGCTTTTTTTCTGAATATCTGATAGATCTTTTGTTTCTGTCCTTCCCAGATAATTCCCCAGTATTGATTCAACTGAAGATAAAATGCTGCCATGCATCTCGTCAGTGAAAGCTGGCCAGCAACCCCCATTGTGTCCTCTGTGACAACAAAAGCAGGATAAAATCAACACAAATATAATGGATTTTAACGTAATTATTTGACACCAACTCCAAGGCATGCAGTTTTGAAGTGAAGGACAATTTATATGGCTATAAATTGGGGAAGAAACAAAAATTGATTTTTCTTCTTCTAAAGTTGTCCAGTGACTTGATTAATAAAAATTTCACGGTGAGAAATGTTTCCCTGTAGGTGTGGGTCGGCCTTTTTGTGTGTGAGTAAGGCAGCTTACGTGTGTGTGTGTGTGCCTACTACCTACTTTATTGTGATTCACGTCAACTGTATTTAGAAAGCATGAAAAAATAATTCTAGTATAGTAACACAGTCACACATATTCAAAAGCTCCTTTTTGAAGTGTAGGATAATTTCAAAGACATCTTACAATAGATGTATTATCATAATCAAACCAATTAGTTAATTAACAACAAAAATAAAACACATTACTCGTACTCTTTTCTTTTCGAGTAAAGCCATTAAAAAATGTAATTAATTCACAGTTATTTCTCAAATGTCAGTAGTGTGAGTAATATGAACTAAACTCCTGAGCATCTTGGACATTTGGACACAACACTTTGGACTATGTGAGTTTCAGATTGACAAATTTTCACCAAAGAACCATTACCAAACCATTTGTAGAATTACCAATAACAAAAATTATTATTAATTACTGTACAACCCAATACCACATAAGAAATGAAGTCCTCACAATTACTATACACTTACATCATTCTGACAGCTCTTCTCTCTCAGCCCACTAGCTAGGTGGGTTCCATCAGCAAGCCTATTCACACACACACAAACACACACACACACACACACACACACACACACACACACACACACACACACACACACACACACACACACACTCCTCTTGACAAAATTAATCTCATATTTTAAAGAGAAGTGGAGTGGGCTTGACCAGTAAGCCTCTCATGGCTCTGATCCTTATGTCCCCTGAGTAGAATTTAAAAGGAGGGAGGGAGTGAGTTGGAAGGTGGAGGAGTGTGAAGGGAGGCTGTGATTGCATTTTCCTTATTCTACTGTATAAAGTTCCTGACTCTTGTCCATAACCCAATGGAAAAAGACAGATGAGAATAGAGAGCTGCAGATGCCAGTTGAGACATAGCCAAATGCTTAAAAGAAGACTGCCTCGGGCAAATACTGTATGTACGTGTGCATGTGTGTATATGTGTGTTTGTGTGTTTTTGTAGCACTGGTAAGTGAAGGTGAGTTTGGTTTTGATACTATTTCTGTTCCTTTCTCTCTTGCGATCGGTCCCGCTTTTGGTCTCAACATGAAAATAAACAGGACTGCACTTGGATAAGTTGTCATAGGGAGAAAGAAAGACGAAGTACACATGCTTAGTCATAAAAGATCTAGCAGGTGGAAAAAATATATTATATTTTTATCCACTATATATCAAAGTAAAAAAATATAAGAAAAAGCAAACAGAAAAAAAAAGATTTTATATTCAATAATAATTATCTAACTTTGGAAATAAATACTACTAATTATGAAATACATATGTGTACAAAGGCTACACGGTCTTTAAAAGAGTTCATTATCTTTTTATAATTTGTAGGCAATTTGTAAAATAATGACCATATGCTAGACCAAAGCTTTTCCTATTTACTGCTTATTATCAGTAGACATGTTATATTGCCAGGACTGCTTTTCAGCGCTAAGTGCATTAATTGTAAACACAAGTATAAACACTGGGCCTATACTACCATATGAGATTTTTATAGGGTAATTTGGCAATATTATATTGCTTTTGGGTTTCGCTTTTGTTTGATGGCAGAACTAGCAATTTCCTTACTGCAGAGGCCAACCACAGCCGAATGAATAGAGGAAACCCTAATTAGCACTGCAGGATTTGTTAAAACAATTCCTCTCGAGGATGGAGCAGCATTGCAGCAAGAAGGTAAATATTTGAAGTTGTACAATGGTTACATCGCTAAGTGTCCGTATGCCTATGTGTGTGTGTGTGTGTGTGTGTGTGTGTGTGTGTGTGTGTGTGTGTCAGTGTGTAAGTCTAAGGGTTCGGCAGTTTGATTACCCTACTGGCACGGGTTCTTTAACATTGAAATTATCAGCGGGTGGCGACACATTTTATGCGTTTCCAGCAATTACATTCTTACCATATGATGGACATGCAGAGAGAGAGAGAGAGAGAGAGGGAGAGAGAGGGGGGGTGGGGGGGAGGGAGAGAGAGAGAAAGACAAGAATAAAAACTCCCACTGGGCCTCTTACTGTAGTTGCAAGCTTACACTCTTCAGCCCTAAGTGTGGTGCTTGACATTATAAACAACCTCTGATGCATTTCACATTGTCCCTCTCACTAATTCATGACCCCAATTTTATTGAGGAAATTTAGTTTTGCGCAGAACTTGTGGGGCAGAAGGGAAGTGTGAGCGATTCCATGGGAGAAAGGAGCAATACAGTGCCAGGGGCTACTGCATTCCTGGAATGAAAATTCATAAATAATGCAGGGCTGGATAACAAAAAGAACTCCCCACTGTCTTGCACAACACTGCACTATCCAAAGGCCATGCAATATCAGTCAAATCTCAGAAAAACACATATTATTAGGCACAAGTGAAGAGTTTTTTGTTAGTGGCTTCTTGACTCAGGACAATGTGATGCGGTGACAGCCGAGGCAAAACGCCAATATCCTAACAATCGGCACGCTGGGCTTAAATTGTCAGGACGTTGCACTAAAATAATGATGGGACTCCAAGCCAAAGAGCTGAGCAGCTTCTTTGGATTTCCAAAACACCATATGCACTACCCACATAACAATAACAAGTCTGAAAAAAAAATAAATAAAAAAAGAGCGTGCAACAACTGAAAGATATAATTAGCACAGTGGCAACTGCTGACCACTAACTGCTGCTGAGCAGTAACCAGAGTGTGCTGGCACAAGTTGAAACTTAAAATCCTGAATATCTGACTGATTGATTTGTGATGTGCGTAGGTGGTTGACTGACAGAAATGCCAGTGCCTTATAAGTGACATGTGCACAGCATATAATTGCCGACATTTCAATTCAAAGACCAGTCCTCTAATTGTGAAGAAATTGCCATAATGGGTGTGCCATTTAAAATATGCTCTTAATCACTGTTCATCACCACCTCCAGTGTGAAAGCCCTGCAGGGCCTCAGGAATCATTCACATGTGGACAATAAGCTTACACACACAATAATAAGAGTTTCTCCCACAGCACAGTGGGGGAAATGAACATAGAACACAATCACCGACCTCCCCAAGTCCCATACATCTACATCATCTTCAGTGTACAACACATCTGACTGTAGTGTACGCGTGTGCGTTTGTGTGTCTGTGCAGACACAGACGGAGAGACTGTGTGTGTATTATCTAACCTCCATGCACAGATGCTCTCTATTAATCACGAAGAACTAAAACAGACTGCTTCATTTTTTCTCATCTCTACCAATAACGTTTGAGCTTAGGAAGAATTAAACAGTGTGCCTGCATCACCGTGTGCAGCGTCAGGTATAGGGCAGTGACACGCACTGCTACACTGACAGGAACACACTGCGCTCGAATCCATAGGCTGCATTTAGATCCTAAAATATCATGGTAGAAAGCAGGTATGCCTGATGGTAAAACAATCCAAACATCAATACAGTTCTCTCAGAAATGTGCACGGCAGCTGGAGGAGTAGTACATTAGATCCAACGGATTAGGCATTCTGATAAATACAAGTTTCTGATTACAGTGCATTTGCATTTCCAGATGAACGTTATGCACAATAACTAGTTTTTATTCCTATAATCAAGCAAAACAAGACTAACAAAACAAAAATGGAGGAAGAGTATGGGATCCTTTTGGGATTTACTTATTGATGGAAGAATGTAGACGATTACTCACGATTATTTATGGATGTATTTATTTGTTTAACTTATTTAATTATTTATTTATTGGAAATATGCATCCAGTGGTATACTCGAAGTAATTATTTATAATCTACTGTGAAGGAGAAGGGTGAGTGGGTCTAATTTAAATCTATCGGAGCATATCCATCCTGGTGCAATTTGCACTGCCTTCACAATAATTATGATTTATCAAAATGCATTTGCTGCTATTGATTATTTACCCTCACACAATTTAAACATGGCCGATGTGAAAAGCACATATCATGCAACTCAGGAGTTTAGTCAAGGAGTCGTCCCACCAGCCGAGTGTCATCCAGAAGGGTAGAAGTTCTGGTTTGGAATAAAACTGCCATGTATCAGCAAAATGCAGCCACAGTGTGCCACAGTGTTGAGATGTCTCCTGATGTGCCTGTTGGACCTGCAGTGGTGGTGGTAATGTCTAGCCTGGGCCCACTAGGCTGCATTGGTGTTGGAAGACAGAAGGCACGCGTCAAAGAGATCTATACCCCCTGGATCTCCGGTGGCCCTCTTGGCATCATTAGGCCACCTGAGTGCTGATGGAGATGGAGTGGATGAGCCGGAACTGGAGCAAAACATCTCAAGACTGCAAGCATTGCTGAACCAAAACGAATACGACATTTGCACCCATGAAGCAGGCAGTCTGCTGTTCTGCACTGTACCTGAACTCTCATCAATTAGACTGGCTGTCAAAAAATTAGGCTTGTGTGCGCTATAAGTCTGCGTCCTCACACTTCAAAGAAGGCGCAATGCTTTCCATAAACCGCCCCAGCCATACGTATACACACAAACACTCTCTCTCTCTCTCTCTCTCTCTCTCTCTCTCTCTCTCTCTCTCGCTGCATGTTTCTTCGTCTGTGGCTCCCGCTCACACACACATGCAGACACTCACACATGGCCCGATGCACCGCGCACAACATCTGAACAGCTGATAATAACCATTTCCCGTGAACTCACGTTGTCTCAGCACCCAAGCCTCGTTTAGCCAAACAACATCGTAGCCGATCGAACCCCCCCAACCCCCACACCCCCCCCGCCAGTGAGTCCATTACAGGCCAGGACTGAACGTGTCGCTTACCTTTCCGACGTAAAGCCATTCCTTTAGTCCGATTCCATGCTATAAGAACCCTGCAAACGCTGAAGACTGTGCAATCCCCGCGGTAGAAATGTGACTCGAGACGCGGTGCTCCTGCTAAAATGTGGATGAGACACCTTTCTCTCTGCCTGCTGGTCTGGTTTTGAGGCGGCGGTGCTGATGCTGACGATACCCGCCTCTGAAATGCCGATAGAGGACGACGAAAAGATTTGTGCGGAGAAGAAAGAGCTCCTTGCAGGCGCTGTACGCGAGCCAGCTCCGCTGTGCTGTGTGACAGGGAGCCCGGCGCGCTGCGTTTAGCCGCAGTTGAACTCGAGGAGGCTGACGGGTGATGCTGTTGCTGGTGAGGCTCGGTGCCGCTATAACAGCATCTCTGGATCATACCACCGCACCGAGGAGAAGGGGGTGTGGCACAGACCGGCCACAGAAACGAACACGAACAGGCTCTCTCTCGTCAGGGGGTCGTCTGGATCACCAGTTAGACTCATTCAGGTGATGCCATATGGCTGCACTGTGGTCCAGTGCTGGAATGCTGACTCATTATAAACAGTCAAAATGGTGAAAGTTGGCTCTTTTCTGCTACTGTTCCTGCTTTGGTCACATTTCAGCAGCGTTTTTTCCAAAAACGAATGAGCAACAGCAACACACACACATAAACACATTTCAAAAGCATGATGAAAAGGAAAGCAAAATATGATGGAGTTGGACACTAAGTTATTGCAGCAGTGGCACTGCTTTGCGATAACACCTGCAGACCATCTCACACTGTCTGCTTTTTCTTTCCAAATTAGCCACTTAATGATTCTGACCTGTGCACTAGGTTTTATGCACTGGTGTGGGTATTTACAGCTAGTCGGTAGCAGCTACAAACAACTTGTGAATGACAGGGGTTCTAATGATGCAGTTTATTATTTCCCTATAGCATAGTACACGCTGGACTGCAAACAACTATTTCTGACAGCTGCTTCACTCTAGCTGCCTTTTAGACTGTCTGGCCATATCCAAAATGCAACACAGCAGTATATGCATCTTTTATCAACAATGGGTTTTGGTATTTTCCATCAATTTCATCACTGGTTCTCTAGTGGAGGCTGTAAGTCCAGCACAAAACAGTGAGGGAAAAGCTCATGAGTTCCACGCCTTGATAAAACTGTGTTTAATAATGTGTTTGTCATCTGGTGGTGGGTGGTCAATATGTAGCTGCTAGGCTGCTGTAAGAAACTACTTTTTGGAACAATGGTTGCTGGAGATTGTAATGGCTTTTGATCAGAAGTCCGAAGACCTCTGGCGTTTCAAAGTGGTCAGGCCTGCCTTGGAGATCTGTGTGTTTCTGAGACTCTGTGTTTGCCTGCAGAGTTCTAATGGCAGCCACATTACAGTACACCTCCAGCAGCTAGATAAACGCTCTTTTAAAAGAGCAGTTCCTCTTCTGCCCGACACATCTCACTGAGACATCTCCTTGACGACCAGCTCAGTGCAGAGATTTGAAATGTCACAGTGTTTTACTGTGATTCTTTTTTATCATTATGGTCTATGGAGGAGAGATAATAGATGTGGAGACGGGGGGATGAGCATTGGCCTTGCTATAAGAAAGTCATAGCACCTATTATTCTAGAAAACATGGTAAATAGAAATTGAAAAAAAAAACTATCCAGCATTAGACAGTGTTGGTGTTTATGATATTTTACAGTGCATTACAGCCAACATGGTGGTTTCATGGTAATAAAGATTGCAGAGTAAACCCAGAAGACATTTTGTCTGACAATAGACATCATTAGAGCCACAGATGCACTATAGTGCCGGTCAGAGTGCATTTTTAATGTCATCTGCATTATAAGTCATTTCATCAGATTGTAAAGTAAATTGCATTAAATTGCTGTAACCCGATTAAACAGTAGCTCATCTGGGAATAACAAATGTCACTGCCAACAAGTAGGAGACCCCTATGGTCAAACGTGGTCTTATGGAGATGAGACAATGTTTGCTGATCCAATTACTCCTGCCTTATTTGGATGACATGGAAGCACAGCTGAGTGTATAGAGAGGAAAGTGGAGCACAGAGGTGGATTTAGAGCTGCTACTCCATAAAAGCGATGAGAGAGTGAACGCTACAGTTGCTGTAGTGAATGATAAGAAGGAGTCTAGTGAGGATAACTTGGATGGGAAGCAGTCCGTTATATCCCTTCATTTTCTTCCTGATTAGTATCATCTCATTCTCACAGTGTGATACTTTTCTGGGATACAGTGCTCTTTCCATAGCCGCACGAGACAGTAGCTGGATCCGTAATGCGGCCACACCTTAATGCTACTTCAAGCCTTAGCAGGAATATTGGATTTAAGTATCCGTGCATTGCTTCACTTCACAGCTGGAGGCAGTTTCCATGAGCACGATTTAGTCTGGTACATGCAAACGGCAAAGCCAACACAGTTTTTCTCCTTGCAACTCGGTTTTTCTCGTAGGCTGTGATCGATTGGTCAGTGATCGCTCCTTCCACTGTGGAACACAATGTGGTTGTTGCAGGCTGTAGTGAAAAACTTCTCCTCTCAATACTTTGGCTGCAGTTCCCTTTGCTGATTTTCTTGTTATTTTCCTCTTTATTTCTTCTCTGTCCCTTGCCTCTAAGAGCTTCCCTACTCTCTTTTCCCTATTCCTCTTCTAGTTTTCTACTTCCCTTTTTATTTCTCTTCCCCCCTCTGCTACTCAATCCCCCTGCCTAGCTCCATCCCTCTCCAGGGTGATGTTGCTGAAGGGGTTTCTCTCATTCGGTAATGAGGGATCTTGGATCAATGCTGTCAACAATGCTCACCAGCTGCACCAGCGATACAGTATTACTCTGCCCTCGTGGTGCATTCTTGATCTCCAGGGGTGTTAAGAGTTAACTGGGGTATTCTTTCTCCGGAAGGTGTTAGGGATGTGCTCCATCACTCTTTCCCCCTGTTCTCCACCAGCGTTCTGGCTCTACCCAGTCAGCCATGCAGCATGAGTGTCTCACAGGAGACAGAGCCAACCATTTATTGAAATCTTTTTTTAAATGACAGAGCTATGACCTTTCCGATGCATGTTCTCCACAACCATAAATTCTCCCAGATTTCATTTTACATTTCCTCCAAGCATTCACAACCAAATTATACCTCCACAGCCTTCAACTTACGGGCAGGGATATAGCATTTTCATCTTCAATCTTTACTTTTTTATGTTCAGGTGGTACTTTAGCACTTCTGCAGGTAGATAAGTGTTTTGGAAGTCCCGAAGAAGGTGGCATAATCTGTCCCCTAAAACACATACATTTTGACAGCAGTTTCAAAGGCTGTCCTTTTCTAAGCCTGTCATCAATTTTCTATCTGGCAAAAAGGAAAGGAAAGAAAGGAAGGATGCACTGAAAGGCATCTTTTGATTAATCACCAGCAGCAAGAGCCCTAATGTGCGAGCAATGTGAACCAGTTTCAAAGTGTTGACAGATGAAACAGCTATATAACCTCACCTCGGTGACACATTCTCCTTCAAGCCTTTCTCTTGTAATTAGTCATATCCTTGAAAGGGCATGACATTAATAAATTCTACATTAAATCCACATGTATAAACTGAAGGGGATTTGAAAGAAAGCAATATTTTTAACCAGCCGTGCTGTGACATTCAGTAGCTGTTGAAGAGCAGGTGGAGATGGCAATACATAGGACAGAGACTGATACAGAAGAGGACATCACTGCACCAAAGAGAGGCAGCAAGCACGTGATACGGGAATTATTGATTTATAAGGCACGTCTTTATCCTTACAGTATATGCATAAAAGTGAAGAGAACATCAAGAGCATCTCTCAATCACCTTGAGCAATGAAATCATGTCTTTGTTCTGGGCTTTAACAAAGCAGCAACACACAATTATGTACACACACTCTTTGGTCCCCAAACTAGGGCTAAAAAAAAAAATGCTTTTTTCTTTGGACCCCTAAAATCTAAGGATTGTTCCCATAAGGATCAAAGTGTGTGTGCATGTTTCAGGGGCTTTTGTATTTAAGTGTGTGTAGTGTTGAGTGCTTTCCTGAGTCTGTGCAAAAAGCCCTCAGATACCGTATGCCACCATAAAGCATGGGCACTTCTCCTCTCCTCCTTTTATCACCGTACACTTCTTGCTCTCGCTACCCTGCTTACCTGTGACAGGAGCGCCTTTCAAACGCACCTCATTGCATTTCAAACGCCACTGACTCCCACTCCCCGTTTCCAAGACTCCCACACAGACGTACACGCACGCAGCTGTCAGCTGCCCAAATGCTGTATATCCCCTGGCCTTCTCTCCCACCCTTTCCTGAACTAACTCCTCCACAACCACGAGTTGTTGAGAAAATAATATTTTATGCATGCCACAGCAGCCCACACACAGATACAGCTTATGAAAGACATACCAAGCCTGCTTGCCTGCCAACATTTGTTGTGCATGTCTCTGTCTGTGTTCACATATATTTGTGTGCAGCTATTTGTTTATATGCTGAATTAAGATATACATAAAGGATTTTCTTGTATATAAATACGAGATCACATAGCATTTACTGCAGCTCGTTTTGCAGAGTCGTGGGGATCAATATACATTATGCAAATTCGCTCCATAAAACTTAGGGGTGCAAAAGGCCATAAGAGTTGAGTTTTGGCATAGACGTCCTGCTCCTGAGAGAATTAATCACAGCAACAGAATCAGATGAAGTCTGCCTACATACCTAAGCATTTGTCAGAGCAGGAGAGGACACAGTACAATGCATTTGCATCTGTTTGAAGTGATATTATTAATTCATGCCAATGAGACTTTGCATAAGGGAGACTGGGTGAAATTTGAAACTGGCGGGAGGGGGGGGGGGCGGCAGCAGTGAGCAAGGGAAGTGTTTGACTTTGTTATTTCTTGTTTTTGTTCTGCTTTCTGAAACCACATTGTTGTGCAAGCATGGTTACGTTTAGACAACCCCCCCCCACACACATTGTGCGAGGCCCTTTTCAATAAGAGGCAGATATAAGCGTGGGACTATCTTATTGAATCAGCATGCGTCGAGCTAAATGACGAGCTATTATTGCCGGCCACCCATCGACTGCTGCTCAGCTTCTCAAATAAACAAAGCAAAAGGTCAAACACTGATAATATGTAGATAGGAAGAGCCATTCCTAATTAGACACGAATGTAAAATTTGAATGGGAAATTAGGTTGGTATGCACAAGCAAGAGATAGAGAACATCCATCTGGCAGTTTATTCCAGCTGTACCCAGTATTTACTTTTCTCTCTTTTTTTTTTTCTTCTCAACAGGTGCCCATGAGTTTGTGTGTGTACATGTATCTTGCAAGACTATGTCTCTGCATTCATATTCAAGTATCCACAGGGTGTACTTGTTGATGTACCTGCATGTGTATGAGGTTGCAAGTGCATGTGATATCCTGCATGCGTGTGTGGTACTGGTGCCCATAGGTAGCCTGGGTATTTGCTGGCACAGCTATTTCCCCTTAGAGTAAGGGAAGCGGGTGGTGTTGCAGAGGGGGGGTTGACAAATATACTGGTGGCACATTATCAGCAGCAACACAAACACACGCTGGCTGTGTCCCAGCTGTTAAAAGGGGCTCTTATTTGTGTATGTGTGTGTGACTCTAAGGGAATAGAAAGGTGGTGCCAAGAAGGGAGGTTTAGCCTTCAGGGACAAGGGTAATTATATGAGAGGAACATAGAAGATAAAAAAATATTAATGATATCACTGGTCAAGAAGGTGGTGTCCTTCGGGTTTCCTGGACACACATATCAAACATGTTGTGGTAATGCTGTTGATTTAAATCTATCTTACAACAACTACAGTAATTCCAAACCAAACCCCAATTTCTTCCAGCTTTTCCGTGATTTAATAATTGCATATTGAGTAAAGTAGCCATCTCTAAACCAGGAGGGCTAAGCTCAAGCCCTAGTGACACCATGCATTTACCTTGCCTAAGTGTCCTTGAGCATTTTACTTAATCCCCACCTGCTCAAGGGGTGCTGTCGTGGCCCTAACCTGTGCTCTCTGTGGAGCCAAGTGGTACATGAATTTACCCTTCAGGACCCAGAGCTTCACCAAAATTGCAGTATTCACATCGCTCTGTCCATGGTCCTGATATCCAAGAGGAAACATCCAGACACATGCTATACTCCTGATCCATACTACATACTAATGTAACAGGTTTTCAGTATGCAGAATGTTCACAGAGGAAGAGTGCTGAAATTAAGCATACTCAAAGATAACAGTATGCATACGCAATTCACTTGAATTCGAGTGTGCTGTTGATGGACACTATTATCCCACAATACAATGCACAAATGAAAAGGAGAAGCTGCTCACAGCTGGAAGAAATTAAACTAAATTGTGGAAAGAGAGGGGAATGCTACAGAAAACTCCCAGAAGACAGAAGAATTATTCTCAAAGCGTATAAAACCGAATAAACAAGTTGCTTCCTTTTTGTATATATCCTTTATGGAATAAAGTGGTTTTGGGAAGAAGCAGCCAGTTAGCATAGCTTAGCATAAAAACTGAAACCAGGCAAGCCAACGTTTCCCATTCCCGGGCTTTGAGCTACTGTACCAACACTTAGTTTGTTTCCGACACCCGTCAGTGCAAATTCTGTGGGAACTATATGTTTAACACGAAGTGGGTTTTTTAGCTGCAACAACATACATTAACATTGTACGAATGAATAAATAATACAAAATGTATGGTACTTTATGTAGCATGGAAGGGATGCATGTGTATGTCCGTCTCAATCAACTCCATCTTGTGATGACACTAGCTGTGCACACAAACTGGTACTGCAGATAACAGTGGTAGTAAAGAATATAATCTTATCGAGACTGAACACTGCCATGCTGTAAATCATGTTTATGTTAACTCACAGCAGAACTACACTCTTTTAAAAGCAATATCACATTTACTGTTGCATCAATTCATTAAGAGAACAACTTTTAATGTTTAAAGCGAGCAGTGGAACAAGGCTAAAAAATGCATTTCACTTATTAAATTAAATAAATGAAACAATAACACACAAGGCACTGTGCACATATTCAGTTTAGAAGTTGCAACAAACAATTATTTTTATCATACTTTAATCTGCCTGTTATTTTCGCAGCTAATCAATCTATTATTTGGTTGACAGAATGCCCCAAAATCAATAAAACTGTATTCACTTTGCTAAAGGCCAAGGTGACATCAGCAGATTGGTTATTTTATTTGACAAACAGTCCAAAAACTAAAGTAAGAGTGCTTCTTATTTTTAGAAAAATGAAAACAGCAGAGCTGAGATGTTGGTTTCCATACTGGCATTTTTTGCTTGAAATATGACTTAATAAATTAAATCATGATTTTATTAGTTGGTAATGATTTCTGTTCATCAAAAATAAGGCAGTTGATGAGTAAAACCAAGGACCACATGTAAGGTTACCTAAGTGTCCTACATATTCCAAAAGGGCTCCATAACTGTCAAGGTTTTAGTTTAGGATTTTAGTTCAAGTGGAATTTCAGTGTCACCAAATTATAATCAGTGAGCCTCGGAAGTTCCATGAATCAAACAGAAATTTGTTCATGGACCTTCTTTCAAAGGGATCAAAATAATTTAAATAGAATAATAATTTATGGGCCCGAAAGTCACATTTCATGTAGTTAAAAAAACTTCTAGCTATGCTATGATCTCTAGGCCTAAAACTCAAAATGTCACCAGATTTTCGATGAGTCCTTTTTTTTTTGCACTCATTTCGTATTTCAGTGCATCACAATGAGAATTCAGCTGTGACTGCCCTTAGGTCCAGCTGACTCCAAGGCAGTGTACGCTACGTGGATGGGGTAAAGAACGACAGTGGTGTAACTTAACATTCCAGCTCTAGGGCATGTATGTAAAAACACATCTTGCTGCCTACAAACTGGCAATGAACTGTATTTTTCTCCTTCTCTTCAGTTTGTGTCAAACATATTTTGCTCCTATTTTTCCACACTAATGAATTCGAGATAAAGAGTGGGAAAAATGGCATGGAGGTATTCATTTTTTTATCACTTTGATGAGGTTTGAATGTGTCCATAATCCAAGCAGGTTAATAATTTAAAGCCCCTGTAAAACATATTTTCTCAGTGGGCTTATTACTTTGAGTGAGGCAGTCCTTTGTGTGAACATTACTTTCTGCCAAAATCGAAACTGATTTGTTTAGTTGGTGGTTTCTCTGTTTGTGTTTTTGTTTGGGCTCTCGTCATGGGTTTGATGTTGGCTGGAAAAACAAGATGGGCAACCTTTGAATCAGACTCTGATCACAGTTACTGGTTTATTTGCTGATGTTGCCAGGTCAGTCAATAAAATCTGAGCTGACCTAAGTATTAAATTATTAATAAACGAGAATTTGTTTTTGCACTTTAACTTTGATTATTGCTTATTAAATCAGAGATGTTTAATGAGATGGAGATACTGTCAAAACGTGAAACGAGCACATTGAAACTAGTTTTGCTAGTTGTTTATAGTAGCAATTAAGATGTTTCTTCCATAAAGCACTTTCAGTGTAAGGAGAGGAAGAAAAATCCCCATTCTTCAATTCATCCACACATCTTTGTAAGTTTATCCCAAACAAATATGAAGCTTCAGCAGGTTACATTCAGCAAGGTTACGTTCCTTCTAGTACAAAATTCCCTCTTTGTGTGTCCCTGGGCAGTGATACCCTGTTGAGCTGCAGAGGGGGGATCATAACACAAAGCGGGAATTTTGTACTAGAATAACTGTAACTATGGAAAGGTTGGTTTGATTAACTCTGATCTTCGGTTACCTTTCATTGTTGTAGATTTATCCCCCATTACTTACGCTGGAAGTGCATTAAAAAGGAATATGTTAATTTTCATAAAGAACAAGTTACACCAAGAAATATCTGTCGTGTTCAAGTGGGCACCTGTTCTTTTTTTTTTTTTAACCTGTCCCTTAGGAGACACTGTGAAATGAGAAATACATATATTTTCCCCATGTCTCTGTGTTACTTTGCCTGTAATGTGGGTAAAGATTTAAATAAGTCGAGATACTTTTTTTTGTTTTTACATTTCTTGTAATATTTTAGTGACTCATTTTGAACTCGGGGGCATATATGTACATTCATACAATCAGATGCAATTTGGGGTGAAGAGTTAACTATGCTCTTGATTGCTGTGGGGGTTGTAGAGTGTTATTATATCACTCACATACCATTATGGAAGCCAAAGATGCTCTAACTGAGTTTAAAACAAAGTTTGGCACTTCAAAAATGAAAAACCTGCATTTGTTGTGTGTGTCATATTAAAAATAATAAGTGGTGTTTTATTTATGGAGCATTCTGTCTCCTGTCAGCTAAAATATGGGAGGCACAAGAAGTCCCTCAGTCTCATGCCAAGTTTGATGGGAATACGAAGTGAAGGGTCAAGTCCAGCCTGTTAGTATTGAGTAGCATTCACATTGTGTGTAGAGGTTTGTGTGTGTTGGGGGTGGGGATGGGGGTCCTTCATAACACATCAATTGATAATGTTGTTGACTGGATTTGAATGTTGTACGTCAGTGCACGAACCATCAGGTTGATCTCACAGGCGTGAGAGAGCACCGTACAGCGGATCCATGATGTAGCATCAGTTGGGAAGGTGTGAAACACTTCTCCGTTAACACTTTCACACACAGCCTGTCAGTTTAATGAAACAGACAGAAATGCACTCTCTCACACACACACACATACACACACTGTAAACTCTGTCACTTTGATTTAACCTTGTTAAACTGTTTCACAGATATTTCTCTGAGTTGAGACGGATTTTCTGCGTGACATGTGATAGGCGAGTTAATTAAGACAGTGACATTATTAAAGCCAAGAGTGACTGTGGCGTGTTTTTATTAATTCACCATCTGACCTTTTCTCTGAACACCTGATACCTTTACAGTTACTGTGTCACACCCTCGAGCAGGAGAAAACACTGAACACTCACACAAAAGCTGCATTGAATTTTTCGGTTTTGTCTCTGTGTCCTTTTCTGACGGCGAGCCCCATGGCAGCAAAAAAAAAAAAAAAGAAAAAAGAAAAAAAGGGACTACAAAAGCCATTCAAACTTTACACACATACATACCATGCACATATTCAGGCATTTTTTATATGTATATAATGAGCAAGAAGTCAGTAATATAGCAACTGTGCAAGGTATAAAAACTGCATTTTGTTTGAATATTACTTTTCAGAAAAGGTCGGAACATTAAATAGCAAAAATGTGACATTTACATAAATACAAAAAAGAAAAAAGTAATTTCCAAAACCAATCTCCCACTTGTATAGTTCAGCTTGAAGAGCCTGTAATATTAGGCCAATAAAATTATTCATTGATTAAAAAAAGCCACACCATACACAATACGAGGCCTAGAGCTATAAACGCATGAACCAATGAGAATCAAAGGGCAGTAATGACAAACAATGCTGCTGGGATCCCACTCTCTAGTCAGTCCCATGACTTTGCCTTTGGCCAAAAGTCATGAAATTACAGTTTGTTATCAGGTGTTGGGCGGCCAACATTTAGACAGCTCATCCCATGAGCAGAAACATTACTATTTTTATCTAGCTCTGTATTTCTTCAAATTCCCCAAATTAGTCATTAGTCAAACTTTAAAAATTGTGTTTTTGAATGTGTTCTTGGGATATAAAAGCCTCAAAGCTGTGATTCTTGGTCTTACCATCCCCATAATGACGCATGAAATTGGATTAGCAGCTTTTTTATGTAAACTTGCATTTAGCCAACAAGAGCCTGGATGTTATAGCCTGCAGATGTTCATCCTTGAAATAAATGGATAGAGACAGATCATCTTGATGCTGCCACACAAATACTATGTGCAAAACCCAGGTAAATAATTCACCTATTTTTACCCAAGACAACAAGTGCAAATAATAGATTCAATAATGTCTGAGTTCCATTCAGCTGCCTCACTTTCATCGTTCTGATTCCGTGGACACTGTCTCATTGTCACCATCACAGTGACACACGAGTAGACTGGAGCCATTGTTAATGTTTTTACTAACAGATGTGCTTTTCCAACCATAATATGAAAAGCTTTTTTTTTTGGTTTTCATCAAATCCCACAGATGTTGGGTGCATTTTGAGTTAGCAGCTGTCTCCTAAAAAAACAACAACCCAGCAGTCGAACAAACTACATGACTGTTACACCACAGACCCTGATTCAAATCCAGAGGCCCAGATGTGTGGTTAGGTTTAGGCAACAGAAGCGCTTTGGTTTGGTTACTTTTTTCACTGCACCAGTTTCATGTGTGACATGCAATATACTGAAATACTTTTCATTATTAGAGTTTCATGGAGTTTAAAGACTTTAAACATTTCAACTATTTACTATCTTTAGGCCATTCCCTTACTCGTTATTGCTGATCGGGCCAGCGCTTCTTAGAAAATAGATCTGGCCACATTCCTTATCCACTTTAAATTAACATCTAAAAATACTATTATAGCAAAGCAAAGATCAGAACTGGGTAACATAGGAACTGGCCACCTAAATATAGCTAAACCTTGACTCTGGACCCCTGAGGCCAGTCCTGCTGTGTGAGATACTAGTGACAGCATGACTTTAATAGGCTTTAAGCATGATCACAGGCAGTTGGATCTGCAAAAAGATGGACAAAACAGTGCATGCAGTAAATAGATATTAGATAGTAGACAATATTTCTGAATGCTGAACTACATATTTCCAAAGAAATACACCCAAACAAAGAGATACCCTCCGGGGTTCTTTTTATGAGATCCAGTGCAGCAGCCGATTTTGCCTGAAAGGTTTGCCCTGATGATATGATGATATGTAGCAGAAAACTCATGGTGCACAGAGCACCAGAGGTCCCTAGACCCCGGAGACTGCTTTGCAGGCAACCAAAGGCATATCTGCAGGCAGATACATCACACACCAGTCTGGAGTTGCTGTACATCATCATGAGCTCTGTAACAGTGGGTACTGAAACATCCAAATGCCGAGATTCCCGGCGGAGCGCCGCTTTCTCTACTACAAAGGCCGAACATATTATATTACAGTGCTGGGAATATGAAACAGCAGTGTATCTGTTGGAGGCTTGTGTTGTGCCTCAAAGATACATTGAATAAGTTGAGTTCTACCAAGTGTAGTAGAAGGTGGTTTTCAGTTGTTTTAGCTCTGAGGTTATCTTAACCACAGTGCGCCCTGAAATCAGAGGGGAGAAACAAAAATCTGTAAACAGTACTAATCCCCAGAACAGAATAATGTGATTTGCTCATAATGAGAAAGGACGTAGCACATCACACTTAGAGCTGTGATTACTGACATCTCACTGAGTCCCGATGTAGCAGAACTAATTCGTACATACAAATGTATGTCTAAAAAAAAAAAAGAAGAATACACTTCAGGCTAATTAATAATCAAACAAATCAATGAGCAGTGAAACACCCAGATGATGCGGTGCGTCCAACTACGGTAGACTTCTTACGACTATAATACACCACTGTTAATATCGCCAGGAGCTGTGTTGTACATGTTTTCATCTGCAGAGTGTTTGATTTCTTTAACATTCAGACTGAGGCAAACTCTGTCCTAGGGGGATGTAAAAATTAAAAAGGCAGCAGAAAGTAAAACGAAAGATTACACAAAGGAGCAAGATCTTCATCCTAGTTCAAACAGGGCCATCAAATCGTTTTTACGTGGATTTTCTCTCTTTCCTTTAGTAACGACATTTGCAAACGGGGCAAGTGGGGTCAATTTATGCCAGACACTCCACATTCATGTTGATTTTATACTAAGGCCATGATGAGAGATGAAGCTTGAACTGAATTTACATTTACAAGTCATGTTGACTTTAATTAGTGAACCAGAACTCATTCACATTTCACATTTGCATCCAGGGCAAATGACAATTAGTATGTAAGTTCAGTGTAACCTCAGCTTCTGTAACTGTCAATATTGCAGATAACTAGGCATGTAAGGGTCACAAGTGTGGCACGCTGACATTGGATAACAGACCATAGCTGTGTCTGCACTGCAGGAATATTTGGCTCTGATAGAGAATTGCTTCCATGGCATTTCTGTGTTAGCACTAACTAACAAAAAAGGGGGACTAAGGGCAGTGGATTGTTGCCACAGTTTACAATAGACAGTATCCCAACAATTAGCAGGCCTACTTCCTATCCCCAGTGTCCAGAGTGTTAATAGTCTTGGGCATGTTCCAGTATTGCATTACTGAATAATTGGACAGCATAGAGGGGCATCACAGACCCCCTTGCTCTTGCCAAGGGAGAGGTGAAAGCCTTATTGATCCTGTGTCTGAATCCTCGATCAATCACCCCAAATCAGCCCCCAGGGATGAGGGAGGGAGAGCAGGTGACAAAGGATATCTCTATGACTATGTATACTGTATATTAATCACAACAGAGGGAGAAGATGTGTGCAGCATCACAAGCAGCCTCTGGCAGCAGTTTTCTTACTGAATTCTCAAGAAAAACTGGGGTGTCACACTAGACCACGTGTCAGAGGACAGTTTGGTCAGATGCTCAGAAAAGAAGCCTGGACTCTTCAGGTGGCAGAGGAGCCGGCTGTGGCTTTCTGTAATTGAGTTAAATAAATGATTACGTTTCCAGTGGCGGTTGCAGCGGCCTTCAGCTTTATGCCTGGCTTGAGCCACAGCCGATTTAATTAATTTTTAATTAGGAGGGAAAATTGCAGGCCTATTCCACGGGGACCTTTAAGACATCTGTGCATTAGAGATAACATTCTTAAATACCCTGAGCCTCCCAACAGTGGCAGCTTTGAGAGTAGCGTGGCATGCATAGTCCAGGGCCACTGGAGTTAGACAGGGTAATGTGAAAGTTTTCTCAGTGCACGTCGGTCGCACTCAACACGATTGGAGTTTGTTGATCATTATTGTGAAAGTCACGCCAAGTGGACACTGGAGGAAGCCGAAAGCCTCAGACTCGAGAAGATGTGGTCCATCAATCAGTCTTACAGATTCTTGTCACTGTCACATGCAGCTTTAATTGAGTGATTGATTGAACTCTCCCTCCTCCTGTCACACACAAACACTTAAATATGTGCAGGTAGCACGCCATTAATTCACACACACAGAGCCACCGTAGTCCCACTCGTCCCTCAGGGAATATGTCGCGCTGTCCTATTTTACTTCTTGCCATGTCATCCCTCACACACTTAGCCTTTGCATGCTGTGGCCTGGTCTTGATGTATGGCACTCATGGTGTGTAAGAATGTAGCAGGCGGATGTTCAACAGCCTGTTGGAAGATGTTTTACAGCCCTGGCTAGCAGTATGTTGTCACAATGTGTTCAATATCGCAACACATCAAAATTTACTGCAGGCTTCCAGCCCTTTCCATTCATTCTATTTTATCGCTATGGCGACACACATTGATCTTGGCAAATAATACTTTTTATTATTGAACATTACCCCACGCACTCTATAATCAGATTTATTTCCTGTCCAACATGTCTGCACTGAGACATATGAACAGATATCAGTGCAGATATTAAGGAAAGAATTCTGGTTTATACTTGATGTGATAACATCCCTGAAGAACATTTTAACTCAGAGAGAGATGATATCTACGTCTGAGAAAAACACCTGACCTTCTCCTGGTGATACAAACTGGCAAGTTCCTACAGAAATATGAGAGCTGATAGCAAAAATGCCTTGCATTTGATTTCACACGTTGTCACAGGCCACCTAATCATTTACTTACTTGAAATGTGAAGCGACTAGGCAGATGAAGATGAAAAAAAGAAGAAGATACAACAGCAGTGCCATTCAAAAATTGGAAAATCAATCTATGATTAATACATTTCAAAAAGAGATAATGGGACTATTTGCAGAAATCTCTCCTCTGCACAGCCATACTCCACTGCGGTGTTACACATTGGTACATTAATAAATGTGTTTTGAAGGCAGCATTTTGTTGGAAGAGCTCATGGCAGAGCATGGAAGTGCCTAATTAGGCTGCTGTCCAGGAGGCTGTAGTGTGTGTGAGAAACGCCCCGTCTCTGGCATTTAATCTAAGCCTGTCACATCCACTTTGCCTTCCCCTCAGCCCCCAAAAGCGCTTTGAACGCATGGCTGAGGGGACACCTGAATGCATCACCGTAATTTTCTCTTTGCGGCATGCGGGCTGATATGCTTCTCACATGACACCAGCTGACAGTTCTCTGGGCTGAACCCTACGCTGCTCATGAAGTATTGAATGAAGTATCACATTATGATGCTGTTTGGTTCATGTGTGTTTATGTGCCACAGAATGCAAGAGAAGAAAACCGTGACAGGCAGAGAATCACTTATAATTGGACAAACCAAACAATGACCCAATAATTATATTCAACAGTGTTTTGTTTTGCCAAGTGACAGACTTGTAAATTGAATTGTCTTCTATTGATCGCATTATATCAATGAGATATAGAATGAAGGGAAGACAAAAATATCGTGTCAAACAGGGAGTGTAGCTGACAGGCAGACAAAAACAATGAGCACTGTGATGACACAAAAAGAGATGCTCGAAACTTATTATTTGTCAGACAGTCCACATGTAACTGTTTGTTTTTCAGCAGAAAGATGAAAACCAGACGAGGTAAACGCTTCAATTCTGCAATTCAACTGCAATAACATTTTTAATTAGATAATAATACACAGAGTTCACTCTCTTTGTTCTTTGGAACTAAAAGTCCTAAAGAACAGATTTAATGAAGATTCAACATGATATGACATTTGTGTTATCAGTAAAAATGAAGCAATAATAGCAATAAAAAAAAACAACTAAAACAAAATGAAGGTTGAACTTCTTTTTCGATCAAAATTTCCTTTGAAACCCGACATATTTCCTTATAACAACAATTGTCCATGACTAAACATGCAACATTCACAGTTAAAGGTGCAAAATAAATAAGTAATTTATTTGTAAGTTCATTTCAGATAATTTGCATCATCGCAGCGCTGCACGTGGTTGCTTAAAGGTGACGTGACATAAGTTGAGAAACTGTTTTCTATAGTTTTAAGCCAAATGTCAAAGAAAATTCGCTAAAGTAATGCTACTTGCTACTTGCTAGTTGCGTATTGCATGATGTGAGAGATAGTGTCCTAGATAAACAGAAACATTTTGCTAGGGTTAGGACAGTATTTGGTTTTACATGCGAATAATTCCCATTTTCCATATTGTTTTTGTCTTTTTCTTTTTTGCAAGTTTGATGTAGGCAGAGCTCTGCTAAATAGGATGCCATAGACTGGATTTCTGTGCAGTCAGTTCAGCAGTGTTGGAGGTGTGTTGAAAGGTGTTTATGTTATCAATGTACAGCATGCAGTATATTCATATTCATTTTGCAGAAACTTTTGCTCCATTGTGAAGAGTGTTCAACATCAGTGTTGTTAGGAAAAGTTAGAAAAATGCATTTGAAAATCACTTCTTTCCTGGGACCCAGTCACTCACAGTGAACATTTCATTGGTCCAACTTCGGGATAAAGAAACACTGAAAGCATCTGTTTGATTTGTGTCATTTCAATACTAATTCATTACTGCAAATACAAAAAATCCTTAGACTGTTTGGGTTTGGGTGAAGTGACCCTTTAACAAGCCCATAACTGGCCTTATGTTGTTTGTATGCAACTGGTGTGGATTCCACCCCCCCTGACAGGAGTAGTTAAAGTCTGTATTTATTGAATCCAGCCTCATTATCCGGGCTCCCTCTGCTCAAGTCCTGCGAGATTGCTGCAAACATAAAGCAAAAGCACTTTACAATGTTGGAGCAGGTTTCCGTGTGTCTCCCCCGTGGGATCCCACTGGTGTCTCTCATGCCTGCTCTACGGTCACTGACCACATTAACACTTGCAGGTGTAACCTATGGCGAGTAATGTTAAGCTCGTCAGCCAGCTGCTTCTACTGCGAAAGCTGTCTCAGTGGTTCTGGGCTTTAATAGATGATAATCACAGTAGGACGTAGGAGGGAAGGCGAACACCATTTTAATAGCTTCAGATGGATGTGTCTGTCTGTACAGCAGGACATGGAAAAGTGGCATCGACATCAGCACCTACTCGCATGGACTCTAGGGCGACCTTCTACATGGAGACGGGGAAATGTCATCTCAATTAGGCCAATCACATGCTCTGTGTCTGTCATGGCAGGCCAAAGGGACACACTCAGGAGTTTTGACAGCTGGATGCTAAGAGCACAAATTGCTCCATTAGAAGCATTTTGATTTGTCTGCAGTTAAACACACTGGCTGAATAAGTGGCTTATTGCAATATACTCTCATTTATCCCTTTTATTTAGTCAGTCACATTTATATGTGTTTGCCAGGAGAGTTTAAATGAGAAAATTATACATGAACTGAAATCTCTATGGTCTAACTTTAAACATGGTATAAATAAAACAGTTGGGCCACGGACAAATGAACCCTACAGGTGACAAGGACCTGCTACGTTAACCCTCAAAGCAACTTTAATTTAAATCATTCAGGTGCCTTGTCATGGTGTTTCTAATTTTACTTTTAATCACTGAGCTGATATATCAGCATTGTTAAATCCAAAACCTCATATACCTGTTAAGCCGGATCATTAATCAACTGGTAATCATTCCAATATTCATTTTCTCTCTGGCATGAAAAGCCTCCCAGATACTGTGCACACAAGAGCACACACATGCATGCGCAGACATGCAAAAACACACTGTTGCATGTGTCTCTGTCAAACACTCACACACACACACACAAAACACAGACCCAGACTTGTTCACGTCAGAACTTCGCACCCTCACATGCCTATTAAACAACAGAATATGGTGACCTTGGTTTCACACAGAATATGAAATAAGCTGGGCTATTATTTCGTTAATGCAGAGTACGTGTGGCCCTTCAAGCACTTTAGTTTCTGCCTTAACATTTAACCATTCTTTATTGCTTGCTGACTAGGCTCAAGGCAGCAAGGTCAATTACCAAGGGTTCCCCTTAGAAGGTACTTTACCTACCTCATCATTTTGCATACAGTCTTCAAAAGTAACCATAATGACCCTTGTAAACGGCAGGCGGAGGGATTAAAGACAATCCCTTTTGTTTTGATACACTACTGTTGTGTGATTTTAGTCGGAGCCTGGGAATAAAATGAAGAAGGAGAGTGCTGTAAAAAGGTTTAAGATCTTACCATATTAAAATATTCAACACACCGTCTTGAACAGAGGGTCATCTACATGAAAAATGTTATAGACCACATTATTTAAGGCGTTAGAAAAAGTATATCAGTCTCCCAGGGGCTACATTTGGAAGAGAATATGCCATAAGTCTGCATTTCCTACTGCAGTTTAAGCTCGGACAGAGGATTGTAAACAGCAAATACTCATAAAACCATTTGTGTAGGCCTCCGTCCTAATAACATCAGGTACTGTAACAGAATTCCCCCCCTCTCTTCTGTCTCCCTTGCACAAACTCTCCAAATCTGCCTCATAAATGTATGCATGTGCGAACGTAATTACACACACACACACACACACACACACACACACACACACACACACACACACACACACATTTGGCTCATAAATTTCAAACCTTGCACTACCTACAGTCATCATGCTGGCCACGCATGAAGTGCTTTCCCCCCCTACTGACAGAATCTTAATCAAAGGTCACACATGAGAGGAATAAAAAAAACGCAGCGCTGTAATTGTTACATGTCTAATTTAGTAGAACATTGCATAAGCTTTGGGCTGTTGTCCGCCATTGATTTATGATATCACAGCCCTATTGACTTTCACAACAGCATTCAGTGAGTTATTCCCCTCTAATGTTTACACTACACTGGATATTCCTATTATATCATATATTATAAATGGAACGCAATGTACCTACATGATAGGAGTTGTTGCTACTTATTGCTTAAGATAAAAATGTTTGTCTCGCAGGAAGACCTCCCATGCCACTGCAGCTGTAATGTAATGCTTTACAAGAAGACGATATTACAGGGATTTTTCATCTGTTGCCCTCTTCCAACTGCATCTGACTCTCCTCCAACAACATTTGCTGCATGAATTTGAAAAGCACACTCATTTGACGTTACTTCTCCTCCTATTTGCAGACACCCCTGCACACTGGAAACTAATTAACTGGACATTTAGTTCTGTCAGAAGCCTGCAACTAAATGCCCAAAGTTCAAGCTTCTCACAACTTGAAAAGAAATCATTCTTAAGCTGTGGTTAATAAAAATGTCATTTATGGGAAGAAAGAGTTTAATATGCAATTCTGCTCACATTTAAATTTGCACCATTCAAAGCTCAACACAACTTAATGGACTTTTAAGTAAAGGCGGCTTTAGAAAAAAATATGAAGCATACAATCCTTGAATTTTGATTTGTATTTTCAGGTGTGATCCTGCACAGCTCTTAAAAAAAAACATGTTTTTTTTTTTTTACTTTAATAGAAGCCATGTAATATTGTGTGCACTTTTATTTCATGTTAACAAGGTTAGAAATGAATGCAGGACTAAAGACACAGATCAAAAGACAGATGTACAGATGAATGATGTCGAATATTGATGATGCAACTTGTAATAAAAATAAAATTCCTTGTTATTGATTTACTATTTCGCATCAAACTTAATGCTCCCTACCTTGACACTGAAAGGGTGAGGACTTGGAAAATAGATGGGAATCCACTCAGGCTGGTGGAGGCACTATTGACTCCAACATCTCAAACACAAATAGCTGCTTTGACACTGCTAAACATAACCCACTCGTGTACAACATCATATTGACAAGCATCACTGGACTCAGGCTTATTGGCCCTGGCTTCTCCTGCTGCTGTTCTGAGAGTGTTTGATGAAGCCACTATATTAGTTCAGCCTCTCAGGAATCATTGGGCGCTATCCTGCCTCACAGGGAGTAAAATCCCTTCTCTACACAGCCCCATTCTTGCACTTTGCGTTACATTTTGTACGACAAAGAAATATCCTTTTCAAAAACCTCCACACAAATTGTTAAAGCAGAGAGACAGCAGATCTGCAGAACTAGCCTCGGGCTCCTTGTGGTTTCAATCATTGTCAATCATCTAGTTTAATGCACTTCGGAAGACCAGGGAGGACCCGTGTCACTGCTCTGAGCTCCACAGCCTCCTACCTCTGCTCTGCACAGGAAGACAAAAACAACAAACATGCACCTTAAATCACGGGCTTCTCTGAATATAATTACTATTCTCCGGGTAATTCCCCCTATGTCTTTTCTCTCTCTCTCTCTCTCTTCAGATGTGCTCATTTGAATAGGAAGCAAAATTCATGTTCCTTTAATATATGATGTGTTTTCTTCCTTGGACATTATTATGGAGCCCTTACAGAATGGTAGTAGGAATAAAAACGTCACCGAACATAAAGCTCTAACATACCGTGGGGCTGCAAACACTGACTATGCTAATGAATGCTCCATGCAGCCTCATTATGAGCTGTGGAGAGATTGCATTTTTCTTGGCTATTTTCCTGATGAAGTATTGCTTGAGGTGGGGAAGTGTGTTGGGGTCCATGCCTTTCTTCTCAGGATATATTATATATATAGGCTGTATATAAAAGGTCTTGGTGTTTGTCTCCTGCATTTTATTTCTGTTCACTCTTTTTTTATTGTGAATATGTTTATTTACCAGCAGTTAACAAATTAACTGCATATTTATTTTAATTTTAAAAATCTGTGGGCATTTTACGAACATAATCAAGGCTTGATTCTCACTGCCACTTCAGAGATGTACAGTTGTGTGGTTTGAACATAATTCCAATCCAGTACAGATGGGAAAAGTCCTGCTTTCCTTTTTTTTTTTTGTCAATGTGATCCACATGGCCAACGAATCAGATGAGTGAGTGCACCATCTATAATTTCATGCACAAGTTATCCATATTTTACGTAATAAGCTCAGGGTCCTGAGACAAAAACTGAGCATGCCAATTAAGACACTCACTTCCAATCTTCTCCCTTTCTTCCTCTCAACATTTTTTTTTCTTTCTTTCTACAACTTTTTTTCCTCTCCTGATTATTTCTAATTCCGCAATCTCCTGGCCCCACCCCCCATTCCCTGTCAGCATCTCAACCTCATAATTAGCCAGCATTAATTAGATGCGCTGGCATAATTGTTAATCATTGGTTACGCTGGAAACATCTTGGAGAATGAAGAGAACGCCAAGCGATGCAGTAGGAAGACAACAGCTCGGTAGCACAGAAAGGAGGAGATACTAAAAGAGAGAAGGAAGTCGAAAATGCAGCACAATGTGAACAATTCCCCAGTTCCTCAGCTTTACTGCTTAGCCCTAAGAGATGGCACATGCAGCACTCAGCTCAGGCTAACAGGTAATTTATTAATGAGTCCTATCTTATCATCTGATATTATTACCTTGTGTACTCCAGAGGCAGCTTGTGAGAATTTAAACACAAACCCTGAAACACAGCCTGAGTAAGGAACATAGAGCGTGGATTAAACACACACTTTAATGGCCGTGAATGACACGAAATGGAAAGTCATGGCGATGGTTTGCTTATGGGGCCCCCTCAGCTTGCCCATACTGACTGCACCACTGCTCGTCCCTCTCCGATTACTGTCTAATCGAATTCAGCCTCATGTCTGGCTGCTCCCGTGGGTCTGCTCTAGCGGTCGACTCCTGTGATAAAACATAAAAACAAGACACAGCCATTTCATTGTGGGATGAGTCAAAGGAGACATCAAAAACCTGCATCGTCTTGCGCTATCCCTGTCTATCTGTCTTTCTTCGGCTCCTTTGCTGTTTATTTACTTTTGCATTCTCTCCCCGTCCGTGCCCATCCTCCCCGTTTGTCTCGGCACGCTGGTGATGGTAGTCAGACTCTGAGTAGTCAACTGAGTGTTGCGTTGTGTCATCAGGAGTCAGACGGCATCCAGCAGAGGTTACGTGGCTCATTCTTTATTCTCCATGTCAACTGCCCGTAAATGTTTATGGCTTTGTGGTTAAGACCTCGGCTATTCAAATTATCTTGTCACAATGCATCCCTGAGCAGGAATAAAGCCCTCCTTTATGGGAAACTGTAAACAGTCGCTGTGTGCTTCATAGGGAACAATACCCATTTAAAAGAGTCCAGCAGAGGCCATGTCCAAAGGGGACAGTAAACTTCTCCGTGATTCGCTTTTTCTCCCTTCTTCTCCCAAGTCTTTTTTTTTTTTTTTTTGCCTTTTTCACCCCTCCTTTCCCAGGGCTTGGCTGAGATCAGGCCGGGTTTTAATGAGAGCTGCTGCCTCAGTCTGAGCCCTCCTCTCTATGCAGCTCCATGAGCCTCGTAATCTGCCATCGATCCTACCATGAGTTGTTGCTGTCAGCTTTCTGAAATAACAGAAAGAAAAACAAAGCGCCATTCCAATTAGTCCAGGTTATAATTGGGTATTATTACAGTGCCGGAGAAGGATTTGGTGGAGCATGTCATCGTTTCCTTCACAACAAAGCCCCTCTGAGGGGTCGGGAGTGACAGGGTGCCCTTCTTGCCAGCTCATATCCACAAGCCGAAAGCCCTCACCGCCACAGCTCACAACACAGAGCCAAGTAAGCACTCCATTTGAATGTGACTCTAATCCTAATTGCATATGGACAGCCATTTGCTAAAAGCTCGCCTACTTTCTAAATACAAACGTATGTCTACAGACTTTCGCACTGCAAAATGTCTGCTGACTTGGTTGAAATGCTCAAGGACAGGCTGGGGAGATAACCTTTGAGAGGAGCAGCAGTGTTACAATATGCCTTTCAAAGCTTTTGTCCCATCAGTCTTCTCACCTTTGAGTAATTCACTGGACAACTTCTGAATCTTGGCTCTGCCTTCGTGGGGCTGAGGTTGTTCAAAGAAAGGAATTTGAATAACAAAGAGAATCATTTAGGGATTGAGCCACATACTCATTTTCTCCAGATAATAGCCACACAGCCTGATACTGCAACTATTATTCACTCATTTTATTCTACTGTAAATATTCTCAAATCCAGATTTAATGACTACACACACTGATATGGTAACAGATGTTAAACTACTATCTAAACAATTTTATTGTTTTTCAGCAAAAACGATCAACAAAGAGAAGCCACTTTTTGTGACTAGTGGGAGAATTTAAACAAATTGTTGAATCAATAAATTATATTTCTTTTTACAAATTTCCAAACAGAAGTCAGTTTGTACTTTTCTTTGCCTGAATACCATCTCTGATTCCAAGAAAAATAATCTTCGGAATATTTGAATTACTGGGCAAAGGCAGACAAATGTAAGACTTCCAGGACTGAAAGCCAATGAAAATAAGTAACATTTGGTACAAAAACTCACAAGTGTTAGAGCGGCTTAAATGAGACTTCACACTCCTCCTCCCTGAAGTGTATTCACAGAATTGAATTACACCCCTCTGGAGAGAGACAGAGGAGAGAGAACAGACACGTGCACAGAAAAAAGCTGAGACAGAGACAGAAGAAAAAGGTTTGTATTATGTGGCTAGCAATGTGGAAATACAGTTTTTCTGGCACTGTAAAGAGCAAACATCAGGACTATGTAGCTGAGGCTGACGCTGTGGCAGGAGTTACTGTACCGTATGTTGCCATGGCAACAACTAAACCAACTGATAATGTGAGGTAGCCTGATTGTCACAAACACGGTCACCGAGCCCTAGCTGTCAAGCTGCTTGGGGAAAAGCACTCAGAGCACTTACAAGCCTATTCTTTTTCCTCGGTTTACTGTACCCTTATCCGTCCAGCCGCTTCGTGAAGGACAGGCAAGTAGGCTGTACTTTTATGCCCCGTTTGTAGCGACCTGTGTAAATCTGTGTGGGTTGTTTGAAGCGCCTCTGATTTGTAGCATCAAATCTTCTAAGCCTTTGATGTCAGAGAAAGCAAAAGCAAGGAGACCGTTGACATACCATTAAAATTTGTTTCCTAGACTTTTATGCGCTGATTAGGAATTCTGTGTGAAACGCCTTTCTGTTTTCTTGTTGTTAGCCATGGAGCTGCAGACCATGAAGGTGTTTAATAAAAAAAGAGCAAGGGACCGACGATCTTTGCCACTGCCGTCCCAGGGGAAGGTAGACGATGGGCAGTCGCCACCTGCCACTGGGAGCATCGCACTTTACTGGTGCCATGAAAAGACAGAGGCAGCTCTCCACAGGCCAATCAGACTATACCAACAGCTGGCTGGCTGCCCTCCTCAGCCTTGCTCTCCCTTCGTCTACCTCTTTCTGTCTCTCTGTCTCAATCTGTCCCCCTCTTTGTGCATCTCTCACTCAGACAGACAATCCCTCTTCGCACAGTCGGTCCTTTCACGTCATCTGGCGGCATGGTAGCACTACAGAGAGTTTCCCCATCCCCTTAGTCCCTCCCCGGCGACAAATATTTACTGTGCTGCCCTGATTTATTCTGGGTTAATTAGTTGAAGTTAAATAGCTATCATAGTCATGATTCTAAAAAACATGAAGGACATGTGGGTGTGCAAGCACAAACACACGCACACTGACAACTGGCTGGCTCGCACAAGCTCGGCACCACTGACCTGCCCTCTAGCCCCAGAGGCATAATGTGGTTTATTATAGACATGTGAGGACTTAATTAGATGTGTATAATGTATGCTGTCCAGGGACGGCTTGCTGTACGTCTGTATAAAACCAGGCCGTGTACAAAACTGGCTGTGTTAACAGCCTGCATTAGTAAATCTCTTTGTGCTATGTTAGTGATGAGAGGCAGCTTGGCGGTAAAGCACCGCTTCCTCCTCATTATGACAGATATAAGTTGCTTTAGGGGAGCAGATTTCACACACACATCTTCCTGAGCTTTTTTGAATAATTGGCTCACTATACGGTACTGAAAACGGAACAGTGTGAGAAGTTATAAGTAATGAGCATCATCATTAAACAAATACAACCTGACACACCTTTTGGCTCCTCTCTTGACAACTCAGGTAGTGACAGCTGGCACATCTGAATATGTGCAGAAACTTCTTCCTTCACAGCTCAGCTCCCAGCGAGCTTTTAAGACTCCAGAGTTTCTACATCTCTGGCAAATCATTCAGCTAGGCTCAGTGCCCTGCCCCGGAGAAAGCCATAAAGATTAGCAGTTAGATTACAATCTTTACTACAAACAGTCTTTCTACGAGTGGGAGGGTGAAAGAGCAGGCCAAAGCTGTGACGATGAGGGAGATTAGCCTGAGCCGAAACAAGAGGGACAAAACAAATCCACTCAAAGGAAAAGGGCGGTCACACAAAAGGAAGAGGTGTGAAATGAAGTAAAAAATGGAGCGATGCTGCTGACTCGAGGAAATATTTATGACTCACAGTGGACATAAAACTTGAGTAAGAGCTTCAGTGGAAACAAAATGGAAACAAAAAAAGGAGGAATCAATAAATCGATATGGGTTCACAGTATCACCAGATACACTGACATTTGTCACATGCATTATTGTCCTGCGGGACAGGACCATGACCCTGGGTGACATTGCTGAACTTGTGTTCATCTCCGTCTTCAGAAATGTGCCGAACCCACACAAAAAATACAGAGTCTGTGATGTGGTACAATGTTTCCATCAGATGTATTATAAAAACTTACTAATGCTTTTTAAAGGACACAGTCGGTGTTCTTCTATACGTTTTATAGAGTGTCAACAAATCCCATGGAAAAACAACAACAGTGTGATAGTCGGTCTCTCAATGCATTTCAAGTTCCCTATACAGTCTGTGGCAGTATAGGGAACACATAAATCAATAAAAACAGGTCACAAATGTCTATTTTTTACAACAAAAAATGCTGTGCACTGTAGTCTGTAGCACACTTGCTCTAACTGGAGTAGATGGTGCATTTAATGGGACCTATTTCCAGCTGTAGATTAATACAAATCCCTGCAGTGAAAACGTACACCACTATGCAGTGTATGTAGATTGACTCAAAATAAACTAAAGTGCCCTTGTTCATTGCGAGAACCCTACAGCAATAGTGTGGCTCACTGATGTGTTTTTAATAACCAAATAAACAATGGGTTTTGGCTACAGGGGCAATAATTGTTAAGATTAATAATAAAGTACATAATGTACTGTGTGTAACGCTAATGAAAACATCTTTGTCAGTCAGGCAACGTTACGACGTTGTGCCAATGATTAATTTGTATTGCTAATAAATATTTTATAATTCTCAATCACGTTTAATCTTTATTGTAATAGGACAACATTTACAGGTATGTTCATACATTATATCTCCTCTTTGTCTTCCATTTTTTCTTTTGCCTTCCTTCTTTAGATGCTGTTAAATCAGTTATTGCTCTGGAAACCATCCATGCATTCACAAGTTGACTGGAAGGACAATATGAACATGAAAAGTCACAACATGTTAACATGAAAAATCAGGACAATATTTTGACGCAAATTGATGTTTTAGAGTGGGATTTATTCAGCCTTTATGGGAAATCAGTATTAGATTAGTGGAATAAATACTGTCACATAACAAAACTCGCAGTTATGTAAAATGCAGAGCTCAGCATAGGCTGTACACTTTATATTATCACTGTGTAATTGAATTTAAATTCACCACATTTCTTCAAGTGCTCACAAAAGAAATTTCTGTGTAAAACCTAAAAACTGTTCACTAGACAACCTACTGCATCAGGTAAAACACAGTTGCGGAGGTGAAGCAAACAAATCTCAATGGACTAAAAACCTTGCAAAAAGAAATTAAAATTGCATTTGTTGTCATTTTGTAATTTCATTTCGCACATTGAAAAGCTCGAGTGCCTGATCCGACTGTATTTTCTACTCTGAAATCTGTTTACCTACACTTTCTATCATCACAACAATAGTGGCTGAATGAAACAAACATGAACCCTGTGAGCACAAACAGACAAACCGTGAACATTACTTTCACAGGTGTGTGTCAATGATTACAAGTGTGTGTAGCTGTGTGTTTGTGTGCGTGTGTGTGTGTGAATGCCATATTTGTTAAGCGTGGCCTGGATGTCACTATCGGCTGTTTTTGTGTGTGAGCATGTGAAAACGAAAGCTGCACCCATTCATTACCCTGTAAATACAGCCTGAGCCAGAGCCATTATTTAGTTGTGGGATAAAACACGGCAGCTGGTGAATTTAGGGATTTACTGAACACTAGAGCAAACACAGAAAAGCAGTGTCCTTATTTTATTATTATAATCATAAAAATGCCAATAGAAACAACAAGTGCAACTGTGTGCTTTTGACAATACATATAATGTTGCATTCTGATAAAGAAAACAAATCTAAATCTCGTGACACTGTATATTTGTAATAGGAAACTGCAAACTCTCTTTTGAGAACCAAAACTTCCACTTTGTTACCTTTGGGCTACAAATAGCCAGCTGCTTGCACCACCAGCTTGAGTCTGTTGTGGGTCTCTGTGAAGGTTACCGTATGTAGCACAGTGTCATTACTGCCTATATTTGTGCATTGCAACATTTGCATTTGTTTTACTAAAGAGCTACTGAACTCCTCCATATTCTGATTTTTTTTTCTCACAATCGTATCTAAAATTCAAAGCTCAGCCAGTTGAGTCCAATTGCAGTAAACCATTTCTTTGTTACTACCACCTTCTCATATCCCGCATTTTAAAATTTTATTTTTATTTAGATTTTCTGTGTGAAATGTTATTATTAATAGGTTTTTTCCCAAATTACAGATTTATTTGGATCACTCAGGGCTCACACGCTTAGCGTTTAAACCACATGTTTTTTATTGTTTTATCAAACTTAGGTTTCTTGCACATCAACTACTGTATTACGACTGCATGGGAACTGGACCCAGATTTTACTTTACTTACAATTCAAAGTGGTTCATCATACCCTTATTTCCAAAGCAAATCTTATCCATATTCTGATTTTTATATTAATGGGTGCATCAATTTCTATAAATTTCAATTCATCTTTACGCTAATGTTCTGTTTCTAACTTTAGTTTTGAGTTTCCAGCCATGTGTTAGAAGTTAGCAGTTTTGCACCTAAAGTTGTGGTAAACTAAATAATAATTGGTAACAATTTGAATTTTTTTTTCTTTTTGTATAACTTTGGATTGTTCAGTGCGATTGCACATTTGGTTTTATGCTTAGTGCTGCATCAAATCAAAAGAAAACAGCAGTTGTTGAAGGTGCAACAAGTACTTTCAGCATTTAATCCTGTATAACATGTTTTCTCATAGACAAAACAGATTTTTGAAATTACTCATATCACTGGATCAGGCTTTAATTGGAAAAACAAGTTGTCTTCACTTTTCAGTGGACCAGACTACCATTGTCTGTATTGGTTTCCCTGCCTTGATGTGATGCCTGTCTCAGTGGAGCAGCGAATGAGCCGTTGATTAGATTAATAAGGCAACAGATTGAATGTGGTGATGTGTTTGGTTTACAGGTCATTCCCAGAGCCCCTCTCCCTCTGTGGTCGCTATACGGGACTGGGCAGCAAAACCATTTGTAGCCTGCCGCAGATGCTGATAGGTCCCCTGGGAGCCGGTGTGGTTGACTTACTGCTCCAGCAGGCAGGCATTCATGTTGCAGTGAGATTTCCCCTCCGTTTCTGTCCTGTTTCCATATGCAATGCTTGTCTCGCTATAGCATCTTATTGAGTTGGCACAAAACACATAAAACCATGTGGGACGATCTCGAATTTACTGCTGACACCAACCGAGAATAGCTGGTTTACTTTGATACTCCACCACAAGAACTGAAGTGCAGAAACTTTTAACATGGATTTCTCATATCCTGGAGGTTGATATTGCGTAGCCGTTATCAAGGTCCACTGAGGCTGTGCAAAACATTATTCTATGAGATAATGAAATAATGTCCCACAGTAGCCTCCGTTCCTCATTTCTTTTCCTGTATAATCACTGATATGACATGATATAATGTGACAAATGAAAAATATCACATTTCAAAGCAACCAACACCTCGCATTTATCATCGTTTCAGGAAATACCCAAAGGGTGAAGCCACAGTGCTTACCTGAGACTGTAGCCTATTGATCTCAGCTGGCAACACTAACTGTGCTCTATTCATCCTGTTCTGGCTGAGGTCTCGCACAAACAGAGCCGTCAATCACTGCCTCACAGTAGCATTGGCACCACCCTTGACATTAAGCTAACAATATCATTTGTCTCTTAAGTCACTTTTACGCAGAATTATAGGGGCATTCACTGGGGGAATCCTCTTTCATTTAGCATCCAAAGATACAGAATTAAATTTAAAGTTTAATTAAGTCATAATGAAACTTGAAGGGGAAGCAGTATAACCCTGTTTAAGCTCTAGTTGTGCTCACAACAGCCATTTACAGGATTCAGACCAGCATGCTAAAAAAAAGGAAAGAAACACCTGCAACTACTAATGTATGCTGCCACTGTATTACACATCCTGTGTCCTGTGTAACCATGGCTGCGTGGCGTTATGTGAGTTGATGGTTTCACTGAATATGTCCTGATGCATGCAGGGTTAAAAGTCTCCTGCTCAAGGTCAGAGCAGCAAGGTCATTATGTCAGGTTTCCCGATCAGCACTTTTCTCTGCTGAAGCAATATCTTAAAATAATATTGACACTTAAGCAACTGATGGATTCATTGGGAGCTAAAATAAATCCATCTCAAATGATTTCCCCATCAGTGAAAAAACAGAATGTGGGCATTAATAATTCATTCAGATTCAGAGGGAATCGATTCACATAGATGGCAGTGTCTTGGCAGCTGGGAGGGCCAAAGAATTGCTCCT
This sequence comes from Channa argus, assembly GCF_033026475.1. Classification (NCBI taxonomy): domain Eukaryota; kingdom Metazoa; phylum Chordata; class Actinopteri; order Anabantiformes; family Channidae; genus Channa; species Channa argus. The sequence continues at coordinate 7,959,692 of NC_090206.1, forward strand.
GCACATATACAGTGTTGACATTTGTGTACAGTATCACATATAGACATTTATATATTCATGCAAATATGGGACACCAAAAGCCTGAGTTTTATTTTTCCACAAGTAAAACACCTCAGCACTGAAATACAGGGGTTACATAAAATAAGCGGAAAAGCGCATGATTTGTATGCCTTCCAGAGATATTTTGAAGGCTAAACAACCACACATTCGTGTTGAGATAAATTGGATCATTAAATAATGATGACGGTCTGTGACTGCCACAATTCACACGAGGTTTCAGGTTAGCATTTCCATCCTGAATGCATTCAGCAATGCTCTATTTCTGCATTAGTTAAATAGTCCCTTACTGTCTTGGTATCCATGAGGTTTTGCTTTGAATTGAGTTTATCCAATTATCTTGCAGGTGTGACATCACCGAAGCTGAAGAAAAGCCTAGGAGGCAGAGAAAGTGCTGCCGGCTGAATTAGAGATAAGCAAATGAAAAAGATGCAAATGGAGAAAAGTTATTTTGATTATTTTCTTTTTTTTTTTTTTTTTTTTTTTTTTTGGAATATCTAAGCTAATTGGTCGCCAGAGAGAATGTGCTGATGCAGACGTTTTGCAGGCTGCTGCAAAGCCACCCACTCTACAACTTGCACAAAAGCTCCAAGGCGAGCGCATGCACATACAGTACAATACACATGGATGCATTTGCCACAACGCCACTTAAACCCAACCTCGCTTGCTTAACAATGCTGTTATGCCTGAGTTCACTATGACAGACATTAGGCGTCATTTTGTCTTGTCTTTTGTTTCACTTCTTTTCTTTGGAAAGCAGCTTTTTGTTTGGTATATATTAAAAGCTGGCATTAGCACACCAGAGTGTCCTGCTTTTGTCCTTTTCATGAAGCATTTCAATCTCTCACCTGCCATTAGACAACATGGTCTGTCTGCCTGAGTCACATTTTACAGAGATAAGATGTAGAGCTGTTCTCTCCACACCCCATTAGAGACTAGGAAAGAGCCTCAATAAGCCTGGGACTCTCTGTGCCGAACGTATGCACACTCATACTCTTACACACAGGTGCACAAACACACACATTAACCACACACACACATTACTTTGTCAGCCACAAAGTGGGCATGCTGTTCCTTCAAAATAGTCACTGTACAGTTGATAAAGATACAATAAAATAAACCAAAACAAAATGTGCCGAGTTATAATGAGCTGCAGAGGGAGTGAGGACACCTGTTTGTTTATACAATTTCTCAGTAACACAGTGTGGTTAATCACCTGCGGTGCTGCTGGGGTGCTGCTTATCTGCATCACAATGGAGGGGTCGGCCTGTGTTAAACACAGAGGACAGATGCCATTCCATTTTGCTTTGGCTTTTCAGCTTTAATGTCTGCCTTTTCCCACTGAAATGCAGATGCAGATGTTCTGTATTGTGCTGCACCTGCAGTTCCGGTCCAGCTCCCGCTTGCCAACCATCAAATATACAGCCAGACTGCATGTACTGACAATGAGCTGAGTGGAACTACCTCCCCCATCAAAGATGGGAAAGAAAGACATCAAAAACGATTTCAATCTCGCCTCAATTTTCTCTTGATAGTTGTCTGCAAAGTAGTTCTCCTCTATCAGAAATAAAGAGAATCCTGTTACATATTTCTTATTTTTACTAGGTCCGTTGCCTCTGATGGCCTTTCAACAGCTGTAGTTACCACTTTATTTGCTGCCTCCATAAAGGTGACTTATAAGCTGTTATCACACGGCCGGCAAGAAACGTCAATACAAGATTAAAAGATGTGAGCAGAGAGAGGGACAGACTTCATTAAAGCTGATATAGAGCTACAAACACCTATTGATATGTGAGAGACATCCAAGGTAGTTGAGAGGTTCAAATGAGTTTTGGTGCCTTATTGACACCTATTGACTCAGATTGATTTGCCAGATGTTGCAGCCTGATGGGGAAATTGTACTTAGATCAACATTTATTTCCAGACAATGGTAAATATTGGTGATGCTCCTAAAGGTCTAGAAAGAAGACCACAGAAAAGAAGGAAAAATCCTGTCTTGACTCAGCCGAGTTTTTTAGGTTAGAAGTGGGCTGAGGGATTTTAATTACAGTATCAGTAATTACCCGTAATGTTTACTTTGATGTTTTATTAGTTCATTTCATCTTACCAGAAATTGATAATATCAGCCTGGATAAATAGGACTTAATTCCATTTTTTAAAATTTGTTTTGTGTAGGCACAGTGGTAGAGGTGTTAATATTGTCACTTCACAGCTAGAACATTCCCGGTTCAAATTTACCTGCTGGCAGCAGCCTTTCAACGTGGAGTTTGTATGTTCCCCCTCGTGCTTGTGTGGATTTACTCCGGGTACTCCTGTTTCCTGACTGTGAGTTTGAATGGTTGTCTGTCTGTGTATGACTTTATACCTGTCCAGGGTGGACCCCACCTCTGTCCCAATGACAGTTAGGATAATTGATGGATGGATGGATGGATGGACACAGTATTGTATGCTCCTAGCAGGCATGGTAATGTTCACCACAAGAGATCTACATTAGTTAGGCTTGATTAGTATTGAAGACTTGTGTGTCTTTACGCCTGAATTGTGAGAAAATCACAGTTTAGGGCTGCCTGCTTTAAAGCATGGTTTTCCATTCTACATATACTAATACAAGATGCATGTGGAGGTTTTGTGTTTGTGCACTTGACAGAGCTAAGGTGAGTAACAAAAGTAACCAATCATGTGAAACAGACATATTAAGTAATGTAATTTGTTTTCAGTGACTATGTAATAATTGTACATTGTAAAGGCGCTGGTTCTATCTCGTCTTGATTACAGCAACGCATTATTAATAAGGTTACAAGTATCCACAATCAAACCCAAAATGCAGCAGCTCACCTCATTTTTCATCAGGCAAAAAAGACTCGTAAAAAGGACTCGTAAAAAGGAGGACTCGTAAACTCGTAGAAAAAGGACTCGTACTCTTTCTTGAGTATGTGTCCAGTAAGTGTCGAGTATTTTTTCTAAAAGTTAATGACAATACCTTAAAAAGTTAACACAAATGTGATCTTCATTCACTGTGATGAACAAACTATAGCAAATTTCATGGCACTTTGCAGTCAGATGTGTGTTATTGTTTATGGATATACATTGATGTGATGTGATTTTATAAGGCCATATTGTTCGGTTTTTATTTTGTCAACAAATCCTCAAAAAAAATAAAAAATAAAAACAGAAGCAGCATATGTTGATCCTTCTAACAAGTGGTCCTATTGATTCTGTAACCCAAAATTTATGTTGCTTTGAGCCAAAGCTTCACTGATATTTAAAACTGTTCAGAAATAAGCCACACTGTTGCACTGTCCAACCCTGTCTCTTAGCAATTGTATTTATATAGTACTAAATTGTTTTCCCAATTGTGTTGTGGTGACAAACATAATCACTGGCAGGATTTGTTCAGAAGTAATGTCCTTTCTGAGTAAATGGTGATTTGCAGAGAGGTGTGAGTCCCCGTCTGTGTTTATGAAATCAAAACACTTTGGTTAGGGTTTGGAAAAGAACAATGTTCCTGTTTGTTAATAATCAAACTGTGTTTTATGATTCAAGTCACTGTAGTCTATTTCTAGATTAAATCAGGCCCTGCCTCTGATGCCTGCCACAGTTAAAAGAAGAAGCAACAGTTATTTTATGTTATATTTCTATAATTTTATTCTTTATCGGGGTTCCTGTGGATTCTTCAAAAATCTGAAAAAAACTCTTTAAAACATTTACAACATCTTGAATTCAATTATAATATTTCTGTTTTGGTCAAGTTATTTTATTATTCAGTCACACCAGGCCAATTAAAGTTGAATATTATTGTCAACAATCACACTGATTCTCACCGGGTGCATTTCAGGTCTGAGTGGACCTTTCACCTTGGACAGCACTTCCCCTTCCTCCATCATTACCTGCAGCAGTGTATCACATCAGACAGAGGAAGGAGGATCAGTGATAGTTGCTTATTTCTCCATCCTTCGTTTTGATAAAGGCCTACTTCATGAAGATGTCCAGTTTTTTTTTGAAACTGTGTGTGCTCTCTGTGGAAGATGCTGCTGATGAACTGTACTGTTATACATTGATGTTATTTTGTAGCCCACTGAGATTTATAGTAGTTTCTTAAACACGCTACTTGGATGAGTAATGAGAGTAACAAAACATTGGCAACTAAACAGAGAAGACATAGAACAAAGACCTACAACGTTCAATAATATAATTAACAGGATCACAAAAATAGAAAAATAGTCTTATACTTATAGAGCTGTAATTGATTGTCACGGAGAAAGCTGCTGCCGGTGGAAGGAATCTACCCGGCCTTGAACAGGTGGAGGGCTGGTTTCTCTCAGGAAGGGGCACAACTGAAGCTTCTCTAAAGTGGCACGTAGTGCAGGGTCTCTGGACAGACACCAATTTAGCAAGAGCCTGCAGTCTGAATGGCAAGAGAAAAAAGGAAGATCAAAATTTTAGGAGGCAGCTACAGAGAATCAGGATGAAAACCGTGATTAAAAAATGTGAGGAACAAATTTGCTTCCAGAAGCAAGTGGGTTAGTGTGCCTTACCTGTTGACAATGCTGGACTTATCTGTACCTGGCCATTGATGAAGCCTGTGGTTGTAAACCGGCCATGTCCTTCCAGCAGGGAGTAGAACAGCACACCCAGCTGCCAAACTGTAGTTGGACAGGCCCAGTACGTCTCATAGTCAAACCACTCTGGAGGGAAGTAGGCAAGGGTACCTAACCGCCACAAGCACAGAAGAACAGAAGTGAGATGGTGGTGAAAAGACAGAAAAATCTTTGTGTAGCTTTGTGTTAACAGGTAATTAGTTGAGAGACAGACAAACAAGCGAGAAGCGGAAGCCATATATCATACCACAGAAGGAGGAGAAAGGTTTCTGCTTTGAGAAGTTGCCACAGCCAAAGTCGATGATGCGGACTCTTGGCTCTCCAGACTCTAACTGAATCAGGACATTTTCTGGCTTAATGTCCCGGTGGAAGACACCCTTGGAGTGCATGTCAACTGCTGCATCTACCAGCTGCTTCAGGATGATCTAAGAGACAGACACAGAGGTGGAAGGGACTGTGAGGCACTTTATTCCCCTAAAATAAAATGACCTTCAACACTGGACTAAATAGCTTGACAGTGCAGATCTTTGAGGGAACAGAGTGGAGGGCACTATTCTGCTTTTTATAACTGTGGTGCATAATCCACTTTTATATAACCCTCATCTGTGAAAGTATTAACTACTCCACAAAAGGGTCACAGACAGGTATTTGGAAAGCTGAGCTCACTGGCATCACCTTTTGCAATCAGTACTTAGAGAACTAGTGGCCAGCCTTGGTTTGTATCTGGCTGGCTATCGTGTGAGCTCTTAGCTTTACAGTTGTTCACCAACCCATTATAGTAACACCAAGTTTTTAGCACTGTCAATTTCATCAAGACAAGTTTAGGGACTTGGCTGGATTGAACTAAATCAAACCCGCATACACAGAAAAAGCCCCACACATGTTTCTTACCTTTGCCTCATGTTCCTCCAGGTATCCTCCATGGGCCTGAAGGTACCTGGAGAGGTCCACAGAGAGGACTGGTTTTTCCATTACCAGTATTAACTCGTAATCCAAAATGAACCAGTCCAGAAGGGAAACTGCTGTGGACTGTCCGACAGAGCCTGCTAGACCTGCAGCTTTAAGCATCAAGGCCACCTCGAGAATGATGACGTAGGCGTTGCCATTGCAAACCTATTGAATGTAAATAAATTTGGTAGCAGGTATCTGACAGGTGGCTTACATGTTGTACTGTAATGTACGTATGTACAAAAACAATTTAAGAAATGTTTCAGCTTCTAGTTTTAACTTCAACAGTTTGACATTAAGTTCACTCACCACTCGTTCCAATGTAACACTTTCACCATCAATGTATTTGATGGCCACCTGCAGGAGAACCCATTAGTAGTTTTTGTTCTTTAGACCACTGGATGTTATGAAGTGTGTTAGGATGTGTTTGTATAGCTCACTTTTAAAAGGTCGTCTTTACGGTAGCCGTTGTACACCGAACTGAAGCCCCCTTTGCCAATTGGCATGAGCCGAAGATATTTCTTCTCAAAGTCCGCTGAGCACGAACAAGGATATTTCTTTTTACTGTATCTGTATTCTTACTCTACTTATAAATCTACATTTTAATCTACATTTGCTTTTCTTTCTTAACTTGTTAACAAAAAAACAAAGCCCAAACCTAAACTAATTCCTTTGAGAAAGTTATGACAGACAGTCATTTTCTTTGTTACTGTCAGTTTACCTCTGCTTCTGTTTCCTAAAGAGGACAACTGATAGATTTTCTCCTCCTCTGGTGATACATTGTTGAAGATCAGATCTTCGTCTTTATATTTCTCCTTAGAGGACTTGGATGCTGCGGTTCCAGATTTAATATTGCTGATGCTGCTGTTGCTTCTTGTGTTTTTTTCTGGTAATGCACCATCATCACTGGCCTCTCTCTTTTTCACCTGAACTGAAACTTTCTCCAATGACGTCAGTGGCTCGTCACTGTTGATGATGCTCCTCCTCATCGCCCTGTCCGGGTCACTTTTGGGTTTTGTTTTTCTCCCTTTTATAGTGATATCCCTCAATGATACCACGCTGTGTTCACTGGGGTTGATGAAGCTACTAGAGTTCACCCTTTTACTATGCATCTGTCCATCATCACTGGCCTTCCTCCGTCTCATGCTGTAGCAGGTGTCAGTGAAGTGGTCAAGTTCACTGGCTATACTTTGGTCACTGAATGTTTCTGTCATGCAAGCGTTTTTCCATTTTGGATTAGGATTTGTGTCATTCTCTGATAAATTTAAAGTATTTATTAGGTTTATTTGATACACCAGATATACAAACCCTACTTCAAGAAAACTTTACAGTTTTTCTAAAATGAAATACAACTTAAACAAAGTGATTAAGTATTTCTTTCAAATTAGTTATTAATTGTTAAATTGTTTTGTATCCAAATATTTGAGTTAATCAAGCGTCTGTACATATTAAGTAATAAAAGAGGACTACGTTACAAAGAAGTTTTCAGGATTTGAAAAAAGACACATAAGTCTGAATTGAAACGTACAGTACAGTTACCTTGATGTTTTCCGTAGGACATAGTTGTCAGCTGTCCTGAGAACTCAGAAGACATAATGGCTAGCATTTAAGACAAGATTGTTTGACGGCGCAAACGCTTTTGGATGTAGCTGAAGTGTTTATTGATAGACTCTGTGTTCTGAGGCTGTTGTGAGGTTTCTGTGCTGTGATGATGTGAACTCCGTATCATAGTTACAGAATTCCATAACACCACAAATATGCAAATTAGCTCTCAACAGTTCCATCCATACAAGTTTGTTTGTTTACTCATTTGTTATAAATGTGTTTGTCCTACATTTTGTATGATGTTATAAATATGTTTGTCCTACATTTTTTTGTATGAGGTGTATGGTCCTTGATATAATCTTATGTGAAAGTGTGATTTTTTTTTTTACTCTCTTTCTTCCAAATAGACCCTACATTATGTTATGTATTTTTCCTTATATATATAATTAAACATAACTATTGCCCTTAGAAGACAATACAGCCGGTAAAAAACATTTATGTTAAAATGAGAATGACCCATTATTCAGTGCACTGTTAGTGCTGGACCAAATAACAATATACTTTTCACATTAAAAAGACAACCTGATCAAAAGGATTTTAGATAGAAAATTAGAGAGCGTTTAAGGTAGATACACGTGTGTAGCCTTTGTTTAGCTTAGTCAACATAAAGTCAATGTCCAGGATACACACATATAATTCATCTAGTTGTATACAAATAATCTAGACAACTGTCGTTCATGTCAGATCAGGGCGAAGTAGTTCAAAACTATTTCTTCTCAAATAGTACTGTCTTCAAATAAGCAGTCATATTCAGAGTTCAACTGAAAATCCTTTACTGTCATCCAAAATGAAAAATACATTCAACCAGTCATACCACAAACGCAACATGGCATAGTGCAGGAGGCGGAGAGTTCCTACATCCATCTTTATATAAATCTGTATACATTTATATCTGTTAGTGATAGAAGTAATCAAATACTGTACTCAAGTAAAGTACAAATACTTAAACAAAAATGTACTCTGATAAAATAATCACCGCATTTCTACTTAAATAAAAATAAATAAGCACAGAATTTATAATTAATTAAAAGTATTAAACATAAAAACCCTTTACTGACAATTATCTACGTCTTTTTCTATGACTCAGTGTTTCTTTATGTTTGTTGTTACAGTAAATACTGTACATGTGAATCACTGTGCTATTTTGAAGATCATTCTACTAAACTTACTGATGCTCATTTAGCAACAATATCAGATGTGATTGCATTTCATACACAATCATTAAAAAAACAGTCAAATGACTGGCTGCAGTGGCTGCAATATTTAATTATTCCGTTTTCATAGAATTAGAGTAAACAAATTATAATGTCACTAATTAACAGTAGGAAAGTTTCTTCGAATTCTCATAACATATGCTTAAAGATTATGAGATATCCTGAACTGAAAACATACAGAAGAACTACAAAATAAGTTTAGGCAAACTTCAAAGCCAGATAACCTAAATCACAGAGGCAAAAACTTCAAAGGCACTTGTGTGATGTCATTGATGATGTTGTTGATGACATCATTGCTTTTTCAAAGTATAAAAGATATTTAAAAAGCAATATACAATAAATAATGCCCTTTATATGCTTTATAAACATTTTGAAGTTTGCACGGTGTTTCTAGCTGTAAGTATGCCCGAGTAGTTAGACACAAAAAATGTAAGGCAAACGGAACTCAGAGTAATAATTATAATACTATATTCTCTTGGTTCTAAAGCTGTGTCTACACAGAAAGTGTAACATGAGCAGCACATTCCGGGAGCAACGGCAGCTTATGTGCTGCTGTGTGTCTACGCAGGTCCACTACAAAGTGAAGGTCACCCACATTTTAAAAGCACTCAGAGCTCAATACAAACTCACTGTAGCGACATTAATAAACACGAGCAAATATGCTACAGGTTGCGTGTAAGCGTGTTTGGTTGTGTGAGATACGCTTTTACAGTCCCCTTTCAAAGTACTGGAACTGCAAAGCCAATAAATATGTATTTGCTATAAATTGAAGACATTTGGGTTAAAGATTGAAAGATGGTCTGCATATATAGATAGCAATGGATGATTTGCAAACAGATGTTTTATTTACTGTTCCACTATTTTGATGCTTGAAAGTTTATTCATTTGATTATAAAGGTGCTGTCCTCTATTTTGGAAATTTCATCTCATATCCATGCTTTGATCTTTAAGCCAAATGCCTTCAGCATGCAGCAAAAACAATGTCTTGCCACCTCAATACTTTTAGAGTTTAATGTACTCAGATGTACAGTGCTTCCCCCATAACAGTACAGGCATGGGTTATTCTATGGAAAAAAAAAATTTGATTAATCGTTTAATGCATGGATTATTTGCCATTCAGGTCTTTATTTTGCTATTGACATATAATAAATTATTATAATGTAATATTAGAAGTTAGCTGTAGCTGTAATGCAGTCGTCCACGGAGCACAGCGTAAGGGGTTGGATCGGCTATAGGTCGAAGTGTCTCTGGACAAGACACTGAACCGCTAACAGCCCATTCCCGTCCCCAGCTGTGCAGTGCTGGTCCAAGCCCGGTAGAAATTGGGGAAGGTTGTGTCATGAAGGAAAATCAGAAAAACAGTGCCAAATCCACATGCGGACAGCACTGTGGCAACCCTAGACTCATGGGATAAGCAATAAAAAAGCAGAAAGAAGCCGAAAGAAACAAATATATAATATTACAACATAGCAATTCATTTACTGAAAATGCAATTTTAAATTCATCAATCATTTATATTTCAATATAATAAAACAAAGTATGCATTGGAGCATTATTCCTACCACCAAAAACAGGCCAGTCTTAACTGGTAGTCTTTACAGCCTAACATGAAGTTTCTCCAGAATATGATTAAAGCAAGAGCTTGTTCCATTCAAGTTAAAGGAATGTAGTGCAATCTACATTTCCTCAGTAAACAGTTCAGTTTACTTTAAATTAAATACTTTAACAGAATAAAAGACTGCACCTGAGATCAGTCGAAGGAATCTAACGCCCTGTGTTACTCTGCTTGCTGCTGATGGGAAGTCTTTGTTGCTGGATGTAAGCTAATGTGTTCGTATCAGTTAGTGATTAACCAACAAGCTTGTTGTGGTGAACACATGTTAACTGGTAAAATTATCGACTTTACCTGAGCTGTCAACTCCCTCTCTGCTGCATACAGAGACACTTGGGTGAGCTCCGCTCTTGCTCAGACTCTCAGAGAGAAGACGCTGAGAAGAAGTTTATTTTCTTATTCACTAATCTCAGTGTAGCAAGAAGAATTCATATCCAGTGATTCCAGAAGACAAATATTGATATTTTTGTGCTCTGATTAACCTATAAATGCAATGTGAGCTCATTTCTTCATTGTCCCAAAATTGTCCCAGGTGCCGAATCTTTGTGTACCATTAATTTTTAGCCCAACCTGCGACGTGTCAAAGCAGGTTTGGTATTTTGACGTATTTTTGTAATCGATTACAGTGACTCGTTTTATGCTAATAAGTTTACAGCTTAAATAAAAGATACTCTAATGTTGTTTTGTCTAACTCTGTTAATGTACAAACGAAACGTTACATCACGGTTTTCTTTTCATATTCTTCTTCTTTTGTTAGCAAACCTGTGTAGGTTAAAACTTTTAGCTAGAAGCCTTTCATTTTACCCATACTTTTTCCCCCATGTGGATATAAATTTGATCTCTAATTGCATGTTCGGAAAACAGTCTTAAACTTTCTTAAATTTGACCTGCTGAAGAAGCCTGCAACCACTCTGTTTCATACATATTTATTATTTTAATACAACATAGTTCTTCATAGAAAATATTTTCTGCTGTAGATTAGTTGTATATACCTGTATATACCTATGTTTGCTGAAATCTACACGAACTATCTGTGCATTGTATGTAAACATATTTTATGGCAGCATTTTGAAAGATTTACACTTTTACAGGAAATTATGTGAGCTTGGGGCCCTGAGCCACAAACAGGTTGAAGAGGTCAGAAAGTTTGGTAAGACAATCTGTTGTTTTAATGCTTTCGATGAGATTTGTTGACAAAAAGTAAAGAGAACAATAATGCTGGCCTTTTCCTTTGGTCAGGTTTAGGAAGCTAAAACCCCCTTTTTTGGGCCAGAAAAATGTCATGGCCATGGTTGAGGTTAGAGAAACATCTTCATGATTAAAAGAAACCGATGTTGACTTTTAGAAGGGAACAGAATGCAATCAGATTCTCCTCTGTTGAAGTTGCATGCCCCAAAAGCCATGTCGTGAAGACGTTTATTTTAGTTTTGAAACAATATCGTGTTACTTCTGCCTTTGCTACTGTAAGAGGACGATCATTATTGGCAAAGCCGCAATAGGCAGCTTGTCAGGAAAAAAGCAACATAGGTCATTTCAGGCGTTTGAACAAGCAATTCTGTTGTTTTTCTAGTGAGGACAGTTACCATTAAAAAAAAAAACATAGCATATCATTGTTTATGGGTCATAACATGCGACAAAAATACATTGCAGAAAAACAGTGCTTCTGCTGCTGCCGCCTCTGTGGCTGATTACTCACTTAATGCAGTTTCATACCACATCACGCTGTTCTGGTCTACTTTGGCCCTCAGCTTCTTAGAACAGAGCGAAGGCTGTAGCAGGTGAAAGAGTTCATTACAGAAGCAAGCTGGGGTCCACAACAAGCAGCCTCTTCACATGGAATAGCTGAGCTTAGCCTCCAGCTGTGACCTCTCTCATCCAACATGCAGAGATAATACTGCAGCACAGTAACTCAAGGTAAACAGCGTTCACACAGAGACACACACTTTAGTCAAGACAGAGAATTTAACAAGGAGCGTGGAGGAACCTTGCCTCCCAGCTCACTGCCCCCAAACTTTTTTCTACCCACACTCCCCCACAACTCGTTGCCGTTCAAATATTTTATTTTATTTATGAATATTTACAAAGGTCAAAGCTTCAAAAGTTTGGAAATTGTTGAAAGAAATATGAAGAGTTAAGGTCAAGGTTAGAAGTGTAATGAAGGCAGAAAACAAAATCTTGGCACACAAATTTTACACTTTCTGCATGTTGATGATTTTTGCCCTCCACCCACCCTTCAAACAAAGCAGAAAATATATTCTAGCACTCGTTCCTATGGGCATAGGAAACAAACATCTACCTGTGTAATAGGTGTAGAACACAACCCAGCTACATCAGATCATATCCCATCTCTCAGTGTATGAAGTATTTGACCCAGAAAGTAATTGACCACAGGTATATGTTGGTCTATTCTGAATATCCAAATATAACAGGCTCTTGGCTGCCGTCTGCTCTACATGGAGATAACGTTGAGATAATTTATGCATTGCGTGCTATTTTGCCAATACAATGAATTGCATCAGATATAAACATTACTCTTTAATCTCCTAGAAAATGTAAAATGTTCTCTCTCAAATTGGGTTTCATACTGTGTAATGAGGTTGAGAAAAGCCAGAAACGATTTAATCTTTTACCACCACCAGCTGTTCCATGTAGGTTGCATCACATGTTCCCATCAATATTTGCTTTCCATTCATTCATCTAAAACTGTTTTATTTCTAAACAAAAAGTGTGAACCAAAAAAAAAAATATTTCTCCATATTACTGCCAAACCTCCGATGGACTTTGAATTTAGTTCTCTAGGGTAAACGATTAGATTTCACTGGTTATTTTTACAGCATCTTTTCCAAAATGCTCTAACAGCATCTTCATTTTAGGGCGATGAGTGAAGCAGCCACAAATAAACAAACCTTTAAGACCATCAAAATCAGGCGTCAACTTTTAGTCAAAAAATACATTCTTTCTATGTTTTTTGTTTGTTGGTTAGTAATTCAGTGAACTTCACAGGCTCCTTCCCACTGTTGCTAACATTACTAAGACTGTTTTCATTTATTAACTCTTGGGATTAGGGTCCATTATATGAAACGTGTTAAGGTTTTTTTCTCTCACAATCAACACAGCCTGTTTTAACTAGTTATGACAAAATCCTTGGGTGTCTGACTCACTCAAGCCTTCCTTCTGTCCTTGTTCTACTTGTCTGCCTCCACCAAACGGATAATGGATTTTGAACAAAATACCAGCCAAGAAAACCAGCCAACCAATCAAAATGTTCCCCTACAGTACATCCACTATCTCCACTGACAACAGCTAAAGCAGGTATGAAAAGATCAATGAAGGTAATGTTTCTTTTTACCTGGAGTTTGTATTTATATATATATATATATATATATATATACATATACAGTATAAGGTAAACTGAGAACTTTTAACCTTCACGTTTAACAGCATTATGTCTTGAAACTCCAATAAGCCCCATTTGATTATACATCATTTTAAGGAAAGCTATTCTTTGGGCATAGTCATTGTATACAGTCCAGAAAATAATAAAATAGTTTCTATACACACTCCAGTAAAAGAAATCTGTATGGAAATTGCCATAAAAAAAGTTGCAGTGCAGCGCCAGCATTAAAGTCACAGTTTCTGGCTGTGCAGGAGGGACAATTCAAACGTGTTGTGTGAGTTAACACAGTGAATACGATTTGATACAATATGTGTTGGAGGTTTTTCAAATGCCTTTGCCTGCAGAATATTTTTCCCAGGTCTGTTTGCTTGGACCACCATATAACGGTTTGTACAATCACAGCAACAGGTATCAAGCCTTATACTGTACTTTAAAGTACAAAGAGCAGTTACCCACATTCACTCAAAGGTTATAATGTCTAGACATCTGTTTTACTTTAAAACTGGTCTATTACAAAGAAAATTCAGAGCACTGAAAAAACCCCAATAGGGTTGGTGAATTGATGACCAAATAAGTTTTGTTTTGATTTGAGGGGCTCCCTCTCTCCGTTTCTTCTACACACGCTTGGATTGTTCATTTTTTCATTGCATCCTTTTTTCAGGACTGTATCTCTTTAAGACAGAGCAATAATCCATTCAACACCCAGTTGTGCTCAGCTGGACTCAAAACAAATGCACCCGTCATACTGACACGTGAATGCATATTGTGAACACTGCGGGAGCTCTTTCATGGAGTAGAATCAGGCATCAGTGGAAAGATACGACGTCAAATAGTAACGTGTGCAATCAAAGAGCATCTGTTTCATCCTGATACAATAAAGGACGATTTATAGATCTGAAAAAAACAATAGAGGAAAAGAAACACTGCTTTGGGTACAGCACATGAGTCAAGGGTCAGTATAGAATTATAATTCTTATTTTTGAGATGACATTGCAGTTTTAGGGGCCATGGGTAAGATCCCAAACTGGTATTGGGTCATAGTGTTTAATATTTTGTGATATTTAAAATATAGATACTTGCTGACCTGGTGATGGAAGCTCTGTGGGGTTTGCAAGTGAAACCTTTACTTACTTAGAGAACCAATAGCTTACTGTAAAAAGAAAAGCTGCTGTTCCTTTCTAAGAGACATCTTCAGGCTTGACAAAGTGTCCGTTTCTGACAAGCAGGGAATGAGAACAGGTTGTTTTTTTTTACACTGCCTACATGAAAATTTCCAGACAAGGTTTTGGCTGTGGTGCAAAGTGCTGAAAGAAGAAGTCTGCCCTTGATCAGAAGGTGAGTGTTTATAAAGCCGACTGGAAGGTCTTTTCAAAGCAGTACACAAATAACAGCCATGAGATATGCTTTGTAATCTCAAATCTAAAAACCTTGATTTACCTTTAGTCTTTATTCAAACATTAAATATTTCAGGGTGAAAAAGTGATGGTCTTAATCACTGTCTTCCCAAGATTGACAGAAACTTTAGCACAGTATAGATGTAGGTATGTATAAATATTTTCTACATTTTTATATAGTTGCATGAGAAGGGAACATGTGAATATGTCTGCTAAGAGATAAAAAGACACCTGCAAGGCCACATACGAACTGACTGTGTTGAAGTCACGATGCCCAAAATATTGATGACAAGTAAGGTCGTAGTCTGTCATACTCTGCAATAAAGTTGAGAGTAATTTGTGTGAAATAGACTTTTATTCCTGTAAATGAATAGTGCAGCTATGTGTTAATGTAAGCTTTATGTTAAAACTGAAATTGAAATATTGGATAAAAGAGTCCAAAGCCAAGCCGCATTGTGAGCCTACACTCAGTTTAGCATTTAAACTTTAGTCTAAAGTCATCTTGTAGTCTAAACCAAACTCGGAGGAAGTATTTCCAAAACTCTTGATTGATTTTTTTATCAACAATCCTTCAGCTTGCTGCCTTTGGCATCTTATTGCTGTGGAGATCTTTCTTGTAAAATACAGTATGACTATGTAGGCTGTTTGCTACAGTAGCAGCTGACAACATGTAGCAGCTGTGGTGACCTTACGACTGTCACATGGAAAACAAAATGCGGTGGAAAAACACTATTATAGACTTATAAACTTCATGTTTTTGAACAGTGGAAAGAACCGGGATCCAACCACTGGGAGAACAAACTCCACACTAAAAAGCCCACTCGGCCCGTCTGAACTGTGAGGTGGCAGTTCTAACCACTCCTCCGCTGTTCCCAGTTCCTGATACAATTTTACTGACAAGCAAAAATGGGCAAAAGTGCAACCAAAAAACAAACTACCTGCTACTTGCTGATACGTGTTTATATTTATGGCCGTATTTTCCTTTAGACATCACAGTTATTCATCAAGGTCTCCTATCACCATGAAACAAAGAGGCCAATAATCGAGCGGCGTATGAGTGAGTGAATCACCAAACCAGTTGATGAGCATTTCAGTTGGCTATTTTATGGATCCATGGAGTGCTTTAAAATGATAGCTTTGCATTTAATTTTTGATGCAGCCATTTGACATTCCTGAGCTGCCAAACTGAAAACTTGGGTATACAACAATTAATTGGATATATTCATTACTGCTACTAAAGCAGGAGCGTTTCTTTTCACTTCTCTGAGCGAGTGCCAAGACTACCCTTCACGAGTATTATTACCTTCTTCTTGAAACTGTATTCTTGTGTGATGATAGCCTCCTTGGTTGTCATTAAAAGCAGTAAAGGTAGTGGTGTGTTACATTACCAGCAGAGCAGTTGTAGGTCTTGCTCAACAGCCCTTCTCTTCATTAAAAGTTAGTTAATTGACGGTGAACTGGATCTACTTGTGAAGCAGTAATGAGCTGGGAGGGAAGGTCAGGTTCAGTGAATCAGCACTGATCTTGCTTGCGCTAATTAATATAAATGCAAATCCAGAAACTTCCAGTCAATTTTGTATGTAGGAACAAAAAAATAAAAATAAAATAAAAAGATGATACACTATCTGTATACTGGGAATATTTACACTGCAGCAAGTCAAAAGTGTAATCATAAAAAAAACTTTGCTTTCTAGACCAAAAGTTACACTTAAAGGCACCAATTTTATCTCTTCCTCCAACCTCTCATCTCTGTCCATTCGACTGATCATGTGCATATACACAACGGCCTTTCCTGCCACCCTGCAGTGAATGTGTTAGTCCGTTTAAGTGAACACTTTATCATCCTGTAGTCTGTCTGCATCTGCTCTTCTACTCCCTTTGTTTCTCCACATCTCTGCTCTGCCGTTTTCATCTTCTGTTTTTTTTTTTTTAACATGCTGGCTGAGCTCCATGCTTCTGTTCTGCATCTCCCCCTGTCTCCTAGCTCTGTGTTATCCCCTCCATCTCTCCAGCTGTCCCTCTCCTTCCTCTCCCCCTGCCCTCCCATCTGGTGATCATGCTCTGCACTGACTAGTCTCACACTGTCCTTCTCTCCTGATGTTCCCTACTCTGTCCCCGATCCATCAGATCTTTTTCAGACACAATCGCTCCATCTAATGTTTACTGTACCCCTGCCTCCCTCCCATCCTAATTTCCACTCCTTCAACCATTCTCCATCTCTCCCATCCATTTCCGTCTCCCTCTCTTGATCTGGTCACAAAACTATCCATTCATCATTCATCTATCCATTCATCCATTCATCCATCCAGCTACTCTTCCTCCGAGCCAGTCCACACCCTTCAGCAGTGGGATCAAAATGTAGGGGAGATAGCGCGTGAGCCAAGATAAGCTCTCCCCGCAGGTCACTGTCTATGTACCAGCTGATAGGAATCAATCTGCACCCCGGGATACTGCTCCTTTTGTTGTGTTTTCCCCTCTGTTACAGACCTCTTTTGTTTTATTTTACTTTTACTTTAATTCCTGCCAGTTTTTCTGAAGCACTCCTGAAAATCATTCTACTGCAATACCTTGATCTTTTCTTCCTCCTCGGGGTTATTACGGCATTTGAATGGTATTTTATTTTTTTTATTCAGTGCATACCACTGGGTGCTCTGTAAAGGTGCTCACCACATGCTAGACCTGCTTCACACATAAATAGACAAAAACAGTTTGAAAAGCAGAATAGAGAGGGTAGCTGCTGTTTTACCACCTCGATACTGTCTCGTATTAAGGGTTTCTTTTAAAGCTCCCGTCTTTCTGAAAAAGTGAAATATGTTCCTTAGTGTTAGCCTCCATAGATTGGTCAAGATAAAGGGTCAGAGTTGATGGTGTTGTGTTACAATTGGGAAACATGCCAAATACTGTTTTATTAGCCATTGATGAAATGATGAAGACAGAAGTGTAAATCAATGTGAAACATTTATCTTTCAACCAATAAACTCTAAACTGGCCACATGAAGAGAAGAACATAACCTGCACCTACTGAAACAGCTACTACCCACCATCCCCAGCTGACTCAAGGTTTTGTTCAGAAGTAGAATGGTTTTGATTTAGGCTTCTCTTTGGCCTCTAAAAGCATAGTGCTGAAATGATATTCGGGAGCCCCAGTTAGCAGAAGATCCCCCACCACAGGAAGGTCACAGTAGAGGTGGATGGGAGTGGACCACACACACCTCCCGCTAAAGAGAGATTTATCAAGGCAGCTCTGCTCCCCGAAACACATGGTTAATTTAGCAGCCATTACAGGTGACATCTTGATGAATAGAGAGGGCTGTTCACGCATACATACTCAATAGGTATAAATACACACAAACACGCACATACGCACACAGAGGGACACGCTCATAGAAAGAATAATGGTCATTTTACTGCAGTCTGCAGGAGGACAGGAGATAAAAGTTAGTGTTGGGAGAATGATGTGTCAGGATGGTTTCATTAGCTCAGAGATAGAAGACTCCTGTCTGTGCCATCAGTGATCATTCTAGGGGAAGAAATTATCCTTCACTGTCGGAGATGGACATGTGCAATAACACAGTGACAAACTATCAGGTTACTCACTGTTAATCCTAACTACTTATGCACCAAAATACTCCTGGATTTGTAATTAGGTCTCCTGCTAATCAGGATTTAATACATTTGAAATGCTAAAAGCTAAATGTGGCACTGCACCTGTGTGTTCATCGCCAGGGAAAACAGCGTAGTGCATAGTCATGAGACAACAGGCCATTGCTCATTAATCTCCTCACCCATTTATCATAATTTTGGTCTCTTAAAACTGATATACATTAATTTGATAGAGGTGCCCTTCACTGCTTTGAGTAGGAGGTTCCACACGCAGCACAAATATTTGATCACTGTCAAACATGTGTTGGCTGGGACTGTGACAAACATACACTAAGCCGCTCTACAAAAAGCTGTCTATTCAAACCAACAGATGATATAGAGTTGTTCTTCCCACACATGCAGGAAGCAGTCTGCCTACGGTTGAACGGCAGCCCAGGAGCGGGTAGAGAATGTCCTTTATGAGGCAGCGACTCTGCTCATGCTTCTCTCTCTCTCCTGGCGGCTTGGCAGGGAGCAGAACAGGCGTACAGACAAACAATGGAGAAGTCTCTGTGGAGATCCGCCGGTACCTCTACATGGCCACCACTTTCGTCTTCAGCACAGCTGCCTGCAGGGACACTGTAACTGTTTAATGTACATTTTGAAAACACTGACAATTTCATTTTGCTGGACTTTGTTGAATATCAAAGCTCTCTCAAGGACTAGTTTCAGGCGTAGTGTAAATTATATTGTGCAAATGCAATGAGAGCATGTAGCATCACAGTATAACTCCTAATACCAGAAAGCCAATACTTTGCCTGTCTTTATCATCACAGTAACAATCATATCAGATCAAACAATCACATCAAATGCAAACTGGACTTGATTATAGTCTTTCACCACCATGGATATTTGTCTTATGGGGTGTCTGGGAAGTGAAGCAGTGTCATTACCTTCGGCACTCATCAAGATGCATCCTGAAGGTCAGACCTGATGAATCGGAGAGACGGCTGTGTTATAGAGAGCAGCTATTATCCATGATACTGAAAGAGATTATTCACTCTCCTGAGAGAGGAGTGGAGGGCAGAGGAAATAAAGGGAGAAAAGTAGGCAACGATTAAAGGAGGAGAAATAAAAATAGAAGAGGGAAGGGGAAGTGAAGGAAGAAATGGAGATCCACATCCAGTGGGCTCTGAGAACACCTCAGTGAAGTGTCACTGTGAAATGCTGATAGCTGATCGGTGACAAAACTCCCCTACCCACTTAAAGCTGACACCTCGGTGCAACTGTTTCTCTCCACAGCAGGCAGTCAGGGATGATATCAGTGTACCTGAGACAAGCTAGAATACTCCCAGCCCAGTTAGAGCTGACACAAGGAAACAGTCTCCCTCCTCCGCTCCCCTCTGTCTCAGCTCAACATTTTTTCTCAACGGAGATGTCCTTTGACAGAATTCGGCACTGAAACCACTCCACAAGGCTGTTAGCTGCAGACATCCCCTCAGGCTGGAATTTAAAAAGGGAAACGCCTGCTGGTTTGAGTGAATTAAAACGAAGTTGATCTGTAACCTTATCACCAAGCAATTTGCCAATAATCTTGAAACATGAGGACATCTTATCTTACCCCATCATCCCCTAACTTATATTTGAAACTGGGACTAAAAGAGCTGAGCAAGACAGCCTATGGGATATCCCATTCTAATAGGGTTCTTCTTGAACCCTGAGCCCATTTTCCAGTCTGTCTCTGCTTCTCTCTGCAGGCTGGAGTGATGAAGTGCGCCTCGCCTGCAGTAGTCCAGCGGTGTGCCATGCATGATAAAGAGGAAGAGATGGTGAGGGAAGCCTGGGGAAGGCTGTGCAACGCAGCTGCTGCTACAAAGCTACAGGCCAGAAGCCATGCTGTAGGCCTGGAGGTGAATAAATGATTTGAATGGCAGTAAAACTCAGATGCAAATTGGTCTGGTCTGGTACATAAACACAAAGTCGCATGCATGAGACGACACGCATGGTCGAGTGCCCGGAAATACAAAAGTAATGCTAATGCATACATGCGCACACAGATGCATGCAGAGGCACACCTGTACAAATGTGCATACAGTCAGCCTCATAATCATCCTCAGATGAAGACTGACAAGAACAGGATACAAGGACCAAACCAGCCTGTTTTTCTTCCTCAGTGAAACATCGCATACATTAACAGGGGTTAAGGTGTGAATGTCCTACATTAATATCTGAGACATAGGGGTGGAAAAATAGAGACTGAAGAGAGAGAGAACAGAAGTTCATTTAATGCCAAAAAAGAAAGAAAAATGTTCGTATATGTGTAATACATTTACTTCAGAGTTAAAGCTCAGAGGATTAAATTAGAGGAGGAGTGGGTCCTCTGCTGTGAAGAGAGGAAGAGCGGACCACTTCATGGGTCACACCTCCACACTACATTGGCACTCCGGGCCTCATTGAGTAGAAGATCTCAGGGGTCCAGAGTGGACAGAATGACCCCAGGTTGGCCAGGGGAGCCCACAGTGATACAGGCAGACATCACTTTACAGGTCAACTGCACCTCTCAAGGGTGTAATTAAAAAGTTAGAGGTGTGATTTTTGCTGTTGCTGCAAAATACAGTACAGTATGTTGCTGGAGGCAAAAGCTATTCACTGTCTCTCAGTGAACATTTATATTTTGGCTGATATAATTTATTTGAATAATAATATAAATTGCTCCTAAAATTTTATTAAATATATAAACATGATATCTTCATGTGGGTGATCAGTATTGCTGTATAATGAACTAGCAAGAGTGAGCCGACTGTGAGGAGCTTTGTCATGTCTGCCAATAAAGCCTGATGATTTGGGATTTAAAGAATACAGATGCTAGTTGTGTTTTGGCAAAAGTAGAATCCATGGGTCTCATTTAAAACTGTTAAGCCTTAAAGGATGTCACATGCCACTGGTCTAAAATATGGATATTTCGATAAATATTCATTCAATTTGAACGAATTTTAATATTTATTTTCCACAATATGATTATACCGGTACAAACTGTGCTTTCTCACACTTATTTCTCTCTGTCAGCAAGCTGATGCAGAGTCCCTTTTCATATCCCTTTATCAGCATTTTTTTCCCCTAAAAATCTAAAGACAAATTAAGCAACTTTTTGTCTAAACTGATCGCTATTGTTTGACCCAGCAAACTGCTTGTTATTTAGTTGTGTTACGACTAAATGCAGCATATTTTGGTGAGGTACATTTAGGTACCATAATAGCAAGCAAGCTAATAATGGTAAATGATCAACAGTCTTCCAGTGTCTCGGTGCAAGATTTAGGCAAACGTATAGTACAGTCAGAATTGCAAAAGTAAGGCAGCCCTCCTCCACTGACCTGACACTGGAGCAGAACTGATGTACCATGGCAACACTTTTCAGAATAGCACGGCGATCCCCACAAGATCAAAACAAAAAATTCAACACAGCTTGATGTCAACTTCATGGAACTACATTTCTAAAGTTTTAAAATAAGAGGTAGCTTTAGAAGTTTGACAAATCTCAAAAACAAGAGGTTCAAAAAATACTTTGACTATGGTCAGAAGTATCTTAACTTAGTTGCACTTAACACGGATTAGCATACTATTAACTTCATTTTTAATTAGTTATTGAGATAACTTTGTTGTTTTTAGGGGCCTGATCTAAGAAAGAGAGATACTAAGGAGAATCACCTTAAAATTACAACAACAGCCTCAGCACAGCCAACCCTACAAGTTCTATTAGAACAACAAAGTAGGATCCACACTGAAATGCTTCTAAAAAACTGAACAGGGCAGTAGCAGAGTGCATGGCCATGGATCAGGTCTCAGTAGTCTTGCTACACTAACCTAAATATAAATCTAAAATGTTTTCCCCTCAATGTTGTGTCGGTGTATTTATATATCAAGTTTGTATATATTCCACAGTGTGATACTGATATACTCTACTGCTGTAATGACGTTAACCAATCCTAAACGTTTGCATCTGAAATTTATAATTTATTATGAATAAACTTTTAAATACCTAGCATTGCTTCACCCCCACATTCTGGTTTTATAGTTCAAAATTCAATCAGATTGGAATTAAGTGTTAAACTCAATAATAATCCTTTTGACAAAAGAAGCTATTAGTATAAAATGTCTTAAAAGATTTGATGGAGCTCAGGACTTATCCTGAGGAGAGCTCCATGTGCTGGATTAGTAACACTTCTGCAGTCCGCTGCTCGGAAAAACAACAATACCAACAATATTTACATTTAGATCCTGATAGATCTCTGTGTCCCGAGATTTTAATCATTTATGAAGTTGCTGCTCTGCTGCTGTACCATCTATCTATAAAATTAGGCATAGTCACTGTAGATTAAACACACAAGCCCCTTCAGCTGCTGAGTGACTCTACACATGTTTAATCAAGTACAGAAGAAAAGACTGGACATTCTACAAGTTGTTTTGGGCACCTCATTCATCACATAGAAGGGCAGTATTGACATTGCTGCAGAACTCTGGGTGTCACGATTACACTACTGAATGATGATGGTGGTGATCTTTGTCAAACCCAAGGTGTATTTTGATTAATATTGTGTACCCAATGTGGTGTGCTATCCATTCACTGGCCATTTAAACAAGTAACAATAACCGAATGGCCACCGCAAAAAACAAAAAAGAAAAAAACTTTTAATTAGTTAATCACATTTTTACAGGGAGGATTACAGTGACTGAGAGCGGACAGGATCTCATATTGCATTTATTTTGTTATCATGTTATTTAGGCAGATTTAAGAGAACATCTGCTATAGTAGGAAAGAGCTTTTGGCATCTGTTGATAAACTGCAAGCTGTCAGTCATGTCTTACATACCTCCCCTCCCTCCTCATATCCCAGAGGAACGGGGAGAAATTGAGAAAGACACAGAGTTAATCAAAGGAGAAGACTTGCAATTAAGTGACAGAGAAAGTTGCAGGATTGTATCTTGAATCCATTCTGATTACTTCATGCCTGAGATGAGGCTCTAAATTAAAAGTCTCTACATAGACTCTTTATTCTAATGTTCGGTGATAAAGCTGGTTGTGGAACATGTTTGCTGTTTGCTTTTCAGGGGAATGCATTCAGCAGCAAAATCAACCTTTTATTTTGGAAAAAAATCACACATGAAAGTCAAGAGACATTTAAATGTGCTGTAATGTTCATCCGTTTCTGCTACGGATTATTCCAAGAAGTTTCTTTGAGCCTAAAGCAGTTTATATGGGACTGAAGGTTATCCAAACAGATCCAAAGCTTGACCTCAGTCTATGATTACATGTTTAGTTCCAACATTAATGTAATCCTGAAAGAGTGCAGTATTACCCAGTTGCAGCCTACATATGGATACGCATCATGGGGTTTTATTTTTCAACACCCGGTCTTCCACTATCTTCCCCCTGCAGAGTTTTCCATCAAACTGCAGCGATTATAGCACACTTCTCCTGACGGGGTGCTCCTCCATTCTCCAGCTGGAGTTGGGCAGCTGACCCTATAGCCAAGGTGCCTCTTCTAACAGGTCTGAATGTTTTATTCAAGGCACCTGTAGAACACAGCAAATCGTTAGACCACAACCAAGACATAAAGGTTCAGTCAACTCGGGGGAACCACTTTCCCTGTTGAAATGAGACGCCTCACATCTCTGTTGCGGCTGTGCTGTGATCCTCATACCATGCAACAACCACGCTGTGACAGCCGAATCCATTTCCCAGGTTGTAAATCAAACATTTTTATGCTTCTTAACCACTCTATTTGGGTAAGAATACCCTTTTTTGGTGGTGGTGGGGGGGAGGTGTTATCAAGGGCAAATTATTCAACAATTTACATCTTCCCAAAATATGGTGTTCTGCAGTTTGCTAGCAAGAAAGACCGTTACTGTGGGTTAAAAGTCATCCTTTTGGAGAATTAGAAAATCAATATTTCACCGGCAATTTTACTTTTTGGTTTTAGGACTGAATAAACCAAATAAGATGCCATGTGCTTTGTTTTGTTTTTTACTTTTGGGCAAAGGGAGAATAGATGTTTTTATTCATGCCTACATGTAAAGAGAAACTAAATGGCAACTGAATTTATTTGTGACATCTGCACTGTCAAATAGAGTAGCTGTAGGAGCTGCAAACAAGAAAGCCTACCTCTTTAACTTGTCCATCCCTGATATTTCAATGCAATCACTGGATTTTACGCAGTGGCACTTTTGATCACATATTCCCCCTGATAAAAAAACAAAAATGCATGAATATCACTTTTGATCAATACAATCTGTACCACTGGATTCCAGGTAATCACAAAGTCAGTGCATGATACATCTTGTATGTGACAGTCGCATATTGTAGAATGATTGAAACTGATACAACATCAATGTTCAGTAATCACAGAGCTCCCTTTGCCTGTCCCCCTGCCCCCTGTCTCTTCTCCTTGATCATTCAGAGGGAATCAGAGTCAGTCTTTGATCAGTCTCTGGCACTGTACCCAGGGACAGACAAAAAGAGACAGGCGGTACAGAGGAGAGGACAGACACAGCCGTGTATTTACCCCTGCATTTCAATTCCACTAATGATTATTCACGTCCAGCCACTGTATAACAGCTTGGAGGAAGCCAAGTGCTGAGCCAAAGCCTTTATTATGGAAGATCTGAGTGAACATTATTGCTTTTGCTGCATGAAACAAACGCTTCAAGCAGTTATAATGATTATCATTATCTGCTGAGAGACATGCTCGACGCAAATTGGCTCTATGTCAGTAATTAAGAGATGCACCCCTTTTTTTGGAGGGAGGTGTGTGAAGTTTTCACGGTGCTTTTAAAATAAAAAGCCTTACTAACACTGTGCTGAATTTTAATATTCAACCTATGGGGGATAATTTGACCCCTTCTCTCAAAAGGTTCTACATTTGAATGTTATCACCTTTCACAATGGCTAATTACATGTAAGAAAAAGCAAAATGGAAATTCTGCAGCCTAATTTGAATCTTTATAGTCTAAAAGGCCAACCAATACAAGGAATGGACTGTCCAAGTCAGGTCTGAGTTGTATAATTGTACTTCCCATAGCTTTTTTCTAATTTCCTAATTCATTCACTGGAAATTGTCTAGAATTGTGTGTGCCGGGGTGTAACAGTCTAATTTCTTCTCGATGTTGGGCCCAGAGAAAGCAGCACTGAAGCAATGTATTTAAACCCCGTCGTCAGTAGCTTTACAGTTACAGTAGTACCACCAGCTCGTCCAGGTGTGCCTTTATGTATACATTAAATTGCACATTAATCCAGATTTTTATCACCTTCCACTGCTCTCACTGGCTTGTTGTTGTGACAGAATGAGGTTAGGCGCGGCATGACCGCAAGGATGGCCACAGTTAAAAAAAGCAATCATTGTAGAGCTTAACACCAGATGCTGTCATAGAGGAGGATTATTAGTTTACATCTGACATCCAGTCTTCTCAAACAAAAACAATCCTCTCCAAACTTTCCCTCACTTCACACGTAATGAAAACTTTTGAGGAGATTGTTTTGTAGCGTTTCAGAATTTTGGCAAGCAAATACTTGCAACCCACTGCAATTTGCTTACCAGGCCAGAATTAGTGGCGAGGACGCCATCCTTTTTATGCTTCAAAAGTGTGCGCATGCTGACAAATTGCAAATAGCTCTGTTAGGGTGTTGTTTTGATTTTTTCCAGTGCTTTTAACACAGTCCAACCCAGGCTTCTTTGCTCTAAACTCAAAGACAAGCCGTTCCCTTCTGCCATAATAAATTGGATTTATAGCTACCAGCTAGACCAGTATGGTGTATATGCAATCACCAAGCCTGCATGCTACATACATATTGCTTCTATCTATCCAGACCTTAGCTCCTAATCATTGAAGAAGAGAGCTGCACATGTCTCTCATTGAATGTGCACTCATGTGCCTGTGGCTCTCGCGACTGACTGTGTTCAGTATTAGAGAGAGCAGCAGCCAGACCCGAGTGTGAATGAGTTGTGAATGTATGTGTACCTAATGACCTATCACCCCAATGATGATTTAAATTTCCTTAAAATACACAGCTTGCTTGTGTAAGTTCACACCATGGGTCTGGACCCTCTCTGTTCATTACTCTTCAGTTCTATCCTACTGCAAGAAAATGATGTTTTAAATTACAGGTAAATTTAGCAGCATCTAATGACTTTTTGTGCTGGTAACAATGTGCCAAACCAAGGTGTAGGGGGCCTACACTGTCAAACACGGTGTTACTGGGATACTGAAAAAGAGTACCAGCTTCACTGTAGTGCATTAATTAAGGTTCAATACACTTGATAGCCTACATTTCTTTTTTAAAAGTTTATACTAAATAATTTTGAAAAAAAAAAGAGTCCCGGTGGATGAGTCCCACCCCACCAGGTGTGAAAGCTCATGACAAATCAATGTGCAGAACATGTTCCACTGTTGTGACCCCTGAAGGGACAAGCCGAAAGCCGTTGAAACTTAATAATTTATAAAGCAAAAGCTTTAAATGCTACCGAATAATGATGGAAAATGAGGCTCTGGTGAGTTTTTAGACTAAGTGCAGGTCACAAGTGGAAGTAAGTGGGAGAACTATTATGTGAGGCTCCACCTGAAGGTGACCATTCCTCATGTTTTTAGAGGGAAAAGAAGAGCAAAGCTAAAAGGCACAAAAACATCTCACCAATAGAAAGAGAGAGAGAGAAAAACGGCGGAGAAGGTAAAAAGAGAAGAGAAAAGGATTTTGAGATTGATGCAAAGTTGGAGGAGAGGAAAGACACAGCAGAGGAGTGGGTGGGTTGGCAGAGCTGTTACTTGGGTGTAGGCAGCTGGGGAGGGAGAGAAAGTGTGAATCCATGGGATATTTGATGTCCTGACCTGGCCAGTGGAGGGCGTGAGGATGGATTGGTCACCACGGACCAACTGAAAAAGCAAGAGCAAGGGAGAAGGAGAGATGGGGTGATGGAGGTGTGGAGAAAAAGAAGGGAGTAAGGAGAATATCAATGGCCAGACACAGACACGTATGGATTTCTCTTCCATCTCTTCAGAGCCTAACTTTACAGCAGCGCAGGAGTGGATCGAATTGGGAGGGAGAGAAAAAGTGCCTGCTGATCCTCCCCAGAGAAATCAACACTTGTGCATGAAAAGCTTCTTTGACTGTTAACTTTGTTTCCCTGCTCATTGTTCAATAGGATGCACTTGTTTTTTTCATGTCCTTCTGTTTACAAGTGAACACAATAAAAGCAACATAAGGTGGTGACAGAAAATAATGAATACCACATAAATGATAAAAAGCAAGTCCATGCCTCAGAGTGAACTAATAATAAAAAAAGGGAATTTATGAATAACTGTGGTTATTACAAAGTGCTGCCTTGTGACTATTTGCATAATTCCAATTATTGCACAATGACACAGTTCCTTCCTGATGTGATTTGTGCTGACTGCTAATACCATCAGCATAAACAAAGGAATATCACTGTGATTCTCAAGCTGAGTCTGTCAATGTATGCATCAGCATTTATATAATCTAAAAAACGGAACAAAAAACAAAGTCAGCCAGAAGGTTTGATCATTAAAATTATAGAATAGAATAGAATAGAATAGAATCCTTTTTAATATTAAAGATAGATTGAACGTCATGTCACATGGCCAAATGTGTGAAAATTGACCTTGTAATGATTTTTTTAAGTGCTTTTTCCACAGTTAATTATGAACTAAACAGAGTAGAGCAACACATTAGAAGAACAAAAATAAATAAATACATAACTAAACAGAAGCGAGTAGAATGGAGTTAAATGATTTAGAATATACAGTGACAGAACCTCTTGAAAAAGATATTATGATCTCAAAGAGACTACCTGATCAAATAAAGTTTAAGAAAACTGACAAAAAGGAGGAGTACAATAAAATAACAAAAAACAGCTGTTCTGGAGCTTTTGATCACGTTGTGATGATTCTCATAAAATATGATTGAAAGCTCCAGAACACCTAATTGAACTGTAGTCAACGATTTTTCTCATGTCAAAAATAAACTTTCAAAATAAAATAGAATAGAATCATTATTTTTTTTAAAGTGAATTCGTTACCTGGTTACAATTTGTTGTTTACCAAGACTCTAAGATATTTACATCGGAAATTTCTGCTGCTCTTTGGTAGGACGTTGTCCTCGTATGGTCAATATCTCCAAATCTCAGAAATAACAAAGAAAACTAAATTTAGTACATCACAAAGTATAATATGTTTCTGGTCATTTGGTGAAGTCACCCTTTAAGTGTTTTCTATTCTCGATAGAATAGAGCAAAGTAGAGAAGAATAGAGCAGTGGCCTTTGATCCTCTACAGGGGAATTGCCTGGGAAGAAGATAATGAGTAAATCGATAAGCCTGGTTGTAAAACTCAGGCTAAGTCATGCCTGCTCAGTTGGGGGTAAGCTGTGTGTTACTCGCGGCCCTCCAGCATCAACTAAAACATAACGGTAACACATCACACATGCATGTGTTGGTGTGGGTTTCTCAGCTTGAGTCATTTGTGCATTCAAATGTGTCTGCGTGAGTTTCCACCAAGGCTGTGGAATGCACTAAAATGGACAGAATGACTATGAAGGAATGCATCACCTGCCTCGATCTGCTTCTTCTGTGACAGGGACACAAGCAGATGGGAGGGTTCAAATAAAGCCACACTGTTGTATTGTGGTAGTCATGCATAAGGAAAATATTCCTCCCACTGTGGATCTACTGTAAATACAATGCTGAATGCAATGCTCTGTGCTACTCAAATATCAGAATGGTTTATATGAAGCTACAGCCAGCAGCTGCCTAGGCTAGCTTAGCATAAACTGGGTCCGAAGGTATAAAATCTGTGCAAACAAATGGGAGTGAGGTGTACAGGTGCTGCTGTCTGGATTTGATTACATTCCAATAAGCTAAACAATTTATGCTAAGCTAAGTCACCTGGCCGCTGTGTGTAGCTTCATATTTAGTATTCATATTTAGAAAGTTATGGGAGTGACATCAATCTTATTTGACATGCACATTGCAATTTGTATTTAATGGTGCAAGCAGAAAATACATTTTTGCACCTTGGAATACGCCATTTGGACAGAGTGCCCCTCATGCCCAGCTATCCAGAAAATACATTTTATCTGTGTGCAGTAGCATTTGTCATCAAGCTTAAACCTCCAAAGCAGCACAGCCTGAGCCGCGTATTGAACACAATCATTTGCTCTGACTCTTATCAGGAAGAGGTCAGAGAGGTGGTGGGCAGTGGCAACATGCTATTTGACCCTTGTTATGCTGCGGAACTGATTCATTTGTTTTAAATGTTGGACACTGTACATATTACAAAAGGAAAAAATTATTGGGCATGTTCCTTATTACTCATGCCATCTGCATGCTGCGTGTAGCCAAAGCAATGATTTACTCTGTTAAGCTCTTAATTGCCAACAAACAAAAGCACAGAGCAGATTAAAATGCGTGGCACAGAAATACTAAAGGTGTTTAAGAGACTGTATATGTTGCTACGAAGAGATTATGAATTGTTTAAAAAACAAAAACAAAGACATGATACTAAGCATAACAATATAATCCAACCATATCAGTTGAGGGAGCAACGTAGTGTAGCTACATGAATGACTTTCATTTAATAGGTTTTGTTGTTTGATCATTTAGTCTGTTTAATATTTCATTCATAGAAAATTTGGTTTAGCATTCCTCCTTGAACTGTTCCAGTGTAAGGAGAAATGCATTTTATTAAATGCATTTTATTGTACTTTTCAGTCTTTTGATGTAGGTTATTGTTGCAATATATTCTACTTTGTGTGATACATTTGTATACAGAGTAATTTATATCTTCTGTCAAAATCTATTTTGACATCTATTTTTGCTTTTCTCCACCCACACTCGTAACCAACCCATAAAAAATGCATCCTAAACTATAATTTCCAGTCTTGACCCGTTTTACATCAGGCAAGAAATGTAAGTGGACTCCATAAGCTACACACTTGCCATATGCTATTCTAATCCTCTGTTCACATCAAAGAGGTGTCCAGTGTGAATAGTTTTAACATGGTAATACGGTATAATACAGTCTCATTCATGCAAGCTGTTGTACAAGAGATGAGAAGAGAGGAGAGGAGAGGAGACCTTTGGTTGGTTATATATTCAGGAGAGAGCCTCACTCTAATCCACATACACTCCAGCTCTGTCCCCTATGTGTGCCCTGCCCTTAAGAAGACAAACAATGGATATCCTTCACTCTCCTCAAGATCACCTCTTTCAACACATTATCTCCCGTCTATTGCCCACACTCCCTCTCTTTCTTGATCTTATTCATATACACATATATCTGTAGATTTTCATGTAAAGCAGAGACCCTTGAACACACACTCACTCACAAATAATGTATTTTGAAAAAATGCCCCTGCAATGAAGGTTTTTTTTTTTTTTTTTTTTTTTACCAAAAAGAGTAAAAAAGCCCTGGATCACTTTCTGTTTGTGTAAGAGGGATTTTAGTTAAGCCCAATTTAACAGTCAGTGAGTTTAAGCAAAGGTGCTCCATACTTTCTATTCTGCAGCATAAACACTCAATATATGCTAAGCCTCATTCTCTTGGTGTGCATAATGCTGCCTGGATCTCACCGAGCTCCCATGGACCTGCGCACACGTCCCCATCCTCCTTACTCCCTCTGCCAATAGCTGCCAAGGAAAATCAATATGTCAATAGACATCGCAAATGTTGGGTCTTGACTTTGCAAGGTAATGTCTGCTTGTCTCTGCAATTTTGCTATGTGCGCAACTGAAAAAAACAAAACTGTTCTTTAACTCTCCCACGGACACTGGGTGATGAAAAACATAAACATCGCAGGTATTCAATGTTGTTCTCTGCGCTCAAATATGACAGGAGGATTCATTACACCTCACACCTACTCACAGTCAACAAAAACAGCAACGCACAAAACTTCCTTTCTTCCACTGCTTTTTCCTTTTGAGCTTGACACGAGAAAGGGAAGCAAAAGCAGCAGTTATCCATCTATGTTTCCATTAGCAAATTCCTCACTCGTTCTACTACTTGTAGGAAAAGAAGATTTGGGCTGATTTTAAATGGGAGCCACAACCCTGAAACTACAGCACCATATCCAGGTTTCATCCCAAGGCCCCACAGTATTTAAGCATGGTTTTGAGAGGAGTGGGAGAGAAGCGTTGAGGAGAAGAAGCAAGGCTCAGCGCTAGAGAGCCCAGAGACCCCTGTCTCTCAGAAAGATCGGTTCTACTCTGAAAACTCTATCTACATTTAATCCTATCTCAGAGGGACATACACCCACACATGTACATACAAATACAAAGCACACAAACAAGCCGCTGAGTGATTCTCTCTCTCGCACACACACACACACACACACACACACACACACAATCCTCTATGGTCAACTTAAATTAGGAATAATAATATATTTTTTACACTTACAGTATGAACTAGTTCTGACATGCATATCACAGCTAAGTTGGCTACGGGGCTGATCACTTGCCAAACGCTCACATTAAAAGCAGTCTTATAACAACAACAACAAGAACATATGAACCCTCTCCCAGTAGAGAACAGTATGAAGTCTGAGACAGAGGATGACAGCTGGACAATCTGAAGCATGTTCAAAAGTGAGGCTGTCCCGCCTTAATTTCTGAATCTAATTATTTTGTTATTTTAAATATACAAACGGTGCCTCTTCAGTTGTCATATACTCTGCATGGCTTTTGCACAGATCACAAATAAGGTGTTCATATTTTATTTAGATATAATTTTCTATCATCAAGCACATAGAGCAATGGGATGGTTTGATCTAGATTTTCTGAGAGAAGACTCATGAATAAGGGCACTAGGGAGAGACCAAACAACCCTGTCAGACACCAGCAGTGTCTGAAACCCATCAAGGTTGCTTTCTCTCCAGGGATTGTTAGTCGCTGCCACTCTCACTGTTTTGTTCTGTTTTGATCCGGGCTTAGCCCTCAACAGCTTTTTGGATGAAAAAGGTGACTCATGAATAATAATATGTTTTCAAGTAAGGTAAATTAATTCTTTGGCACCATGTCAATTCCTACCCTTGGAATAAACACGGCATTGACATGTTTCCAATTTTAGGTAAAATTATCATACAACAAACTGCTGCTGCTGTTAAAAAATGATTGCTACTTTCTCCTACATGACCAGTACTGAGCACAACTAACATTCACATAGTTGTGCTCAACATTCACATTCACAAAAAATCCTCTACTACAGCTTCTGCATTTGTCAATTTCTAGCCACCGGGTAGCATGTGAATGCTAAACAAGGCGCTGTACATGGAGCATTGCCAATATGTCACCTTTTCTTATTTTTTATGTTATTTTTTGCAGTGCACATCCAGAATACATTGCAGTTGTCTCTCCGGCCATGTGGAAACTACAGTGTAAAAATCCAATGAAAGTCTAACCTAACTTAGATTGTTTTATTTAACTTGGTTTTCAACAAATGCACTTCTTACTAGTTTTCTTCTAATTATAGGCGATTGCAGGGTGAAAAAAAAAACCCTTTACTCACTGTTTTCGATTGAAGCTAAAACAATCAAGTTCAGTAGCAAGAAAAGAGGCAATGACGCTAATTAATCAGTGGGAGGCAGCATGTTACAAAAAGGTGCTTGGTCTGATGGGAAAACTTTTAGGCAGGTATTAGGAGGATCGTGAAGGTAAGTATTAATGAGGTCAAAGCATTTTGGTTTTTCTGCTCTAGGAAAAATCTTTTGCTGACATTTTCTAAGAACGGTGGGATAATAAAAGTTTTTGAAAGTGCATTGCTGCAAGTAAAATACTGTATAGGTCCCATGTATGCAGTACAGAGAGAAGAACATTTCACATTATGATGGGACTGATCTAAACACTACATAGTTACAGCTAATTGACAAAAGAAGCATTCTTAGAACCCCACCCTCCCAGATGTTCCATCTAATTACCTTAGTAGTATAGTACACAACAGCATATCATTGTGGTGTAGTGTAGTTCATTCATTTTAGGAGGAGGCGCATAACAAACCATGACTACAGTGTGATGAAAGTAGAAGTACAGAATACTACAATAACATTTAAATAATGCATGTAGAAGTAAATGAGACTGTAGTTCAAAGTGACTGCACCACAGATGTTCAAAGTTGTAAGAAACGTCATGTTAGTTGGCCAAACTTAAATAAGGGTGTTGTTTGAAAGAAAGCACACAGTACACTTAACTAAACTTAACTTGAAATTACTTTGAAATAATAGATCTGACAACCTTATACTGAGTTGTGAGTACACCATAAGTACATTTTTAAGTACTGGACAATGTTTCTTTAGTTGTGTAAACTAAATTGTAAGTGTACTACACTTAATAAGCATTTGTAATTAGAAATCAAATTCCTATTACAGTTTACTTGTTATTTTCAAGGCAATTGATTTGAAGGGTTTTTTAAATAAGGTCACATAATCAGAATTTGCAGTGTAGACTATAATTTAAACCTTTAATTTGTCCTCACCTGTCTCTCTAGTTGGGTTTCCACTAAGTTATATAAAAAATGTCTTGCCTCTTATCAAGCCAGGTTTGTAGATTTTATGTACAAGCTTGTTGCTAAATTTGTCTGGCATTTAGTGTACAGTGCTTCAGTTTTATCAGATGCCTGAAATGAGGTTTGTGGGACTGGTGAGATTGAACAAGCACAACACAATTGAACATGGTGGAACATGCAGGTAACAGAGGCTGTCAAGTTAAACAATAGTAGGCAGATGATAATAGAGTTTGTTACTTTTTGATTTGATGTTTTAATCAAAATATTCCTGAATGCAACTTTAATTTTTTTCTTATAGTATACATTCTCAAATCTCAAATCCCAATAACACTTGAACTTACAATAAAACATTTCAGGGCTTTGCAATAATACTGTACAGTAGAAATGACCAGAATGATGCATTTCCAAACAGCATAATAGTCATAAATTGTTATAAATACAAACATAATAGCTATAAATTGATCACAGCTATACTGTGTTACAGTTTTCAGCCACAAAGTGACACACTAGCAGTCACGGAGTTTGTTCTGGCTATGGGCATTTTGCTGGGCAGTTTCAGAGTTGGGTCTGGTAAGATCTCAGAATGAAGAATATGTAAGGAATTTTGTGTTTTGTAAGGTCAAAATCAACGGAATGTTTTTGGCCAGTCTGGTTATTCTTACATGTCACCTACAATAGTAACATTAGAAGGACACATATCTCCCTCTTGATTTTTGAATCTCCAAATGCCTTGTATTGTGGTGGAGGTAAAACTATCAAACCAAAACTTCAGGAAAAAGTAAACCTTGACTGGCAGCAACATTCTAGTTCACAAAATTAAGTCACGTTATATAAAAATCACAATTGTAACTTTGTGGTAGACAAGACCTGCTCCCACCTCATTAGAGAATCCCGGTGTGAAAACTAAAAGTAAAATTCCACTGTCTCCTCCAGGCTCATATTTCTAAAAAGTAATTTGACACTATTTAATCAGAGATGTGTAAAATTGGTCTTTTCACCGCTGGATTCCACTCATTGCTCTCAGGTAAGGACAAACTAATTAATCTATAATCCATGACAGGCTGTAATTTATTGAGATGAAGTCACACACAACCATCCCCCTCCTCTCTGCCAATATCCCCCCGTTCTGAGTAAAGTGTCAACCAGTGAGAGACACACCAGCAATATACTGTTGGCATTCTCTGCTCCCTAATCTTGCACTCACTAACTTGGTAAATCCTTGGCAATTAATCCTGTCTGAAGCTATAATTCAGCTGTTTAATGTTTCCTTGCATTTATAGGCTTTTATAAATGTGCTGTTTTATATCTTTCTGGATGTTTTGTTTGTGTTTGTTTTCACTGGCTCACTAGTTACCAATTTTGTCTCACAGCAAGAACACTGTGTTTCATTCAAGTGAGGAACTTAAATCTTTTTGTACATTATGAAAAATACAAGTCAGGAAATACTGTAGTATAAAACTACAGGTAAGTTTGTACAGAGAAAATGGGAGTTAAATTATGGGTAGTGGTGTGAAGGACAGGTGACTTGTTTAGGGGGTTTCAAGGATTCATTTCACATTGTTCAGACCTTTGGTGTAGGCTGAAATATCTCAATTTCTATTAAGTTGCTATGTACAACTGTTTAGGATGCTGTTTAGGAGAATCAAGGTTACTGACATCAGTGATACCCTGACCCCTGGTTTGTCTGCCATCTCCCTAACACACAATAATGTGTTATTATTGTCATTGTGAGTATGTTAGTGGATTGATGTTTGTAGCACTGCCCTGTGTCAGGCACACAGAGGCACTAGCACGACTGCGTATTCTTAATCTTTAATCATTAGTAGCCTTTTTTCAAAAACATTTACAGGACCATATTTATGTCTTCAAACAAAATAATTTGTCTTACCAAAAGTTCAGGCTTAATTTATCAGAGATGTATAGTCACTTCTTGGTTTATTGAAGTTAAATTAATCTCAAACAATTCTGACAAATCAATAGGAAAATATAAATCAAGCAAAAACCTAACTGCATTTGGTTTCCACTATTCACATTTGAGCACTGGTTGCATTTCTCTTTTGTTGTTTAGACGAGACTGCGTTGAAACCTCTGAACACATATTTAACTATTTCCCAACATTTAAGGCCAAAAAATGGATCCGTCATTTTTTGATAAATTATTTGATAGTAAAAAAATACATTCTGAGCAATCATCTAACAATACATACATTTTGTTTATCGGTTAATTAATGTACTAATTGATAAATTGTTGAAGTACTTAATGGAATTATTAAGCCAATGACACCCATTCACCAACTATAATGGATGGTTCTCCTGTTAATGCTTGATGCTTGATTCTATCCAATTAAAATTGGTTGATATATTTGAATCCAAGACAGGAAAATATGGTGGTGATTTAAGGGTTTTTTTTTTTTTATGTGATCTTTGGTGACTCAAACAAAAACAACAGACTGGAGACATTAAGGCTACAACAATAAACAGTGCAGATGGGAAATACATTAGATTGGGCTCATGTATATCCAATAGAAACATAAAAGGAACAAGTGAGTGCCTTTCATAGCAAGAGACAGTTTACAATGGCCCTGAAGGAAGATGACACACCAGGGGAGAGGAGACACAAGTGTTTTGATTAGTAATACTAATTATCTTCAGACCGTTAGCAAAGAAGAGAGAGCATTAAGTTAAATGGACTGCTCCAAATTCTCTTTGTTTCGGCAACATAAATAGCTAAACGACGAAGCAGATCTTCATCTCTTTCTTATTCTCTCTGCCTCTGACTCCCCCCGTATTTCTCTGTCTTTGAGGAGAGCAAAATGAGTCCAGATCTTGTTCATTACAATGAAATCAGACAACATTAAATTGTGCTTCTATTAAATCAGCCGTTTGTCAGACGAGACATCATCAATACACAGTACAAAATGACAACTCAGTCCCCACACACACACACACACACACACACACACAGGCCTCAGAAGACCAATGAATGGACTCCAGCTCTGCTGTCACACTTAGATGATAATTATAGTATATATTGTCACAGTGCGTGCATCCTGACAAAACACAAACACGCCATATGCAGATTGGCCAGTTTAACAGGCTGAGGATAAATCAACATTTAGTGTGCACCGACGCTGGGGAAATATTTATCCTGGAGGACAAACGATGTGTGTGACAAAGCAGCCATATTGGGAGAAGTAAATAAGGCAGATTAACCGTTCTGGGGTTCTGGTGATGTTTTGTTCCCAGACATGTTCTAGTACAACAGATGGAGGCAGTGAGACATGCAACCCTCATTGTTATCATCACAGACTGGGCAAAGCCGCATTAGAATTAATCAAATGAAAATATACCCAGCATGAGGAGTGCTTGATTACTTATCATGCAAGGAGCCGAAATGAGAATTAAAAGGACCTCAGCTTGAGACTGGACCACGGAGGGAGATCGGCTTCAACTTCTGGCCCTTGAAATCACCAGCAAAGAGTTATATTTTATCGGGTTTGAGATTTATTTATTTATTTTTGATAATTTAATTCAGGTCTGCAGTTCCTTTTCTCTCTAGTCTCTGAATTATCATTCTCCCATACAGGTGTTTTTAAACAGCTCTGCTACTGTTCGATTTTACTCTGTCACCAAAATTGCGTGTTTCCATTTTTTTTCCCTCTTTTTTTTCTGCCAGACAAGACAGTCTGATATTGATGTCAATCTGTTGGTGAGGTCTAGTCAGTAGAACGAAAGGTCAGAAAATAAACTCTATATTCCTTTTCAGTGGCAACCGAAGCCACCCACATGCAATACTAGACGCTGCATTAACAATCCTGATGAAAAGACACGAGGAAATCTTTTATCTAACCCTAAATGAGAAATGTCATCTCCTCCACCCAGACCTTGCCTGTGGTTGAAGCAGTTTGTGTCTGTCATCTCTTTGAAATTATGAGTTGCGCTTGTAAAGCGGCATGTACCTTGCGGGAAAGAGCTGAAAACAATCCGGTGACTTTTTAAGCATTCATGGTACATGATTTTGATTGGCCTGGATTGATTGGCTTCTTGAGCAATCGTGATAAAAACATCATGCTGTTTCTAAGTGAATATCATATGTTTCCCGCAAGAAATACTGTGCATGCAATCTTTCAAGCTCTAACAGCATTTACCTTCTGGCAAAGATCAGACTGAGACACTGAGGCACAGATCAGTGGAGAAGTCTCAGGGGAAAACCCAGTCTTCATCTCACTCTCAATAATAATAATAACACATTCCCGCTTACAGAGTTGAATATGACAAGATACAAGCTCGTTTTCTTCCTTTTATTTTCTTCCGCTTTCCTTCTTCCATTGTTCTTACGTGTACATTTGTATGTGTGGGTCTATGTTTATTTAAATATACATTGCATACATGGTCAATATGTATTTCTTAACTTATTTACGCTGCATAATCAATGTGGATACAGAGACATTGCAATTACAGCCATCATTACCATAAACACAATCTCTGTGTAGACTAACACACCAGAAGGACCTATCTAATTGAATCTATTTCCTTTGCAGATGATGGATTCACCTTCTGTCATGGTGGCTGTTGTCTGATTTCCATGGTGTGGAAATATGGTTTTATTTTCTGGCTTATCTTGACTGCCTTTTCCTCATCTGCTCATGGTTCCCTTAGCATCTCTCGCTCTCTCTCTCACGCTCTCTTTCTTTCTTACTCTCTCTCGGTATCTGACTGACATTGCCACCACCAGCAGAGAAATGATGGTAATTGGCCATTTTGGGTTTGGACAGCTGCTAACATAAAAGCAAAAGTGGCTTCAGCTTGGAGTGCTGGGCTCTAACCTCTTCAACAGTTTTCCCACTAATAACCACAATACCTCTTTTTCCTCACATACTCTGTACTCTCAGGATGCATAAATTAATGAATGGCCATCCAGGTGAAATGCCTAAACACATTCTGCATTTACAAATATACATAAACACTGTGCTATTACCTCTTCATGATGGACTGGCATTGAGAGCTAAGACAAATATACAGTATGTCTTTCATATACCGATTAAAAAGTCTCTTATCTTGCCTCTTAAATCCTTTAAGCTAGGACTGTGTGCTCCACTGATTAATAAATGGGAAAGTTCCACTTGACTTGTAGCTTTTAATTTAAACCAAGCCATTACCTAACTTGTATCCATTAGGCAGCCTCACATTCTATGGAATTGGCCAGCAAAAAAAAAGCGTGAGAGCACGCTTTTTGGATGGAGCCTCTTTGCAAATATGTAAAGCAAATGAAATCATCTCACAGTGTAACAGTGGAAAACCATGAAAACGAATAGAGCGATCCTGCTATTCTCTGGAACATCCCGAGGCTCGGTACCTTGTAACAGAGATCCAATCGATGCCTGTAGCTTTAATCACATCTAACTTTAATGCTAGCCACATCTCCTAAGTCTAATTCTTTACTTTCACACCAAATTACTTTTTAGCCCAAGGCACATTTTCTCAAAAAATGTATCTGTGGTCACACTGCAGCAGCATGACCATGAGCCATTGATTGACACACGGCTCAAGGCTGAATCCCCTTGGAAAAGATTCCTGGTAGCATATATGGCTGGCTCATTCTATGGAATCACTGCACATGTACCTACACATTAATCACAGAGAGAAAAGCCTGAAGCCTTAGGGTATACCTGTCATTAATACTGGGCTTAAATGTAGCTGCAGACCAGTGCAAAACCACAGCCCAGTATCAAGTCTGAGCAGTTTCTTAT
The DNA here is from genome assembly GCF_033026475.1 of Channa argus. NCBI lineage: Eukaryota > Metazoa > Chordata > Actinopteri > Anabantiformes > Channidae > Channa > Channa argus. The sequence continues at coordinate 7,999,407 of NC_090206.1, forward strand.
TGAGCCTATCTAATAGCAACCAATAATTCAATGAGAGAGTGAACTAAACCTCCGAACTGTTGTACTTAATTAAAATCCTCATAGCAAATTTGGTCAATTTCAGTTCATCATTTTCGATCAATTCCTCCAGTTCTACTCTATCACTTTGATTCCCCTGAGACCCTGGATTTGCCTGTGTGGTATTACTCCTGAAATAGACAATATTCTCAAACGTAAGCCATATCTGATTTTTAATAATAAAGGATTGTCTTGTAATCTGGTATTTCACTGACAAGATGCAGTGATGTCCTTTAAAAGAGCCAGATTGCCATCATGTGGTAGTTGTTCTTAACTGCAGATTTGTGTGTGAAATGTAGAAAAACAGAGTTGCATACTTAATGAAAAGTATATAAATCCATTTACAATGTTTTAGTGAGATATAGCATTGTCTACAGAAATTTGTCATGGCGTTTTTTTCATGTTAAATTTGCACGAGAAAACAAAGCCATCCACACACCACATTAAAAACTAAATTATCAATTTCGTCGGGTTCCTCTAGATGTCTCTCTTTACCTGACTGGTTTCATGTTTTTGGCCTGACAAGTGTGACATCCTCTTCATGCAGTTACATCACCCTAACAGAGAGGATCTAAATATGTGCATGTGAGTGTCTGACAGAGGGTTGATGGCTCAGATTGTGGGGATGGGTTTACTGTGGTGGCTAGGATCTTTATGTGCAAAAGTGAAATGCATGTCTGTTACACATCTGAAAGTTTGCATCATCTGCATTAACTAAAAGGTTGCTGGGTGCACTATTGCAGAGGTGGTAGAAGTGCACAGACTCAACACTCAATGCAAGTACTTGCCTAAAAAACTGCTGCAATATAAGTTACCCTTACTCAAGCTGAAGTAAAAAGTATTCTAAACTTATACTAAGAAAACTTTCAAATAGCTTCAAATAGTCACATAAGAACATTTTTGGTACTTTTGGTGTGGAAAAAAATGGCAATAGTACTTGAGTAAGTGTAGTTACTAACTACTTCTGCATTATTTGAATCAATGATTATAAGTTACAGTTTTAAACTACAGAGTTTCTGGGTAAATAGCTGTGGAGGACGGACGAAAAAACTAAACAAAATGATAGCTTCTCCTTCTGTTTTTGCTTTTTCCCCTGGTGATAAGACAGGATGTGCAGGAAAAGAAGGGAAAAAGAACTACACAGTGACCATGCAGAGCCCTCCACCAATAACTACGGTAAAGGAGCCATAGAGAGGACAGAGATTTAGAGAGACTTATCCAGTAATTGATAGATCTATTACTGTTACTCCATCTCCATTAAAACATTGTTGCCTAAACTAATATTTTCACATCCTAACCTACACAGAGGACACTGACCAGAGATAATGACGTGGTCAGAGGTCAACATTTGTCAAGGAGATAAAACAGACAGTTCTAAAACAACTTTCTTAGTGATGGATCAGTGTGAGGAATGCCAGTTTACTATCAATCACAGCACTAATAGAGTACTATCCTGCCATTGACCTAGCTTTTTACCCTGCTCAGCAATACTGTCACCATGTGTTGTGAAGATTCAGTTTTATCTCCTTTTGTTCCCTTCAGTTTGAATCACTCGTCTGCTGACTATTTTCCCACCCTCCATCACAGCATCTCCTGGATTTACCCAATCACAAGTTTGCTCTCCAAAGGAGTTGGAAGCAGCCAGATGAGCGGAAATATATTTTTGTTTTTACCAGGCTTTTCTCTCACTGCTGCTGACCCACAAACACAGCCAAGTCCAGCTCAGGCCAACGGCAAGATACTGAGCCAGATAGAAAATCACTCAGATACAGAACTGGGATAAACATCTCCCTGATGACACTTTTTAACGTTTTACATCCAAAAGAGCTTAGAAACCTTCCACACTAAAAACACATATAAAAATAAGTTTTAAGTTTTGTCATAATTTCTAATATTACAAATATGACCACGTATTTTTGTCAAAACTACAGTCTTTTCCACTTCCTAAAGATTGCCTTTCTGAAGTTACTTCAGATTTAAATTCCTAAAAAATCTGCAGTTTCCTCCCTTGCTCTAAAACAGGAAGTAGAACTATGGTTGTCTTCCCTTTCGTCTTGTTTATTGGAACCCGTCTTCCTGTTTTCAGATTAATCTTGATAATGGCTGAAAGTCCCCAGCTAACAGCTGCACACACACACATAAACACACACACTCCCCCTGTCCTGTCCCTCTCATTCTTTCTTTCTCCCCATGTCTCAGATGGCTGCTAGATAAGTCAACCTTCCCACTGCCAGCAACACTCATACCTTTCCACATGTGAACACTGCAGCTGTCCATGGGAAGGTACACGTGTATTTGTGTGCGAGACTTAAACTTATTGGTTATCTCCAACTAGTCTGGTTAAGATCAAAGTGCTTGTGAACTGTTCGGGCTCAGTTGTGTATGTTTGGTGTGTGTTTTATGGATAGTGCCATGTGCAGGCAGGCCAAGGAAGTATGCAGGTCAGTGCTGAGGGAATGTCAGGAATGTCAGTGTAATTCAAACTCTCTGCTACCACTGGAGGCAACTATTCTACCTGCGTATAATTTATGCCAAAAGAAAACAAGAATGTTAATCTGTGACTGATGGGACTGTGGTGGCATGTGCCATGACAGATTATAATGTATAGATGCTCACAGTGCATCACAGCATCTTCCTCTGTGGACGGCAACCTCACATACAGTAGCAACGCACTGTTTAAGTCTCAGTGTTTCCAAATATCTGTACTGATAATAAAGTTTGACTCAACGCCCAGCTGTTCTCTCATGAGTTACACCTCCTGAACCCAGTTCCCAGGCTTTACTAAGCGTTTCATTTGATATCACAACATTTGTGCCCCCCTCTTCCTCCCTGTCTGGACAGCTTTTTTTCATGGCAGTTTGTTTTCACTCACCAGCTTTGACAAAGACTGGTGAAATAATTACAGCTGGGCCTAAACTCAGTGAGTGTTTGTCTCCAGTAATCTCCACTGAATCCACCAGTGACGATCGTGTCATAGGAAGGGGAGGAAGAGGTCGATTGTTCTGAAAATGAGAAGCTAATGACATCATTTCAAAGAGCTCTGTTCGCAGTGCTCAACACTCACCATAAATACAGCCACAAAGTAAACTCAAAGTAAAAAATTAACACGAAAGACCCGTGCTTTCTTTCACTTATACAAATTTTGTTTGGGTGGTTTTATTTTTAAAAGATGAGATTTTATGCAGACATGGACAGAGCCAGGATGTTGTGTGACTGAAGGGGACAGCAGGAAGACTGCTTGGGGTTCTGAGGAAGTTAGTGAGTAATGGGAGGGAAAGTAAGAAATGACACGTCAATGTAAATCTATGAGGAAAAATGATTGGAGACAAATAGCAAAACAGACAAGAATTCATAGTTACATGTGTGGATGAGTCACTGTATGTGTTGCTACTGTACTACTGCTACTACTACTACATCTTCAAGTAGTTAAAACCAGGGGCCATAGAGAGAAGCGCGGTTCCCCCAGCAAGCAAGGGAAGCATGGACACATAGAGATATTTACATACAGTCAGACAGACTTCCTGGCTTTGTCAGCCTGAGAGCGTTGATGTCAGATCCACTCCTTCCTGTGCAGAAGGGAGAACGCCATGCGATGACAATGGACCCAAAACAGGACAAAGAGGAAATGTTTAAATTTAGGCCCGTTGTACCATCGTCTCCTCTTTCACGGCTATGGAGCTCTGGAGCTGTTTAGTTTTTGTGAATTCCTCTAGCCCCCCCCCCCCCCCCCCCCCCCCCCCCCCCCCCCCCCCCCCCCTTCAAGCTCCCTCTCCCCATTGTGTCATTTCAATAGAAGGATTTTCACATTCAAAGCAAATCCCAAAGGAGGATCAGCTAGTGAGACCAGAGTTCAGTCAATCACTTGTTTTCACTGATGTTCGTTTAGAAGTTTTAAGTGCTTCCTTTAATCCACTCAACAAATTGGGCAAAGAAATATACATTCAAAATATAGGTTGCTTAGTATATTGCATAGTGCAAAAGACTTTAGGATTTGATTGATTCAAGTATAAAAGAAAGATTAAAATCAGATCCAAGTTTAATGTCATGGAAGCTATTATTGTTACAACAGACACACTTGAAATTGAGTAATTAGAGTAAATTTGTAGGGGTTTTCAAAGTGTCTAGCCTGTGTGTGTGAAGGAGTGAAGGGTGTGTGTGTGTGTGTGTGTGTGTGTGTGTGTGTGTGTGTGTGTGTGTCTATGTGTGAAGGGTGTGTGTGTTGCTCTGTCTGCGTGAGGGCTTTATCACGAATCAGAGAATCGGCGTCTGCAGGAGCGTACAGGGCAAGAGTTCACGGGTCTGTAACGAAGTCGAAGGGTTTTTGATCAAGCAAACCTCACATATGATCTACAAAGGAGTCGCCGTCTCAACATTACTCGTGTCATGGACAAGTTAAGCGCGTGAAGTACACTGGACGGCGGTGTTTTTACTGATTTGCTGAGCACGAGCGGCGGTGCCCATTTTAACGGGACCACTGAAGTTTTCCTCGGGTAAGTTTACAGCTTTAAACGCTAACTTTAAGTGACAAAAGAGGAGACACTGTTTATTATTTTTCTCGGGTATGACTCAACTCGATAAGCGAGTTTCTGAAACCGCTGCAAATGTCAGTGCCTAACTTTATAGACAGATACTTCGGCATTGAAGTAGCAATAAACAACGCTACAATCAGTCACAAAGCCATTTTACAAGTAGCATCAGGAAAATCTCGTTTTCCTCAACCTGTCGCTACTTTATATCCTGAATTACTTACTTTTCATTAAAAAATGAACGTGGGCTTAAGTTCGTTCGCCCAAATGAAATCTCTCTGCCCCTTTTAGCCAACGAAACATTAACGTTTGTGACAGGGTTTATTAATAGAGCTAAACAACTTGAAACTTGTATTTCAGTAGTTTAATAGTTTATGCTTAGCCTATCAACAACCCTAATTACCAGGCAGGCTTTAAAAAGTACTCAGAGGAAGCATTATTAGAGTATCTTCCAAAGCTCTTAACTTTAAATAGACACATTTTACATAAGCCACTAAAATTGACACTAAGTATTAGAGTCTATGCTATTGGACACTACCTCTCTACTCAAGCATTTTCAACATGATTAAGTGCTTTCTTTTTATAGTTTTGTCAAACAGCTTCCATGTACATAAGATTATCACTTATGCAGTGACAGTCAAAGCCATCTTGGAGAAACACATCTTCTGTGATGGTCTCATGCAAAAACAAGAATGTATGCTGGAGGACCCAGTCACCCCAGGTGCTTCAATACATTAGAGGGTTGATGAAATAGAGGTAATTAACATGTAGTAGTGTAGCACTTCCTTCTCAGAAGAACCTCGTCTGAGCCACACTAGCTACATAGCCAAAGCAAGGCCTGAAATTATCAGACATCTCTGTAGTGAGTGTTTCCATGACAACACAGCCTCCTGGTTTAAATGGTGGACGAGGGACTGTGTCTCAAATAATTACTTTGGATAATATGGACCAAATATGGGGGGAGGAGGAAGGTGGGTGTTTGTGACTGTTGACTCATGCTTGCAAAAGACCTGTCTGAGAATCACAAAATAAGACCTCTGTTGCTTTCTCTCTGTTTCAGTGTTTAAGTTGCACATTTGACCACCCCACCCACTGAGAATATTTCATATATTTTTCATTTATGACATACGTCTGCAGCCATTCTGTGCACATTCAGACAGAAAAGCATGATATAAAATGACAGAGCAGTCAGTTTAATGTCAAATCCCTGAATAAAAATGTGGTTTTGTTCCTTTAGGTGTTTCAGAGAGTGAGGGAGGGAGACCCAAGACATGATGTCCACTGGAGCTGATAGCTGACACTGTAGAATGAGAGAGGATGGAACAGACAGACAACGCTGCCACTGAGAGCAACAACCCTAATGGGTTTGTCAACCGAGTGTTTAATGTTTCTCTGGATGTGGAGAATGAAACCAGCAGTGTTTATATTCAGGAGAGTGGGCCAGAGCCTGCAGAAGGGCAGGAGGAGACCCAGTCTGCCTCTTCTCAGACCCCTGTTAAGGACAGACACGAGGTCAACCGTAGACCCCGTGCAACTGGGGGCATCTGGAAGATTTTGAACCGAAAGAGAACAGTTTCAGAGATGGAGCGCAGACCCCACTCCATGATCCTGCCCGGGGAGGCATCCATCCCTAAACTCTCGTTTGCCGACAAAGTTCGCTCCTTCAAGAAGCTCAAATCCCCCTCTGTGTTCAAAGGGAAGACGGCGAAATTATCCACTGTAAAAATCAGCAGCTCCTTGGTGGATGAGGACTCTTTCTGCCACAACATTGGCACTCCTCAGCAGGTCAGCAGGGGCACACTGAGGCACAGTGGGAAGAGACACTCATATGCTGGCTATACGGCAGAATTTGAATGCTCATTTGAAGACGTTGACCTCTCAGCTCCTATAGATGGCCATCAGCCCACTGTATTGGGAGAGACGGTGACTCAGAATGGTTGTAAACAGTCGGAAAGAGTTTCCTATACTAAAAGAAGCCACAATAATTTAACCAACTGTAACAAAACAGCCGCAGGCTGTGAAGAGGCTAGTGTTAAAGGTAGCCCGAGCACTCACCAGAGTAGAGGAAGGAGGCACAAAGATGTGTGGAGTTACTTGAGAAGGATTTCCCTTTTGGGGAAGGCCAATCCTGTCTACTCAGAGAGGAGCTTTGACTCTGAGCTTGCCTCTCTGGACAAAACCATGGACTCAGACTGTGGGTCTGTAGACTTTGAAAGTGTCAGAGACTTTCAGCCTCCACCCCCAAAGCACTCTGACACCAAGGGGCATTTTGGGGGTTTGTTCAAGTTTTTTAACAGTGTAGCAGAGACAGCCAGAAAATGGCGGACAACATCACGTTCCTTCTCTCCTCCAGAGGGAGAGGGGACTCCAATGAGCTTCCCACAGGCTCCACAGTGTACAGCTGATAACATTCATAGTGTGTCCCTAACTCTTCACAGTGAAGGACTTCCACAATCCCAGCCTACCCCATCATCGCCAGTGACCGCTAAATCCTCACACACCAGTAGCTTTGATAGCGAAGCTGTAGCACCTGTGACAGGTGGACGATCCCCTAAGGTGGTCCTGAAAGCCTTCAGGACATGCCCGGGATCTCAAGCTGTCAATGGCCTTCAGACATCTGACAGTGCAGACAAACATATGGACAAAGAAAGAAACCACAGGTCGACAGCCATAGTAGAGAATCATATGCCCCATTCATGTCCAAACACAGACACTATTAAAGAATCTGAGGCGGAAAATGATAGATTAAACTGCCTCTGTCAAGAGGAAAAGGTTGTGAGACAGACGGGAAATGAACAGGATTCCAGGGATGTTCCCTCTGACGACCACCACATACAGGAAGTAAATGTACAATCACAACAAGGTGATAAAGAGAGCACAACCAATAGTGTGCATGCATCAGATTCCACAGAAGAGATATTTAAGGTATGTGAATTTGGTGCATTAATAACGAGATGCTGCATTTGAATACATTTGAGAAGTCCGGAGTTTGTTTTTTGCTAAACTGGTGTTGTATTTGTTGTAGAGAAACACATTATATATGTGTTTCACATTTATGTCATAACAACATTTCATTGCAGGCTTTTTCCACATCATTAACATTGCCAGCGGCATGCATCATGTAATTACTGCTCAAATGCCTAAAATATCATTTATGTAACCGTTTTAACCATGGCCATTCTTTTGCTTCTTAAAATCATAAAATGCGGACAAAAAGGTAAATGGTGCCAGAGCTGCTATTCATTTGCTTATGATATAAGTCCTAGGTGTGGTTAATTAACTGTCAGGGAGAAAGAAAATACTTCAAGACATCAGCCTGTGGGGACATGAATTGGGCACACACTGTATTCAACAGCTGTCCTTTTGCCCCATCTGTTGGAGAGAAAAGGAAATAGTCAGTAATCACAATGGTGGACAACATCATACTATAGGATTATGCCCTTTCCTGCTTAGCCGCCCATGTATAGCATGCAAGGAAAACCTATTTCCCATGAAGCTGGCTGTGTGCGGCTTCATTTGCCCTAGAGCTCTGTGATGTTTGCGCCTCATGAAGGCAGCCTTCCCTTCACATTCCAATGGAAGCATTAGTCATGTCCCTTCTAGTCACACCAACGAGTCAGGACATGTCAACTCCTAATGACAAAATAAGAGATGACATCTCAATACTCAGCACACATTCGTAGGGGTTTATCATGCAGTTGCAGAGGCTGTGGGAATCTGTGTTTTGGGAAGGGTGTTAATGTGCAGTGCTATAATAACTTAAGAGAAATGATGGCACCAGAAAAATCCTTCTCCATAATCAGCAACTGTTTACAAATTAAGGAGTTGCCAAGACTGCAATTACAATTGTAAGTTGAACTATTTTTAGAAATGACATATTACGTATATTTGTTTGAGGCCACATAGACAGTTCTCTCAAGTCCCTGCACAAAACGTACACTGTTGCACCTTTATCTGGGCCAAACTGCTGAGTATCTGTGCCAATCACAGCTGTGTGAGCAGATTGCCAGCCAGACAGGCAGCAGTGTAAGACAGCCTGGCCCAGCCATGCCCCACTCTACCACAGAAAAGGCCTCTGTACGACACAAACCTCTGCGCTCCCGTCCTCGCCCGGCCTCAGCTATCCTGGACTCGTGGATGCTTAACCCGGACCGAGATCTCTACAACCACTACAGTGAGGTTGGCTCACTGTGCCGGCGGAGACGCAGGCAGGCTCCCACCATGCAGCACTTTCCGGGGCAGAGGCGGATGGTTGCTCGCTCCAGGCCTTGCTCTGTCATAGAGACCAGTGTTACTAGGGAGGCACAGTCCATGGAGCTGCACCACAGAGTAAGATGCCAAATAACAAACACAGGCATTCCTGCATAATTTTAGTGAAAGTAAACACACAAACATTGACATCGAAATGACAAATAAGCAGCCCCATAAATATCTAAATACATAATTATACTGAGTAAATCTTTGTATATGCAGTAGACACAACTGTATCACATTCTGGTTTGGAAAAAAAATAAGTACTGTAGGAGGACAGAGTCTCACTACTAGTCTCCACCAACTCACTGATAAATATAGCCTAAGCTCATAATGAATCAAACACACACTCTAGACTTTGAAGGGCAGCCCAGTACTAACCCAGTATTTATACACCATTCACTGTTAGCTGCAACAATGCATGCATGCTCTGCCCCATTTATAGAAGCCTGTATTTCTGGATGCTGCTTTTCCCTCAGCTCAACTCTGGCTATACCTTTCTTTTCTAGTTTCTCTTTTTCACCCGTTCGGTTCTCTTTCATTCTTTCTTTCTTTCATTCTTTCTTCGTGGCTTCTCCTTCTCCCTCTCCCTCACTCTTAGTCCTTCTCTGTGGTCAATTTTCTGCCTCATCGCTCCCATAAGCTCTACCTCTCATTGTCCTAACTCAGAGGCAGTTCATTTTAACCTGAGAGACCGCCTGGTTCAGCATGATGTATAGTCTCTTGTGGTTTGCTGCAGGGCATGCACAGCGACCATTGCACCAGAATAGACATGATGGATGTGAAATACTTTAATTCACTGCAAAAAGGGGACAGGACAGTAAGGAAGAATTTTGTTTAATGTGAAGGGCAGAAGAGTGTGTGCATTCAACCTTGTGTGTTCAAAGTAACTGCGTATGGAATATAGGAGATGCCCTAACTGCTCAGTACCCTCTAGGCATTGTCTCGCCCCCCGGGTGTGTCACCACTAGAGCCCCCACTCAGGGCATCTCTCCAGCGTTGCCGCTCCCTTCCTCTGCCCCACAACACTCTCACTGCCTTGGCACTGCTCCTGCCCCAGTCAGGTACCACAATTTCAGTTTTACATAAATCTAAAAACTTGTGATTAGCATGTGTTTGGTAAATAAATCATCTGTTTTTTCTTCAGACATAGGTCAGTCATCTTCATCGGTGCGTTTGCGATCTGGAGACACTGGCAGCTGCAGGAGGAGGAGGCTGTTGAGATCTGGCTCTGAACCACTGCAGGTCAACATAGTGAGTCTCATAATAACCCTCACAAACATACATGTAAATACACATGTATACATTACATATAGGGCCTAATTTTACTCTTCATACACACAAACTTACACATACTGTACATGTCACACTTGTCGCAGTATGAGTAGATATGAGATAATATGATGTATTAATTGAGTGGGAGAATGACATAAAGTATGATAAATAACCTCTCCCTGTTACTGGTATTATGAAGATGACAGATCACTGGTCAGTGTTTCATCCGATAATGAAGGAACTGATCTGTGAAGATGGTGGCCATGTGAATTAATGTCATCCATTACTCTTAGGCCATTACTCATCCTGAACATTTCAGATGTTTTTAAGCTGATGAGAGAACACATGCAGACAAATGGATTTTTTAAGCAGAAAGTTAAATGAGATTAAACCATTTCTATACACCTGGTGTGCTAGAATCTGTGAAAAGTGTAGCGTGTCTTTGTCAGTTGTGTAAAATTAGCTTCAGAGTACAATGGAGTAATACTACTCAGGAAGTGAACCTAGGCATTTCAGAATCAATGCTTTGATGTGCAAGTGGCCTCAGGGATTTTAGTGGAAGGAGAGTTTTACTGATATATCCTGACAGGGTTGTGAATATTTCTAGAGCTGTGTCCAACGTCACACCTACAGAACATCACTACATAGAGCTTAACACTATTTACTACATTAACTACATTATTATTTAATCAAACTAAAATGTGCATGCTTTAAGTTTTAATACTAATACTGTACTATTTTCATATTCATTCAAGCGAATCATGGCAAGGTTTCATAGTGAATTTCATTCCAAACTGACAGTACTTATTATTACGTAATAAAAGATATGTTATACTAGATATATATTAGGTATTTTCCCACTAAACTAGCAAAGAATTAGATGATCGCAAAGGTATGCTCAGGTTGTCTACAAGATGCTCAAGTTCAAACTATTTACAAGAATTCAGTGAGGATTTACCACAACACTACCACACGAGACATTTGTTTTCATGGCATGTGCCATCTACGCAAGCAAAGCTTTCCATCCTGGCACAGTTTTGCATTGAAATAGTGTAAACTGTGTCTTTGAAGAGGCGATACTACTGTATTTAGGCTTTGATTATAACTTTTTCTTTTTGGTCTAAATAGTGTTTGTGAGCCACTGCATGTTGTTGCCATGACACTCGCTGGCTCCTGTTCATCTTCTTGCTTCTATCTTTAGGCAGCCTTTTTAAGTGTGAGCTAAATAGAGAAAGTGTGGGTGAGAAAGAGAAAAGAGGGTGGGAGAGAAACAGAGAGGGAAAAAGAGATGCTCCCTTTGTATGTGCTCTTCTATGTTGTGGCCCTCCCCTCGGGTAGGGAACGTGGACACATAACACTGGAAATGTCTTGTGTGTGTGTGTGTATGTGTGTGTGGTTGAATGGTTAGTTCATTTGTAGCAGAATCCAATGCTGGGATTATTGTCTTTATCTCGATCATGAAGGTAGCATATATTGTGTGTATATACATAGATATGGACAGACAAACAGATATACAGATAGACACTGAGCAATTTGAACAATATGACATAACATGGTAATGAAGCTGAAGTGCAGTCACATGGATGGATGATGCTTCTGCATGAAAAGTGTGTGTTGCCGTCTTATTTCTGGTAAGTCATGCATTGTTTATTTGGTGTGAGTATCATGTCAGGGTTGGATCTGCTGTTGGTTATACAGTGCAGTGAATGTTACAGACTTCCTCTTAGGATGACTACTGGAGCCTAGAGGCTGCAGGCAGAGAGACAGCATTCTCACTGCAGTGGATTATCTGCTAATGCTGACGCCTCTCTTCTCCCTTTCATTTAAATGGATTTCTCCCCTAGTCACTGCCCTCTCCTCTCCTCTCCTCTCCTCTCCTCTCCTCTCCTCTCCTCTCCTCTCCTCTCCTCTCCTCTCCTCTCCTCCAACAGCAATAGCTAGTCTTTGTTAATTCCTATTCAGATGAGAGGACAGTTTCCGGTGTGTTACTAACACTGTGCCCAAGGCTCTGCTGTCAGCTTGTCAGAATGGGGGACTGTCTTATTATGGGTGTCATACAGATTAAGAGTTTCAGTTAAAATTTTATGTGATTAAATTTGGGCCAACCTAGGTCTGTCTGGTTATAATCATGTTATGCAATGCTATCTACCTATTATGAATGCATGAGTCAGCAGGCAGTGCGTAGTTGGCCAAATAGTAGTGTAGAGATGAAAAAGGACAAGTTGAATGACTTCTTATGTCCACTCTTAGGCACACGTGGGGAGCACCAGTGCACATATGTTAATTTAAACACATTTAACCACTGTTTGTATCTTCCTCCTAGCCCGCAGCCAACATCATGCACTCTCCTCATAACACATTGACACACACACACACACACACACACACACACACACACACACACACACACATGCTCAATTCACATAGTATTCTGATGTATTCAGAACTCATCTGTCAGGGTGTATGAGTCATTGCACTGACAACTTTATTTGGAGAGGAATGAATGGCATTGGCTGGTGATATCTCTCTGAAACATACTGTGACTGTGTAGCATTTCTTTCACCTGGACCTTATTTTAGAGCCCTGTGAGTGACACCATGGGAATAGGTATTCCTCAAAATAACTGCATGTATGTACAGTTCACTCTCTGAGCCACGGGCGACCTAGAATCCAGTGTTCATTCAGCATTGTTCCTGTGCCAAGGTACAGACACGTATATCCGCTGTGACTTACTGCAGCCACCAGCTAATGCTGTTTTGGGCTCTGATATATAGCAGTGCTGCTAACTGAAGTTGAGCAGGTGGTTGCGTCAGAGGCTCCCTAGGCTGTTTCTTCCAAAGAATGGGCTTATGCCTGTCAGGTGTGTGTTGTATGCATAGATGTGCGACTCTATGCTTATGTGGTGAGTGTTTTTGTTAGGGAGAGATACAGAGGGGCTCAAGGCCTTTTCTCTTATATAACCATTCGTTTGCTCCCTACAAAAGCCATTTCCACTTTGTTTCAGATGGCTGATTGTTCCGGGGAACTAGAGGAACAGTGGTATGTCTTAATTCTCTGAATCACTGGTGTATCCTGTTTTACAGTATCCACAGGATACTGTGTATTTTGTCAGATCATGCCTGTGCATGTACAGATTTGTTCTTGGGCTTTCTTGAAGCACATTCTGTGTTAAACCTAATCAGGGCCAGTATTTCTATCCTTCCATCATCACTCAAAACATGTTATGTTGCTGCCACAGCAGGGCACTGGAGATGTATTGGTGAATCAGTAATGTTTCAGTAATGTCACAACATGCAGGCACTTCTGTTATGAGACGATGTAAGGTCTATGACAATCCTTTGCTTGTTATACAGGATCAGTTGTATCAGTTTGATAGTTTTCCCAGGATGCTTAGGTGAACACAGTCCTCAACTTCCACAGTTTGTGTATTACTTTGTTTATTTTCATGGCTATTTGACAGGTTTATGTTAGGGATAAAGGCTTTTTATGGTTTTAAGTCAACACAAGAATGTCATCTTGTGGTAGGTAATTTGATCCCTTATTATCTGACAGCAACATCTTAAAGCAGAACCACCACAGGCTGCGGTTTTCCCTTTCAATGAGGCTCTGGAATTTTTGTGCATTACCTAATTTTTTTACAGCTTGAACTTTATATATGATTACAATAATAGCCCAGAACCGTATATTTCCATATGCCATATCACAGGCTCCCTACAGTTTACAGTAAGTGTACAGTATATCTAGTAATGAGACAAATTTGTGACTTAAGTACAAACAAGAAAAGGATTCAGCTGCGAAAGTTGGAATTTTACTGACAATTACTGAGCACAAAATACACTTTGGAAACTGCAGCGGCTCTCTCATATACCACCCTAAGGCCAAAAACACTGGATATCTAATAATGTTATTATACGTAAGTTAATTAAATAAGCCATTTTGCTCTTGATGTGCACTATTACTGTATATTCAACTCTCATAACTAATAAGCACTTCTAGAAATGAATACCTTGTGGCTTAAACCACAGTGAATGAAGTCAGCAGGTTTTATCGCTACCGATAGATTTAACTCACACCAGTTAGGCTTTGTCAGTTCTTTGCTTAATCAACATACAAGCTGATTTATGTTGACTGTAGTCTTGGGCATCATGTGTGTTTTGACATTGTCTGTTTCTTTCTAAACCAAAACACTCCATCTATTTTTTCCCCACAATTTTTTTTTTTCCCCCTTCGGCCTATCCCACACGTTCAGGGTCGCCACTCCAGATCATTGGTGATGCTGATTGCTGATTTGGCACATTTTTTACGCCGGATGCCCTTCTTGTACAAGTACCTCAAAACTTTGCTTAAAGTAACTATAGTACTTGAGTAAATGTACTCAGTTACTTAGCACCCTTTGAAAGAAACAAGATGTTTGAAACATTTAGCAGTATTCCCTGCGACCACATTAAAATGGGATCATCCTGAAGGTCTTTTTAAAAGTCCTTAAAAAAAACACTACATACAAACTGCAGCTTTTTGTTTCGTAATACATAATAAAATATTTTTTGCTGATTTGACATTTCTAGACATTTGTGCTGATCTAAATATACGTTACCTGAATAATTGTACTCTGAATATACAGTAATACCTCTTGCTCCAGCTATGGTCACTTTATCCCTGCCCTAAAATAATAGGACAGAAGGTAACTGCCTGTACTGTGTTCTGCTAGTTAGAATATGTCCTGCAGGCCTCTGTGAAAGATGGGCTGGATTTTTCTGGCAGCTGCCACTTCTTGTGTACATTATTTTGCCTAACTTTCTGCCTATGACCTCCCTGGCTCTCTGCTGCACCACATGCGATGTCAGAGAAAACCCTCCATCACATATACGCATTATGCAACCCCCTCACTCCTTGTACTTTTTCCTCATTCCCTCTTGTTTCCCTCCTGAACTCAGCGCTCATCATCCCACCCTCCATCACTCCCATTTCTCCTCTCCTCAGGTCAAGTTTTCTCTCTCCCACTGCTTCTCTTTCCTCTCTCACCTCATCCCCCTGTTTATTCTAGCCGCACATCCATTCCTCCCTCCAGGCATGTGAAAACACCTGCTTCCTGCGGCCTGTAGTCTGCATGTGTGTGAGTATAAGATCATGCGAGTTTTGATGGGAATCCATGCCTGTGTGTTGCAATATACTTTAAATGAAAGCTGTATGGTGCTAAGAAACACATAATGTGAAACCAGCCTGCATCCAAATATTGTTTCACTGCAGAGTTTTGCATTTTAATCCACTGCTGTGCTTTGAAACCCCTGTAGCATGGAAGCAGTGCGAATATAAAATCATTTTAGCTCAAAGGACAGGTGGATTTGTGGATTTTCCTACTATCACCCTTTTATAGTGAGTTACACACTTACAGTGTTTTAAGAAAGCATTTAGTCCCCTTAGGTTTTGCTCACTTTGTTGTATTGTATCTACTGATCCTAACTGATCCTATCGATATATTTCTGCTAATGTATTAGAAATCAAACATTTTTCAATTTACAAATAACTTTAGTACCTTCATTTAGTACTTTATCTGCTGGGGCAAGACAATAAAAGCTTTGAATCGCTTGGAATTGGACAGTTTATCCCATTCTTCATAGAACATCCTCTCAGGCTCCATCAGATCAGAGGGGAAGAATTTCTGAAGTGTTATCCTCAGGTCTCTACACAGATGTTCTACAAGGTTAAGGTCTGGGATTTAGCTTGGCCACTAAAGGACACTGAGTTATTTGCTTCAGGTCCAAGTTGTGCTAAAACTTCTGTTTTCCCAAGTCTAAGTTCATGTGGACCTTAGAACAGGTTTTTCGGTATTTGGCTGCTATAAGGGCTTGTGCTGAGCTGCACCCACCATGCTTCATTGTGGAGATGATAATAACAGCTGATAATCAGTGCCTGGTGTTTGCCAGAGACTATGCACTGCTCAGTGGTTGGAATAGTGCCCAAAAGCTCCAGTGTTTGTCTACTACTGATTTTTCTCTTCATGTTCTCAGAGTCCTTTAATTGTCATTTTGAATACTTTTAGCAGGCTCTTATATTGCTTCTATCGTAAAGATTGATGATTCATTTATGGAGTGCTGCTGAGATGGTTATCCTTCCACCAAGTTCTCTGCAGAGGAAGCCTAAGAAATGCTGCCAATTTTTTGTCAGTAGAAAGCCAGATATGCCACTGTGTAACACTTGCTGAGCACTACAGAGCCCAGCTACATGACATGGAAAAGTTAGGCAAGGCTCACATTTATGAAAATATGCCAGAGCCCAGGAGAATTCTGATCCCAGCAGATACAGGAGAAAAAGTTTAAATGAGGGAATTTTAGACAAAAAAAGGTCTCCCAATTATTTACCATGTATGTTTATTATGTTGTGTAACAAGAGTTATGGGGAAAGATAAAAGAATGATCAAATCAGCATTATTGGAAATGTTGTTTAGTGGGTCAGATATATTAGACTACACCCATCCAGGCAGCCTGGTAGCTCAATGGGTAGAACAGCAGGACCCCAGCCTACCCACCAGTTGTGTCCCTGAGTGAGATGGGTGGTACATGCACATGCATGTGCATATCTGCACAGATGTATGCACAGTATGTTAGACCACTGTGACTGTGGGTTAGGATAGAGTAGTTGTCTGCCAATCTCAGAGCTGTTGGTTACTGTCACATGTGTCCTTGAGTAAGACAGGTCAGCTGTGTAGCTGGGTGCACAAAAGAGCAGCCTGAAAAAAACACAATGGCAGTTCCTTAGGTCAGTTCTTAATGGTGGATTAAAATATTGTGTCTGGACCATAAAGTGTATCATGTTAATCTTATTTAGATGAGTTTTTTAAGATGTGCAGCATGGTCATCTTGGTGGAAGTGTGTGTGTCTTCCTCTTGCTGTTTTAGTCCGGTGAAAGCAGATAAGACAAATGTTAAAGTAAACATTAGGTCCCAAGGCTCCTAGTCAAAGGTAATATTGACTTTTTAATCTTGATTGAGATTGAAGGCTGAAGCTCAGTTGGTAAGGCAGTTGTCCACAGACCACAGGGTCAGTGGTTCAATCCCCAATACCGGCTATATGTCAAAGTGACTCTGGGCAAGACACTGAACCCCCAACAGCCCATTCCCATCCCCAGCTGTGCAGTCCCAGTCCAAGCCCGGTAGAAATATGGGAGGGCTTCTTCTTCTTCACAAATACTGAGGCTACTGTTCTCCTGGGAACACTCAAAGCTTTATAAATGATTGTATTGCCCTTGTCCAGATCTATGTCTTCACCACAGTTTTATTGCAAAGCTCTACAGAGAGTTCCTTAGCTTGTTTTTTTTAAAACTGACATGCAGTTTGAGTTATGGGACTTAACCCATATCTGCTTTCTTACACTGGGATCATGTTGTGGATAGTCAAGCAAAATCCTCAATGAGGAGGATCAAGGGTCTCAATACTACTGTAAATAAGACATTTCAATTTTTGACGTTCAATGAATTTGCCAACATTTCTAATAACAGACCATTTATTTGTCATTGTAAGTTGTTGAGTGTGCAATGATGGAAATATGGTATTTTTAACTTTACTTTAGGTTGTTTAAAGTGAAATGTACAATACAATAAATGGTACCCATCTCTGAGAAGATACAAAATCTAAATAAATACAAATCTAAATATACTGTATAGGTTCTGCTCCCCCCGAAAAAAGTACATATATAAACCATTGCATGTAAATATAGCAAAAAGTGATGTCAGGATGAGAAGCCACTACTGCTCTTACATCCCAGTGTTTTGGGCTGCAGGTAGCTGACAATGATGAATTGTGACACTAGCATGCTCAGTATACTCACAACCAACACAGTAAAAGTACAGGGGTTAGTTTGTACTGGGGGGTGACTTAAGCAGCCAACCAAATCCTAACAATTTTGTTTTTAGTCTCTCACCCCACAGCTATGCTGTCAAATGACCAATTTATCAACTTAAAGTACACACTGGCACTGATGCCGAACAGAAAGATAAATAAATAACGTTTGTAGACTGTACTTTTTAACAGTGTTCTCTAATGCTTCCTTTTTAGTTAGAGTTTGAGAAAAGCTACAATACTGTCTTTGGGGAACTTGTTACCATGTGTCTTTTAGCAGAAGCATTGTTTCTCCTCTATGGGAAGGTTTACAGAAATGTCAGATTTACCACTGAAGACTGCACAACATAAGGGATCAGACCGAATAGCTCCGTAATGTTACCAGTTGAATACATCTTCTCCTCTTTAGGTTAGAACGAAATAGAATATTAGATAATAGATATTAAAATATTTGTGAATAAAATTGCTGATTAATGAGGGAGTCAGATGTTTAAGTCAAAAGTAATAACATTAGAAATGTCAGAAGGGTAATACATTAGAAAATTAGAAAATTATGGAATAAAATTAATAAAACAGATTAGATAATCTAAATTAATTGGACTGCTGTAAATGTATAATTATAACTTAATACAAATAATCTCTTAATATAATTGCATCTTTAAATGTTTCTTTTCAAATGCACTGTCCTAATCTTAAAAATGTTGGACATTTAGGTAATATGCCTTTTGATTTTCTTACCAGAAGATAGATGCAGAGATTGATCTATGTGTGTGCTGTAGGACAAACATGAAGCTTGAGCCTGTTAGTGTAGCTTAGCTTAAAGATTAGATACGGGGGAAATTGCTAGAGTGGCTGTTTTAAAAAAATAACAATATTCACCTGCATGAACCTCCACAGCTCATTAAGTAGCATTTTAAATTTCACATTATACCTCTTATAACTATTATTTCATGGCTATGTGCAGTGACTTGACCTGGAGTCATAGCATCACCCTGTGGTTTGCCAGGCAACCAATGCAGATAGCATCCACCCATCCATCCAAGAAAAAGGATTTTAATGTGAAGTTTATTTCACAAAATCTTGTGCTATTCCTTTACTTATTTCCATATCTCATGCTGAGAATCATCAACTATGCACGATCAGCAAACATTGAAATTTCCCCCCAGCTGTTCTATTATAATTTAAATTATTAATACAAGTACAGGGTGAAGAGCGTCAAGTTGGAGTTTTTGTTGTATGCTTTTAGCCAGGAATGCAACTCTTAAGGCTCAATGTCTGATACAGACATAGACATGTTCCACACATGCTCACCACAGAACCTAACAACAAGAAGAATGCTTCACATAAGCAGTGTCAAGGATGTTGAAATAAACGTTACATATCTTTAATAAAGGAGCAGCGGGTTTAATTTTCTGGCATATTGCACAGTCCAAGCGTTAGGGCTGTGGACAGTCCATGCGGACAATAATCTTTAGGTTGTATGAGTTGTTTGTACAGAGTCCGCCCAGACTCTGGCAGACCAAAACAGGGACAGAATTTATGTCGTTGATACAGACACGGAAACAATAGAAGTATGACTGGGACTAGTGCAACTGAACGTTTCAGTTGCACAATATTGTGCAGTGCCACTGAGGGCTGACATAAAGAGCACTGTGTCGGGGCAGATTCATCTTTTTCTGCACTCTCTAGAACATACAGATATTGCATTCTTTTATCATCATTATTTCATTTTTATTGGTCCCATGGCTTTGTCATGAGTAGGAATATCTCAACAGAAGCCATACGGTTAAGGAATATGTGATATTACGTATCCCGATTTGTCTACCCACACTACTTACCATGACCTCTCTCTTCTTTGTCATCTTTCTTACTCTACTCCTTAAAAGTCTGTGTTCTGACCCACTGACTTGGCGTCACACAAAGGGCCAAATTGAGCTGAACGAATAAACAGCTGATGTCTGAACAATGGTGACAAAACTGCGTTCAGGAAAAGTCCAGCAGCTTATTTTTAGGGTGCTTTGTGGCTGGGAGGCCTGTGAGGAAGCAGGAAGTCAGTGTGGTTGTCATGGGGATGGGAGGGGAACAAAAGAATTGGAGCAGACTGGAGAGGAAATGGGTGTGGTTGGCCTTGTGTCCCATTAGTCAAATATCACTGACCACAATCCGAGTGAAGTTTTTAATTCTGTTCAAGGAGGTTTAAGAGAGTTGGAGTAGAGTAAAGAGTTGATCTCAGATATTTGGACTTAAAGTGAGAGGTGAAAACATTGCTCATTAAATTGTCAGGGTGCTAGTGATGCATTATTTTTACTAATCCACTTCTGCATATAATTAGAAAAGCTTCCTGTCTACATCCTTCCAGGATACTGCAAAGAGTTGGTATGACCTGGAAGCATAAATTGAGAATTAGTGCTCTGAAGCAGTAGTGCAGTAGGTCTTGGCAGCATTACTGTTTATAATATTCATTTACAGGATATTGAGGCACACTCAAGGTCTGGAGAGAGTCCAGTTTGATGACATTAGATTGGCCTCTGTTATTTGCAGATGATCTTGTCCCTTTAACTTAATTGCATCGTGGTATCTAATGTGCACCGAAGTAGGTCTCTCACAGGGGAAAAGATGTCCTAATCAAGTGACAAGTGAGCAGCTGTGATCGTTTCACAAGAGAGGATGATGAGTGAGATCATGAGACTGACTGTCAACCAAGTGCAGTGGATGCAGTAATACTCCTTATATCAGACCTTGGTTACAAGGAGACCACATAAATACCAAGTTCCCCTTTTATTCTCTTTTAAATTATGAGAAATGTGACAGTAATGATGTGTTCATGGTTCTCAATGACCACGTGAGAACACCAGCAAAAACTAGGCTTACAGACAAGCACTAAGATTAGGACTGAAGCGGTCTGCGTTGCACTTTTTGACCTGTTTTACTGGGAACCCTTATCTTGATAAATACAGAGATAACGATAAAGAGATAAAGATGAAATAAAGAGAAAATAGATGGACAAATGGAATTGGAGCTACAACAAAATATTCATTGTTTGTCAGTAAGTGATGATGGTACTCATAATAATTTTCTTTATCTTAAGGTGACATTTTGTAATTGAAACAATTGTCTGAAACACAAAGATAGTTATTTTGTTATATAAGAAAAAAGCA
Source organism: Channa argus (assembly GCF_033026475.1). NCBI lineage: Eukaryota > Metazoa > Chordata > Actinopteri > Anabantiformes > Channidae > Channa > Channa argus. Next base: position 8,020,508 of record NC_090206.1, read on the forward strand.
GCAACGTCTTTTAAATTTTAAAAGGCTGGGACATGGTAGTGTTATGATTTTATTACGCTTTTCTTTTTTATTTTTTTTGCTTCAATACCCAGTGAGTTAATCAGCTAATCCTATCAGCTCTGGGTGAAGGAAAGACTTTACAACCTTGAAAGAAAAGAACATGTGCTTTGATTTTTAGTTCCATTGGGAAAACCAAAGGTTTAAGTGGAAGCTGCATATTATTGAGGGGCAAGCTAAAGTACTACTACGTACACCATTATGAAAATCAAGAATATCAAATAGTATTGAATTTGATGAATGGACAGTATTGTATGTACAGTAATTCCCATACAGTGAGTTTATGTTTAGCCTTATTAAACATGTGATATTCCACACTGGTAGGAGATATTCTGCCATTTTTACAAACTCACCATCTCTTCTGTATATGTATGAGTATATTAGCATTGGTGTCTGTGCAGATTTAGACTTTCAGATGTGACCTTTGTTGTCTAAATGTCAGGGAGATTGGAGAGGGAGCCCACAGAGGTAGGGCAGGCTTATGTAATCTGCCCGCTCTGTATTTCACACACACATGCACACACACAAGCACGAAGCAGCAAAAAACCTTGTTTGAGGATGGTTGTCATATCTGTGATGCCTCGTACAGCTCTCTCCAGCTCACTGAAAGCCTGGCTTCCAGGAGCCATTGCTTTTATCAGCACGTATGTGCAGAAAGTACCCCGGAAATTATTTATAGCTTTAAAAATACTGATATAGTGCATCCCTTTGGTGTTATTCTTTAAACTTATTCTGGGCTCTTGATTCATCCCAAACCTTTCAAGTGAATGTGAAGACAGAGTGTAGTTTGGAGAGGGTGTGTGTGTCTGTGTGTGCTAGATGGTTGACAAGGTAGTGACTGGTTTGGGATTGTGGGGACTGGACTGAAATGATTCTCCTGAATAAATTATTTCATAATGTGTTTTTTATTATTATTTTTTTTATCATAATCTGCCTAGGAGGCATGGACTCCAGGATAAGTGCTGCAGGCCGTGATGCATTCGTCTGTATTGCAAAGTTACCTTAACTAACACTGTAAACATGGAAGACAAAGTAATGATGTGCATGCCAATGGCAAACACGTGCTATAGATGGCAACTAGGGTCATCTTGTTCTGTCACTCACATCACTCACAGCTGTGAGCCTTAAAGGAATACTGCACTGAAGAACTGTGTTGTGTGGTCAGAATACCAAGCGTCCACCTTCTTTGGGCTGTACAATGTTTGTAGCTTGCTCATTTGTAGTAGACATCTGCTTAATTTGCAGTACTTACATGATGGGGAAAAGTCTCCAAATGTCAGCAAAAGAATTCAGAACACCCATGAAGCATCCTTCACTTCATTTGTCTTAATCCCTATGCTTTTTATTATTCCAAATTCTCAACTTTTTGTCAAAAGATATCAACATGATACTACACTGTGTTGAAAAAAGCTAGGAGCCACAGCAGCCTGTTTATTATGCCATATTTTGGTCTAAATGTGACAATTGGCACCCTATTGAGTATATGGATATACAGCTGCAGGAATGGCTTGGGACGTCTTTCGATACACATTTTTTGTGCCATGAAGCAAAGCTGTTAAAATCTATTGGTTTCTGCATGATCACAGTACAGGGCGACTACAGCCTCTTTGTCCAACCTTTAACTTAAGTTTCTATATCCAAGTTACTTTGGGGGGACAAGTGATCAAATTCCTTGACTTAGATTTTTGCTTGCCTTGTACCTCATCTGTAAGTTGCTTTGGATAAAAGCGGCTGCTAAATGACTAAATGTAATTTCAAATTTGTGGTCTTTAAAATTACATTTTTTTTTATGTTAACATGTGTTCTGTTTTTCTTTTGCATGATTATTAATTTAAAGAATGTTAGTTTAATGTATGCTAGATTTATATTTTAGATTATGCTCATGTTACCTCTGGAGTTTGTTTTTGCAACCACGATCTAATTTGGGGGATGCTGAGCTGCTCTAGTAGTGCAGTTTGTTGCTTATGAGGTTGAGACACACTTTAAAACCCTTATGGAATTTACTGTGCAAAAAAATCACAATGCTCACTCTTTGGCCTACCTGCTAACACTGGTAGATAAGACATTTCTTATGTGTATAAATCCATGTTTATGTTTATCTGTATGTGTGATATGTGTGTGCTCTTTTGCATCAGCAAAAGAAACATAACCACAAAATACTTAAATCTTCTTGAATCCACTGTCTCATTAGTACACTACAAAGCACAGATTTTACAAATCAAAATCAGCCCTCAAGATTTCATCAGCAAAAAATATTCCATATTGGTAAGGGAAAGCCCACCTTATCAATTGTGGATGTGCAGTTTGAAAGATACTATGGGAGATTACCAGAAAGGGTCTAACCAATTTCCATTCTAGAACATGTATTGGAAATGCAGTAAGTGATGATAGTGCCCCCTCCGCTACCACGATACCTTCACTTGGAAAACTTTGCAGCCTGTGTAGATGTTGTCCAGTTGTTTTTTGTTTATGTTACAACTTATAATGTGGCCATTGTGAATTGATAAAAAATGATGTCATGAATTCTTAGACTTTAACTTTTTATTTTTTTCAATGTAATAAAAACAACAATAATAATAACAACAATAATATTAACAATGCCCAATTGTAAAAAGGAAAGTTAGGAAGGAATGTGACCTAGTCTGTAGACACAAGCTGGATCACACTCTTTTCTCTTTAAGAATGAAACGGTTGAGTAAAGCCTATATCTGAAAGATGAACTTCCCTTTTGTAGATCTAATGATATGATACCAAACATTTTCTTCTTATCCCCAATCTGCCTCAAATAGCAAGGACTAGAGAAAATCTTGTTATTTGATTACTTTGATGAAAACACAGTTCTGCACTAACTTTTTTACACCAAATAGTGATTTTTATGTTTTAATTGCAATAAGTCACACCTTTAAGTGATTGCTGCTTGCATCAGTAATGTTTGACTTGGTGCACTGGATAATAACAGAGTGGACATAACGCTGACCATCCGATCAACTGTGCTTAGTGTTCTGATTAATGTGTGGCCACAGAAAAACTGTCAAAAAAGGCTGACATGCCAATAAAGTTATAAGGTGCTGGTGATTTGACGAATCTGCGTCCATTATTCTGACATTTATTCTCCTTCATCATAGGCTGTTAATGATAAATGATAAATCATCACGGCACTGTGATATTTTTAGATGGGGTGGGAGATGAATGAGGTTATGATTCTTGCCTCCGTGGTCGATGTAGCCAGCGAGGGGCTGGCTGTGCCCCTCCCCCGACTATAGGTGATGGCTGATTCCGGTAGTCTAGCAGTGGAGCACTGATCGGTCTCAATACAGGACCGCCTCTCAGCCTCACAGGGTCCCCACTCCCGGGTCCCCACTCACCGGAAGGCAGCTCGGCAGCTGCAAATATCCTGCACACAACCTATTTTCTGTTTGTTTTGAGTATCTATTGGCCTGAGAGTCGTTCGGTTTAGGGGAAGAGGCGAAACACCGGCAGGTGTTGACTAGCGGGGAGAGATCGCGGTGCAGACTGATGACGATGATGATGGTGAGGATGATGCATCTCTTCCCGTGCCTTTGTGAATTACATCGTGTAGTGTGAAGAGGCGTAGGGCCATCTTTTTTTTCATTTCTTGCCTAACTGTAATGGTGGATCTCTTGGTTGCTTTGAAGCTACGTGTCTAGACGGGGGAGCTGAATACCGCTCGTCAGTGAGGGCGCATCTCAGCATCGGCACGCAGCGCTGCGCCATGGCCTTGGATGTCCAGAGTTGCGCGGTGTTTACGGTGATCGCGGTTCTGGTGCTTGTGAACGTTCTTTTGATGTTCATCCTCGGTACTCGTTAATGGATCTGCGCTTGGGGCCCGGTTCGCAGCGCACCACACTTTCACACAGGAGAGGAGAGAAAGGCAGTGCGCGTTGGTCGAGAGCGGGGACACCCGGCGCTCCATCACGGCAACGCGTTGAAATGAATGACGTTGGTACAACATAATGCATTTCTGTTACCCCCTCCCCAATCCTTCGTTATGTCTTGTGTCCTCTCACCGTTTGTGATAGCTAGTGTTGTTTGGTGGTGATCGTAGCTGTGCGGATACAGAGCTGTGATGGTCCTACTTTTTCTGTGGTGACTGGAAATTCATAACCCCCGCATAAAAACATGTCCCCCCCCCACCCCCGTACGTCGATCCACCTCTATCCTGTATGTTGTATTTTGTGGATAATGCGCATGGATTAACTCTGTTGTATAATAATTCGATTTTGTAGATGAAACAATCAATCTGAGGGTCTTTTTTTAACCACAGCTTACTGCTGCGTCAGGACTTGTTTTTTTTTTTCTATTGTGATCCACTGTAGCCACATCTACAATATGGCAGCTAATAGCTGAGCAGTGATCTCTCCACAGAAGTAAATGGGATATTTGGAGCTAATAGTGGTGATTGTCTGGGTTTGTGCTGCTGATCATAGCCTCTGGAGGATCATTGTAATCTCAGTTGAACAGTAGCCTAACCAATAGCAGGCAGGGCTAGGCCTAATAAAGGAGGGCCTCCGTCACTCCAGGTTTCCCCCATTTTAGATGCAGCTAAACTCAGCTCCCATTTCATAGCCTACAATATTCACATTTCTCTAGTTTGCAGGATTTCTTGTGCATGTGTCACTTGTCTCTGAAGCCGACACAATAATGCACTTTAATAGTCACTGAACAGTGACTAATAAAAATACATGATATGCATATGCTTACAGATGCAATGTTCAAAGTCAAGAGGCTTGTGAAATGGAGATTTTAAAAAATGTGTCCGTTTCTTCCACACGCAGTGGTTTAATCTAATAAAGGACTAGACGCAGGTGTCATGAATTTTGAATGAATGTCAGAAATAGATATGCTAAAAGCCTATCCCAAAGCTGTCCATGACAGTTCTATTAATAGGGTAGTAGGCTGTCTAGCTTTTTTGAAGATACTGTATGTGCTCTCTCATACTCAAGGCTGAGTGCTGTGTTGTTGTTGTTTTTCTTTTTTTGTCTACTTAAGTGATAAATGTTGTACTGTAGGTGTAAAAGGAAATGTTTGCCAGCCATATATTATGAACACAGATACCTCCATCCCGTGTCCAAAGCGTATACATCCTTCCTTGCAGGGACCCCCACGGGACTGTAAAAATAGAAGCGTAATATTGTTTATTTTAGTGGTTGTCAGTGACTACTAAGCGTAACTCTGTGCCACTGTGTTGGCATGTAAACATGTGTGTGTGAAACCCTTGGTTGGTTTTATCTGAAATTCATCTTTGAATCTGAGTTCTGCACACATCCCAAGTGTTCACACATTTGTAATTCCTCTAGGGTAGGTGGCGTCTAATAGAATTCTGTTAAATGCTGTGCAGTCAGAAGTGTCAAATGTTCGGATGGTGTATGCGAGAGAGACAACGGTGTGTCTAAGTTGTGTGCATTTCTCGCTGGTTTTAGCCAGAGCATCTTTGATTGGCTCCCAGACTCAGGGTATAAGTGTATTACATAACAGGGTTGGCAGACACAAGGAGGACGGACCGTGAGACTCACTCAGTGCGTCGGAAAGAGAATACAGCACCTTTCTGGAATACAGCACCTTGTTACTCAACATCTTAAGCTCTGCTCTTACTGGGGACCATAACCTCGACCACTTCAAAAGGGATTTAATTATCATGATTGTATGAACCGGATTTCTCCATGCATACACTCTCTGAACAGTTTCATGCTACAAACATGGTAAGGCTGTAAAACGACGCGTGTGTGTTTGCTCAGGGATGCTGTAGGTGCTTTGGTGCAGCTGTGCTAAGGCTAGTGATAGAGGAGGATGTTGGAATGCAGTGGAGCTGCCAGTGCAGTGAATGCTGATGTGTCGTACTGCAAAGATGATATAAGCCAGTGTATCCGCTTTTTATACTTACATATTTTCTTGACAGTCTCCACATCTGTGCTTAATTATAAATCAGGAAACACTGCCATATACAGCAAAGGATGTTCATCTATAGGGATAGATTCCTCTGCATTCATTTGCATTGACCCACATACAAGTTTTGCGGTTTAAAAACAGGCGTTTCAATCTCTGATCTTTGATGTTGTAACTGCAGTGTAACCATAATGATGACAAAGGTCATGACAGCTGGTAGACACACGTTATGATAAGTATTGGGACAATACTCCTCTGTGTAAGTGATGACTCTATAGTATTCAATCAAACTATGTATGATTCTTTGCAATTCTGTGAATTGGAAAGATTGATTATGTAATGCTTTTAATTTATTCAGACATGTAGACGGAAAAGGAATGCAAAGTATTGGTGAGGGCAGTGCTGATCTCATTAAGGAGATGGAGGGATGTTGGGAAGGAGAGAACTGAACAGGGAGGAACATTGGCTGTGAATGGATCTGTATCTGTATTTCTCTCTCTCTGTCACTCACTCTTTCTATCTGTGGCCTGTATTACAACAGATTAATGGGAACTGGAAACACTGGGATTGGACTGAATGGGGCTGAAAAAGGAGTTATGCTCCATGGTTTTGGGGGGCTGGGTTAGGGCAAGCAGACATTACAGTTGATAAGCAAGGAGCAAGACTGACCTCAGTGCCAAGGCTCATCTGTTCTGTGCTTGCTGATTCATGGCAGAGGTGCTTATGACAGATGGTGACAGTCAAGCAGAACTGATTTGGCTTCCACAAGTTATTCCAACATTATTCCAATTTTTTTTATCTACCCATTTGTGTAAATTTTATTTAAATCAAATTCCTTTTCCTGAATCAACAATGATTTTTATTCTTTTTTAGCACTATTCATTGATCCTGTTTCCATGGCAGCGTGACACATGTTTTAGCGGTAATCCTCCTATGTTCCTGTAGTGGAGAGCTTTGAGTTATACAGTTGCAAGAATAAGTAATGGCACCGTTTTCAGTTTCACAGATTTCTGCATAAATTTGTCATTAAATGGGATCTGATTTTCACCATCACAAATATTAACAAACAGTCATGGTGTTCCATGACTTTACTGAACACACCCATTAAACAATCAAAGTGATGGTGGAAAATGATGGTGGAAAGTCCACTAAAACAGTGTAAGTAGAATCAGCTGATGTGAGCGGTGCCTCACAGATAAACAGACCTACACGTTTAGATCCTCTTCAGTCCACTGTTAGATGTATTGTCTATAAAGAGAGATAATTTAGTGCTCCGCATAGAAGTGGGTGCACACACAAGATCACTCCAAAGGCATAATGCAGAAAGCTTAATGAGGTCAAAAAGAAGCCTAGAGTAAAATCTAAAGACTCAAAGGAGTTCTGCTCACCCATACACAAAACATTAAACAGCCATGGTATCCATGGCAGTACCACCTTGACACTCTTTAACAAAAGTGGGAACTTGTGGGCTTGTGGATTGATTAAAAAAAAACAACAGAAACATCATCCTACCAGTGACCCACGGTGGAGGAGCATCATGATTTCGGGCTGCCTTGCTGCTTCTGGACCTGGATTGTTTGCCATTGTGGAGAAGGAAATGAATCACCAAGTTCATCAAGATATTCTACAGGATAATTTCAGGGTGGCTGTCTAAAAGCAGAAGCTAAGAAGAAGCTGGATGAATGGCTTCAGAGACACAAAATCTTTTTGGAGTGGGTCAGTTTCACAGCAGAATGACCTCAAGAGAGCTGTTCACACCAAACAACCCAAGACTGTGGATGAGCTGAAGCAGTTCTGTGTGGAAAAATGTTCCACAATTCCTCCTGAACACTGTGCAGGTCTAATCCACAGCTAATGTGCAGGAAGTGCTTGCTTGAGGTTGTTGCTGTCAAAGGTGGTTCAACTAGATATTTGTATGTGACATGAAAGACTTACTTTACTGTTACTTTATCTGGTTAGAAATAAAGCAAAGATCAGATCATGTTTCACAACCTATTTCTGCAAAAACAAAGAAAATGTGTTACTTTTTCTTGCAACTGTAGACTGATGCCATTGCAGCTAATTTTTTCTCTGTGATACCTGATTAAATCAACCTGCTCAACCATATCTCTGATCTAAAATGTGCATGCAGAGGCTGCAGTATGGCATTTTACTGTCATGGAAATGATTATAGCTCTTGATTCTTTAGTTTGATTAGTTTGTCATGTTAGTATTCAATAACAGAGTGATATTTACTCACACACTCACTCACACTCTTTGTGTACGTTTACTCACACAAAGACACACCTAAATTTAAAAATATTGTGGTGCATCCTAAGTGTCCTTGCCTCATCCCATCATCTTGTCAATACCAGTGAAGCATTCTCATCTGTCACCATGACGATGGCTGTTCTTTCCCTTCAAGGCATGGACGTCCCTCCCTATGTTCACTCCTCTGCCCTGATTGGCCTATATTTCCTGTAGCTATCTCTGGAACACGTCAGAGAAGTAGGCTTATATACAGGTTGTAAGGAGTAACATAGCTGCTGGGTCTGAGGTCTTTAAAGCATATAGGGGAGTTTGGATGAATACAAACAATCTGTTGTTTATCGTGGACATTTTTACAAATGAACTGCATAAGCAGAAAAGTAGAATGACATTTTTGTGCTGGGGTGATGAGGTGCATTTTAAAAGACAAAGCAGTCTTACATGAGTGACTGAGAAATAACGTTGTAAATTTATAAAATAATACTAGCAATATATAAGTATGCTAAACTAATAATATAGTATGAGTAAAGAACTAATTTTATGTCCATCCTTGTGACAAACCTGCCTGTGATAACTCCTTACCTAGAGCCTAGGCAGCTCCTGTCAGGCTTGGTTAGCGCTGGCTGCTCTGCCCACAGCCCCAGGGACTGGATGCATGGTTAGTTCTAAACTGGAGAATGGGAACACTACTTTGGAGAGAACAATTGGAACAAACAGTTGGCGCTGTGCCACCGATACATAGATGGGTTTAGTTCATACAAAGTTAAAAGTGTGCCTGTGTGTTTATGCCTCAACAAAACTTAAGTCCTCAGTGTGACGGATAGTAATGCTGTTTGTGAGATGGATGATGTCAGACTCAGATTCTTCTCAGGAATGTTGTCTGTTGTCTCCTGTCCCTAAATGAGAACAACCTGTAGTCTGTCCATGTCCCCTAAAGAATACTGATCATCTGAGAGTATTATTTGCTACCACAGACAATACCCAGTGGATGCACATAAAATAATACATAAATGAACGCTCAGCTCATGTTCTTGCACACAGTTCCACAATTTAAACTTTTATTTTCAGTGTTGCATAATGTTCCCATTATTTATTCATGATGTTAAAATCAATAAAAAGATTTGATGAGTCATCCTTCCATGTTTTGTCTAAGACTGAGCTGCAGATAAAATAACAAGCCCTGGCGACAACATGAAGGATGGGAGATTATCCCTTCACATTAGTTTGCTCCTCAGCATTTATATTACATTAACACATGTAATTATTCTAATGTCATAATGGGCCAATTACCGTCCCTGTGTGGAGACTGGTGCGGTGATTCTGAACACTGTGTTGTTTATGCACTAATGGCTCTGCCTTTTTTGTGTTGTCGTAGTTTGTTTTGTTGTACTGTGGTCTGTGTTAGTTATTGTGTTGTTCTGTTTGCACTCCCTAAGCTGTCAGTGGGCCCTGGCTTTGAGGGTGCGTATTTGCATCCATTAGTAATCTGAGTGGGTTTAACAACAAGGACTCACACAAATCGAGGCCAAAATGAGGCTGAGTACTGTATTACAATTACTTTCAAATTTGTGTGGGATCACGTGGCTCCACATTTATTGGCCACTGTGTTTAGTGTTGTTTCCACAGGAGTGGCTTCATATCATGAGAATAAAGCACAGGATATTGCCTGTCTCTCCCTCCAATGTTTTCAGTTGATAAGTGGAGGTTCAATCGTCAACGCTGAGGCGGTATGGGACCATGTGACCATGGCGGACCGGGAGTTGGCGTTTAAGGCCGGTGACGTCATCAAGGTGCTGGACGCCTCCAACAAGGACTGGTGGTGGGGCCAGATTGATGAGGAGGAAGGATGGTTTCCTGCCAGCTTTGTACGGGTGAGATAGCTGCAGCCATGCCTGGCCAGCGACCACAGACACAACACACACCCACGCACATACAGAAACGGGGGCATATGAACATATGCACAGCAGCAGATAAATAACACATCCTGGAAGGTGCACAATGCACAAGTATTCAGTTCCATCTACAAAACCACAAGCACAAAGCCTACATGCTTGCTACACACACTGGTGCACCCAGTTGAATAATGCTTTATTTTTATAATACATAACATTCAAGAGAGCAGAGAACAGGTAGCTAAGTGCCTTCATTGGGTGTTCAGGGACAACAAAACAAAGATGCTGATGAGCCCATTTTTTGTTTGGCATCAACCTCAACTCATACTGTTGAAATCTTGAATTTACAATATGTTCACTTTACATTGTGATTATCACCCACATACTCAACAAAACCCAACAAAGAGAACTGACCCATCTACCTGTTGTACAGTATGTTCTTTCACGTAATTACTAAAGGAAGAATTAGCATCCTTGTTGTAGGTGGAGACTTCTACAACAGAACACCCCCCCCACCACCACCACCACACATACACACACCCCCTACAGACACTCCTCATGGCCATTCCCACCAGTCCACCCTTCCATATTCACTCCTGAGAGGGCAGGGCAGACAGGCTGACTGACTGTCAACCAAAAAGTATCTTTCTGTTCTGTCATTCTCTCTCTCCAAGGTGGAACCCCACCCTCCTCAGCCCCAAACAAAACAGGTTTTCTATATCAACCCCATAGCAACTCCACGGTTCCAAAACACCACGTCAAAGGTGCGTTTTTCCCAGCTTCATCTACCCATCCAGCCTGCCCGCCCACCCGCCCGCTCTAGTCTGTCCACGCAACGTACCCTTGACATTTCCAAACATTAACGTACTCATGACGTTATCACATCATCTTCAACGGGGTCGATAGAGAGGCGAAACTGATGAGTCAAAAGTAAAGATAATGGTAAATGTCTTTTCAAAGGCCTGTACCCAAACTCTACAAATATAGTCATGTACAATTACATGGATATTGGAATTATTATTATTCTTATTTATGTCTATTTAAAACCGGGCCTATTTTTTTCAGTATTCTATTTACTGTTGACTCTCACTATTTCTCAGTCTTAACACTGCGCTACTAGTTCTCGTCTGCAGTCAGTGCTCTACCACCCGTCACTCTGCTTGTCTGTGGAGCTGCATTTTTCATCTTGTGTTTGGCATTCTACCCGTCGGTTCCTTGATGTTCTCTTGGCAAACTGTGTGTCATCAGGTGTTGGCTGCTGGGCATCTGAAACCACACTTACTCTGCCCTTTCTATGAGCGAAAGTGTGACAGGCTATGTATGTGGATGGTGTGTGAGTGTGTGTTGGTGAGTGCATGCTTGTGTGAAGAAATTGTGAGATGGTGTGTGAGTGTATATGCATGCAGATGTGCAGAATGGAGTCACACTTAAGACCAAAGAAGGGTAGTGAATATTCTCTGGGCATTAGTCTAAAAAAAAAAAAGACCTTTCTTTTTAACTTAGGGGGGTTTGGCAGTTTGTACCAAACCTTTCTGACATCCTGGACCAAGAGTCTCACTTACTGTCCAAGCTGATAAAGAGTCTCCTATTGAAGCTCTGTATGCGTGGAATATATGTTGATATATGTGGTGTGTGTGCATTCATGCTCATGATGAGTGAGTGGTAACAATTTTCTGGGAAACGGTTGATTATGCAATGCAAAAATATATGTGTTTTATTCACTATATACTGTACTTCACAGTGCACATTTTTTTTCAAGTTCATGTATGTGTGGCTCTGTGTTTGTGTGAATGTACTGTATTTATTCTTCAGCTGTGGGTGAACCAGGAGGATGGAGGAGCAGAGCCTGCCGAGGGGACCAGCGAGGTGCAGAATGGGCACCTGGACCCCACCAATGACTGCCTGTGTCTGGGCTCGCCGCTCCAGAACAGAGACCAGATGAGAGCTAACGTCATCAATGAAATCATGAGTACAGAGAGACACTACATAAAACACCTCAAGGATATCTGTGAGGTACTGTATGTAAAAACACATACACAAATTCACCAAAAGACACATGATTATACACTCCCGGTTATGTGTTAGTGGGAAGGTGCAATAAGAAAGGTAAATGATAAAGAACTGAAGCATGTGAGAGGAGAAACAGAATGTTGATGCTACACAGTGATTTAGTGATGCTCTTTTTCTTCACTATGAAAACAGTATGCCAGTTGTTCACAGTTGTGGTAGCAGCCACACTGCTGCCACCAGTTGATCTTCCTGGTGTTACAGTAACTTAAAAATAGACAACTCACACAATTTCATACATCATTTCTTCATGTGATCCAGTACTTACATTTTGTTTATCACAGCATAGCCATTGCAAAGTTGCTAGCTGTGCAGAACAAGATACCTTTGCATCACTTTGACTTTGAGTGGGCAAGGTTTTTTAGAGCACATTTTTGCTTATCTAATCATCTTTCCTTAATCCACTGTGCACTTTGTGTGTGTGTATTCTGGGTGCAGCATAATGTTTAAAAATGGTTGGAATAAAGGATAAAGCATATTTTACCTTCTCACCTCTACTCTTCTTGCCTGCGGGTGAACTGCATTTTTCAACTTGCCATAAACATGAAGAGGCAAGAAGCACACTAGAGGTGATTGCTATCTATACTTGGAAAAGGCTTATGGACAAGCCAGTCACAGAGGAGATATATGCTCTTTATAACTTTTGTCAAACATGCCAAAAGTCATGTAGGAAAAAGTAAAAGGCTCTAAATGCTTGGAAAGCTAATTGGAAGAAAAAGTCCTTGTGCACATGAAGCCAAAATGTCATCGGGCTGTCAGTACAATCCAGATCTTCAATAGAACGCTCGGTGATTGAATGGCTATGCTAGTTAATAAGGTGAACAATCAAATTAAGTCACTATTTTAATTTAGATTATTTAGGTTGAGCTTGACTTTAAGAAACAAAAGTGCAAAGCCATAGCATGTGCATTTTACAAAAACAATAGAGAGAATTCTGGCTGGTGGAGTGTGAAATAGCAAAAACCTACCTCTTACAGCAAATCCTTTCCCAAAGTGCCAAAGCTTCAGGGCATTTAATTAACCACAAGAATTGGACTGACAAACTGAGGCCACAGTTCGACCTATACAAAATTGTTTTTGACTCTACAAAAGCTTCTAGTGTGTCATAGCTCATTTCAATTAAAGTGAATCATATTTAAAGAATGACTTAATGTATTTATTACAAAGAATTCAAAAAATAATGATAAAATTAAACAAGCTAAGGTGTATTTTTCATTGTGCTGTAGTCATGTTTTAATAAACCTCACAGTAGTAATGTATTTTGTTACAGGGTTACCTGCGCCAGTGCAGAAAGCGTGTGGATATGTTCAATGACGACCAGCTTAAGGTCATCTTTGGGAACATTGAAGACATATACCGCTTCCAGATGGGCTTTGTTAGAGACTTGGAAAAACAGTATAACACAGAGGAACCACACCTCTCTGAAATTGGACCATGCTTTTTAGAACATGTGAGTTATATAATCATATTATCAATCAGTTATATAATCATATGTATTGTCCTTTTTAACACTGCGATAAAAATTAGGATGAAACATAAATAGATGTGTACACACTGTCCAGCCAAGAGCAGCCATAATTGCTAATAATTGTGTTAGGCCTGTTATCTCAAGATCAGAACTTAATTATCTCGTTATCTTGCGATAACAGTTAAGTAGGGGAGTTAATTAAGTCACCAGCAAACAGTTTATCTCAAGATAACGAGATAATTAAGTAATGATCTTGAGAAAACAGCTCTAATAAAAATTTTAGCAACCGTAGTCAGTCTTCTGTACATTTTGGCTTTTCCCCAGCATGTTTAATTGAATAAAAGATTCAGAACTTTTTTTTCTCTCTGACAATGTCCTTCTGTACTCCTTTGCTCAACAGCAAGATGGCTTTTGGATCTATTCAGAATACTGTAACAACCACTTGGATGCCTGCATGGAGCTGAGCAAACTGATGAGGGATGGCAGGTACCAGCACTTCTTCGAGGCCTGCCGCCTCCTCCAGCAAATGATCGACATAGCCATAGATGGCTTCTTGCTCACTCCTGTCCAGAAAATCTGCAAATATCCACTCCAGTTGGCTGAGCTTCTCAAATACACTGCACAGGAGCACAGGTACTGTACGCTGTGTCCACGTGTAATCGTGTTTAATTCGCTGAATGTGTGCCTTTTTGATGCTAGTTCATTTGTTTCTTAAAAAAGACGCTATTATTGATGCATCATTGCATTGCATTGCGAGGTTCATTGTGTTGCGATCCAGATATTGCAGGTGTTGGGTTTATTCGGCTGAAGTGGTGATTATCCATGGTTGAACTGAAACAAATGTTTTGGTCTGTTTTACCATCTTTCTGTAAATCTTTTTGAGGCAGATATTTCATCAAGGGATCTAACTTGTGTTGGAAATGTATGCTACCGCCTAGCAATTCCTAAACAAGTTAAAATGATTTTCATATC